>NC_090436.1:511305717-511609830 GCF_031143425.1 Pleurodeles waltl
AAAGTCAGGAGGGATGACAATGACTACAAGAATGGAAGGGTTTTCACCTTTGCACGCAAATATGACAGTACCAAACTAGAAACCAATAGGGAATCCTCCATGACTAAGAAGAACCTGTCTCCTACTAACCTGATGACTAGTGACACTGACATTTCGAGTATATCCAGTGGGACCAGTGAAGACATAAGGGACCAAACATTAGTACCATCATCCACACATAGGTCACCTTTTTTATTGGAACTGGAGAGGTTCCGAAGAGGTCAAAAACAAACCCAGAGGAGGGAAGAAACTATCACAAGGCCACTAGGCGGGACAAGCATAAATACAAACTCAAACAGACGACCAGAGGGTGTTGCCACGCGATCAACAACCCGCAATGCTCAACAATAATGAATTAATGTGGACTTAGGGGTGACATTCCTGATACTATTTCCATTGTTAATCTATCTTCTATAACTCTAAGTACAGACCAAACAAACATCCTCAAAAAAGGTTTAGGGTTTGTACCCACCACACTTCCGGATTTTACACAACTACACATTAGCCTATTCAAGTTTATTTGTAAATGTAAACTTTACAAATACTTCTATGATATTAACACCCCTGCCCATGCTGTCACTGCTCTTTATCATACTCCTAACACAATGACCATTAAGGACATTAGGGACATTCAAACTTTGTTATCCATTGAGCATACGGAGGGCCCCATGCCATCACTCGCGGAGATCCTTACTGATGTAAATATAGACTCCAACACAAGGATTGTCAGTGGTTTAACCCCTTCTGTGCCGCGGACGTAGTGGTTACGTCCCGCGGCACAGTGCTGCTGTGCCGAGGACGTAACCACTACGTCCTCGGCACACAGCCCAGAGGGAGCGCTCTCGCTCCCTCTGTGTGCTTCCCCCCACCCCCCCAAAGTCAGGGATGGAAGGGGAAGCCCTTCCCCTTCCACCCCCGACCCCCCCACCCCCCCATAATGACGTCAGCGCGCGATCGCGCGCTGACTTCATTATGGGGATTTCGCCGCACAGGAAGCCATTTGCTTCCTGTGCGGCGAACGGAGAAGAGGTGAGTTCCTCTTCCCGGTGGGTGGGGGGTTTGGGCTAAAGAGGCACCGGGGGAAAGGAAAGGCTTTTCCTTTCCCCCGGTGTCTCTTTGAGCATTCCTGCTGCCCGATCGCATTGCGATCGGGCAGCAGGAATGCCCACTAGACACCAGGGATTTTTTTTTTTTGTTGTTCTTTCCTGTTTCTTGTTGGCGGGGAGCGGCCCCTTGGGCAAGGGTCGCTCCCCTTGTGGGGGCAATTTGTTACGGCCATTTCTGCCCCCCTTGGGGGCAGATTGGCCTACTTTTTAGGCGGATCTGCCCCCAAGGGGGGCAGAAACCACTGGATCACCAGGGATTTTTATTTTCTGTGCATTTATGTTGGGGGGGGTGCCCCCTTGGGCAAGGGGCGCCCCCCCCAAGGGGGCAGAGAACTGTTGGCCTTTTCTGCCCCCCTTGGGGGCAGATCGGCCTATTTTTTTTAGGTCCATCTGCCCCCAAGGGGGGCAGAAGCCACTTAGGCACCAGGGATTGTGTGTGTAGTGAATGGGGGGGCGCCCGCTTGGGCAAGGGTCGCTCCCCTGTGGGGGGCATGTCCTTTAGGGCCATTTCTGCCCCCCTTGAGGGCAGATTGGCTACTTTTTAGCCAGATCTGCCCCCAAGGGGGGCAGAAAACACTAGATCACCAGGGTTTTTTATTTTTATGTGTATTTATGTGGGGGGGGTGCCCCCTTGGGCAAGGGGCGCCCCCCCCAAGGGGGCAGAGAACTGTTGGCCTTTTCTACCCCCCTTGGGGGCAAATCGGCCTATTTTTTTTAGGTCCATCTGCCCCCAAGGGGGGCAGAAGCCACTTAGGCACCAGGGATTGTGTGTGTAGTGGATGGGGGGGCGCCCCCTTGGGCAAGGGTCGCTCCCCTTTGGGGGGCATGTCTTTTAGGGCCATTTCTGCCCCCCTTGAGGGCAGATCAGCCTATTATTTTTAGGCTGATCTGCCCCCAAGGGGGGCAGAAACCACTAGAATGCCAGGGATGTTTTTTTATGTGTTTATTTTTGTGGGGGGGCGTCCCCTTGGGCACGGGGCGCCCCCCCAAGGGGGGCATTGACCTGTTGGCCATTTCTGCCCCCCCTGGGGGCAGATGGGCCTATTTTTCTAGACCCACCTGCCCCCAAGGGGGGCAGAAGCCACGTAGACACCAGGGATAGTGTGTGTGTGTGTGTGTGTTAGTGGATGGGGGGGGGCTTGGGCAAGGGTCGCCCCCCACTTTGGGGGCACATGTACCCAGGCCATTTCTGCACCCCTTGGAGACAGATCAGCCTATTATTTTTAGGCTGATCTGCCCCCAAGGGGGGCAGAAACCACTAGAACGCCAGGGATGTTTTTTTATGTGTTTATTTTTGTGGGGGGGCGTCCCCTTGGGCACGGGGCGCCCCCCCAAGGGGGGCATTGACCTGTTGGCCATTTCTGCCCCCCCTGGGGGCAGATGGGCCTATTTTTCTAGACCCACCTGCCCCCAAGGGGGGCAGAAGCCACGTAGACACCAGGGATAGTGTGTGTGTGAGTGTGTGTTAGTGGATGGGGGGGGGCTTGGGCAAGGGTCGCCCCCCACTTTGGGGGCACATGTACCCAGGCCATTTCTGCACCCCTTGGAGACAGATCAGCCTATTATTTTTAGGCTGATCTGCCCCCAAGGGGGGCAGAAACCACTAGAACGCCAGGGATGTTTTTTTATGTGTTTATTTTTGTGGGGGGGCGTCCCCTTGGGCACGGGGCGCCCCCCCAAGGGGGGCATTGACCTGTTGGCCATTTCTGCCCCCCCTGGGGGCAGATGGGCCTATTTTTCTAGACCCACCTGCCCCCAAGGGGGGCAGAAGCCACGTAGACACCAGGGATAGTGTGTGTGTGTGTGTGTGTTAGTGGATGGGGGGGGGGCTTGGGCAAGGGTCGCCCCCCACTTTGGGGGCACATGTACCCAGGCCATTTCTGCACCCCTTGGAGACAGATCAGCCTATTATTTTTAGGCTGATCTGCCCCCAAGGGGGGCAGAAACCACTAGAACGCCAGGGATTTTTTTTAATGTGTTTATTTTTGTGTGGGGGCGTCCCCTTGTGCACGGGCGCCCCCCCAAGGGGGGCATTGACCTGTTGGCCATTTCTGCCCCCCCTGGGGGCAGATGGGCCTATTTTTCTAGACCCACCTGCCCCCAAGGGGGGCAGAAGCCACGTAGACACCAGGGATAGTGTGTGTGTGTGTGTGTGTGTTAGTGGATGGGGGGGGGGCTTGGGCAAGGGTCGCCCCCCACTTTGGGGGCACATGTACCCAGGCCATTTCTGCACCCCTTGGAGACAGATCAGCCTATTATTTTTAGGCTGATCTGCCCCCAAGGGGGGCAGAAACCACTAGAACGCCAGGGATTTTTTTTTATGTGTTTATTTTTGTGTGGGGGCGTCCCCTTGGGCACGGGCGCCCCCCCAAGGGGGGCATTGACCTGTTGGCCATTTCTGCCCCCCCTGGGGGCAGATGGGCCTATTTTTCTAGAACCACCTGCCCCCAAGGGGGCAGAAGCCACTTAGGCACCAGGGATAGTGTTGTGTGTGTTTTTTTTGTTTGAGGGCTGTCCCCTTTGGCAAGGGTCGCTCTCCATGGGGACACAGTACTAAAGGTATTTTTTGGCTTCCTTGGGGCAGACAGGCCTATTTTTTTAGTAGGCCCATCTGCCCCTATGGCAGAATCCACTTAGGCACCAATTTCTAAAATGTTTGATGGTGGGGTGTTTGTCAACTGAAGAAGTCTTTGCATTTGTGATAAAAAATGTTTTCCTCCTTTTTGTTCTAGTTCAAAGCTTTTGCTTTATTTGCTGTGGCTCCTTGCGGTTTTGGCGGTGGTTGACCTGCAGTTTGCACAGTTGCATGTTTTAGGTAAGTAAAAACAATTTACTCCAAAGGAGTATTGTTGCCATGCATGAATGACATGTTTGTAGGGGGTGTACTAAATGCAGGATTGTGTGTGAAATTGTCCTTAGGTTTGTGCACAATGATATTTGTTTTGTCTTATTTCTAATTTGCCTTTCTTTCTTTCTTTTTAGTGGGATATCATTGGTGATTGCTGTGTAGTTGCTGGTGAATCAAGCTTTTTCAGGCAAGTGAGCGGTATAGTTTTTGAGTTTGTAACTCTTACTAACAAAGCTACACTTTGTTACTTGTCTTACACAGTGCTGGTTGTTGGTGGTGAATTTGTCCAGTTAATTTTAGCAGGAGAGATCATGGCTAGCCGCAGGATGACCGCTCAGCAGGTGGTTGGTATGCTTTTTGAGTCACAGTCTGATCATGACTATGAGACGGACTCTGCATCTGAGGCAGAGGAGGAAGTCAGAGATTCTGGCAGTGATGTTTCTGTTGGAGGGGAATCTTCTGATGATGAAGCCACACTCAGTGCAGATGAAGGTTCTGTTTTAGAGGAGGACATTGATGTGCCAATAGTGCAGCAACCTGGGGCTGAAAGGTTTCCCGTTAGAAGACCTGATGTCTGGGTTGCCTCAAACATGGAGCAGCCAGAGTTGCCTGCCTTTACTGGTCTCCCGGGGTGTAACGCCAATACAGAGAACTTTATGCCTATCAATTTCTTTGAGTTATTCATGGATGATGTGTTTTTGGAAGAGATTGTTGAGCAGACTAATTTGTATGCGGAGCAGCATTTGAGGGACAACGCTGCTAGACTTAGGCCACACTCTAGAGCTGCCCAGTGGATTCCCACAAATTTGGAGGAGCTAAAAAAGTTTTTGGGTTTGACTTTTTTGATGGGGTTGATAAGGAAGCCGTCACTGGCTTCTTATTGGTCTACTAGTCCCTTGATGGCAACAGCTATATTTCCAGCTACCATGAGTCGTAATCGGTATTTGCTTCTTCTTAGGATGCTGCATTTTGTTGACAATGCATTAGCCTTGCCACGAGATCACCCAGATTCTGACCGTCTTTTTAAGATTAGGCCTGTCCTTGATCATTTTGTAGATCGGTTTTCGGAGGTCTATGTTCCAGGCAAAGAGATAAGTGTGGACGAGTCTTTGGTCCTCTTCAAGGGTCGTTTGGTTTTTAGGCAGTACATTCCTAGCAAAAGGGCACGATATGGAATTAAATTGTATATGCTGTCTGAAAGTAGGACAGGATATGTGTATAGTTTCCGTGTGTACACTGGTAGGGATTCCAATATTGACCCCCCTGGTTGTCCTCCCACTTTTGGAGTTACTGAGAAAATAGTGTGGGATCTTGGTAGACGACTGTTCAACAAAGGTCACCATTTGTATGTAGATAACTTCTACACTGGTGTGCAGTTGTTCAAGGAATTGTTTAGAGTGGACACAGTTGCTTGTGGCACAATCCGTTCTAACCGGAAAGGCTATCCAAGGGAGCTTGTCTGTAAAAAACTTGAGAGGGGACAGTGCTGTGCCTTGCGGAACGAGGAGCTGCTAGCTTTGAAATTTTCAGACAAGAGGGATGTCTACATGCTAAGTACCATCCATGATGAGAGTACTTCCCCTGTGACTGTTTGGGGCCAGGTTGCTGAAGTGCGCAAACCTGTGTGCATTTTAGATTATAATAAGCACATGGGAGGTGTAGATAGAGTTGACCAGAGGTTGGAACCTTATACTGCTATTCGTAAGTCTTATGTTTGGTATAAGAAGTTAGCACTTCACCTCTTCCACTTAGCAACCTTCAATGCTTTTATTGTGTTTAGGGATAGGTCTCCAGACTCAAAGATGACATTTGTGAAATTTCAGGAGTCAGTGATAGAGAGCCTTATTGTGGTGGAACAGGCCAGAGTTCCTAGAGAAGCAGTGGTGGAGGATGTGGCTAGATTGAAAGATCGCCACTTTGCTGAGCACATTCCTCCCACACCCAAAAAAGACTTTCCAGCTAAGAAATGTAGAGTGTGTTTTCGAAGAGGTATCCGGAGGGAGTCTCGAATGTACTGCCCAGATTGTCCTTCAAAGCCTGGGCTGTGTGTCGGTGCTTGTTTTAAGAATTACCACACCCAGAAGAATTTCTGGGAACAACCATGAGTGTAAACTCATGTCTGTTTTGTATTTTCATGTGTTTAGTTTCATGGTTAGCATTTCTGTCATGTTGTTAGTTAGAGCTTTTGTGTTTGTTGTTTTGTAATTCTTTCTACTTAGTTAGGGGTTCCTCTGTTAAAAAAAAAAAAAAAAAATATGATGCCATTGTGTGTGGAGTGGGGCTTGGCTGAGACTGTACATATTGACTTGATGTTGGCTACTGCAACACACTGCCAGCCAAACACCAGTCCACACACTCCCATCAGCTGGTGTGATTGTTGTATCAGGCATGTGGGCGTATGTAAGTGATGGGCCCTTGAGTGGCGCTGTCTGTCGATGTGAGTGTTGTAATGTGCTGGGCCCGTGGCTGGTGGTGTGAATGGCCTTGTGTGTGTCATGTATGAAAGTTGTGTGAATGGACTGTAAAGCGGTTGGTGCCTTGTCGCGGCTTTACAGCTCACGAGCTGTGAGTCATTGGTTCAGTTTTTTGCCTTTCAGTTACTAACAGTGCTTTTCATTTTTGTGAAAGCTCTTGTTAGTAAAATTTGATCCACTGAACCATCACTCACCCTCGTGCCAAATCCAACCAGTATGTGTGGTAAAAATGACCAAACCTGCTCCGCTGTAATCAGGCGTCGCAGCACACCTATGACACGCTAGGTGCCTCAGGTGGGACCCCGATGATGAAGCATGCCACCAACTTGGTTGGTGGGTGAGGGGTCTTTTTCACATAACCTAAGTGTGTTTCTTTTCAAAATTTTAGTGTTTGGCACATCACGGACGTATGTGGGCACATCAAAACGATATATTACAAAACTACCTGTGTTTGGGGGGGGAGAGGGCACCTATGTTTTTGGTCCTGTGTGCGGCCTTCATCTAGGGAAACCTACCAAACCCAGACATTTTTTAAAACTAGACACCCCAAGGAGTCTAGGGAGGAGTGGCTTGCGTGGATCCCCCAACATTTTCTTACCCAGACTCCTCTGTAAACCTCAAAATGTGCTTAAAAAAAGCATATTTTCCTGACTTTTCTTCGTACGATCACCACTCCAGCACAAAATTCCTACTCCCCAGTGTTCCCCTCAGTCTCCCAAATAAAATGACACCTCACGTATGTGGGTCCCCAAAGCAGAGTCAGTCTAAAGATGTATAAAAGAATATGTCCTTATAAACTCGCAGTACTATCCCCTGTATCTCTACAAGTTTTGGGCCTTATTCTGTTGGAGGCACCTGGCCCACCCACACAACTGAGGTATCATTTTTATCGGGAGACTTGGGGGAACGCTGGGTGGAAGGAAATTTGTGGCTCCACTCAGATTCCAGAACTTTCTGTCACCGAAATGTGTGAAAAATGCGTTTTTTTAGCCAATATTTGAGGTTTGGAAAGGATTCTGGGTAACAGAACCTGGTCAGAGCCCCTCAAGTCACCCCATCTTGGATTCCCCTAGGTCTCTAGTTTTCAGAAATGCACAGGTTTGGTAGGTTTCCCTAGGTGCTGGCTGAGCTACAGGCCAAAAACTACAGGTAGGCACTGTTTTCAATGAAAAAATGTGATGTGTCCACGCTGCGCTTTGGGGCGTTTCCTGTCGCGGGCGCTAGGCCTACCCACACAAGTGAGGTATCATTTTTATCGGGAAACGTGGGGGAACGCTGGGTGGAAGGAAATTTGTGGCCCCTCTCAGATTCCAGAACTTTCTGCCACAGAAATGTGAGGAACATGTGTTTTTTTAGCCAAATTTTGAGGTTTGCAAAGGATTCTGGGTAACAGAACCTGGTCCGAGCCACACAAATCACACCATCTTGGATTCCCCTAGGTCTCTAGTTTTCAGAAATGCACAGGTTTGGTAGGTTTCCCTAGGTGGCGGCTGAGCTACAGGCCAAAATCTACAGGTAGGCACTTTGCTAAAAACAGGTCTGTTTTCTGTGAAGTGTCCACGTTGCGCTTTGGGGCGTTTCCTGTCGCGGGCGCTAGGCCTACCCACACAAGTGAGGTATCATTTTTATCGGGAGACGTGGGGGAACGCTGGGTGGAAGGAAATTTGTGGCTCCTCTCAGATTCCAGAACTTTCTGCCACAGAAATGTGAGGAACATGTGTTTTTTTAGCCAATTTTTGAGCTTTGCAAAGGATTCTGGGTAACAGAACCTGGTCCGAGCCCCGCCAGTCACCCCTCCTTGGATTCCCCTAGGTCTCTAGTTTTCAGAAATGTACAGGTTTGGTAGGTTTCCCTAGGTGCCGGCTGAGCTAGAGGCCAAAATCTACAGGTAGTCACTTTGCAAAAAACACCTCTGTTTTCTTCCAAAATTTTGGTGGTGTCCACGTTGCGCTTTGGGGCGTTTCCTGTCGCGGGCGCTAGGCCTACCCACGCAAGTGAGGTATCATTTTTATCGGGAGACTTGGGGGAACGCTGGGTGGAAGGAAATTTGTGGCTCCTCCCAGATTCCAGAACTTTCTGCCACAGAAATGTGAGGAACATGTGTTTTTTTAGCCAATTTTTGAGCTTTGCAAAGGATTCTGGGTAACAGAACCTGGTCCGAGCCCCGCCAGTCACCCCTCCTTGGATTCCCCTAGGTCTCTAGTTTTCAGAAATGCACAGGTTTGGTAGGTTTCCCTAGGTGGCGGCTGAGCTAGAGGCCAAAATCTACAGGTAGGCACTTTGCTAAAAACAGGTCTTTTTCTGTGATGTGTCCATGTTGCGCTTTGGGGCGTTTCCTGTCGCGGGCGCTAGGCCTACCCACACAAGTGAGGTATCATTATTATCGGGAGACGTGGGGGAACGCTGGGTGGAAGGAAATTTGTGGCTCCTCTCGGATTCCAGAACTTTCTGCCACAGAAATGTGAGGAACATGTGTTTTTTTAGCCAATTTTTGAGCTTTGCAAAGGATTCTGGGTAACAGAACCTGGTCCGAGCCCCGCCAGTCACCCCTCCTTGGATTCCCCTAGGTCTCTAGTTTTCAGAAATGTACAGGTTTGGTAGGTTTCCCTAGGTGCCGGCTGAGCTAGAGGCCAAAATCTACAGGTAGTCACTTCGCAAAAAACACCTCTGTTTTCTTCCAAAATTTTGGTGGTGTCCACGTTGCGCTTTGGGGCGTTTCCTGTCGCGGGCGCTAGGCCTACCCACGCAAGTGAGGTATCATTTTTATCGGGATACTTGGGGGAACGCTGGGTGGAAGGAAATTTGTGGCTCCTCCCAGATTCCAGAACTTTCTGCCACAGAAATGTGAGGAACATGTGTTTTTTTAGCCAATTTTTGAGCTTTGCAAAGGATTCTGGGTAACAGAACCTGGTCCGAGCCCCGCCAGTCACCCCTCCTTGGATTCCCCTAGGTCTCTAGTTTTCAGAAATGCACAGGTTTGGTAGGTTTCCCTAGGTGGCGGCTGAGCTAGAGGCCAAAATCTACAGGTAGGCACTTTGCTAAAAAAAGGTCTGTTTTCTGTGATGTGTCCACGTTGCGCTTTGGGGCGTTTCCTGTCGCGGGCGCTAGGCCTACCCACACAAGTGAGGTATCATTTTTATCGGGAGACGTGGGGGAACGCTGGGTGGAAGGAAATTTGTGTCTCCTCTCGGATTCCAGAACTTTCTGCCACAGAAATGTGAGGAACATGTGTTTTTTTAGCCAATTTTTGAGCTTTGCAAAGGATTCTGGGTAACAGAACCTGGTCCGAGCCCCGCCAGTCACCCCTCCTTGGATTCCCCTAGGTCTCTAGTTTTCAGAAATGTACAGGTTTGGTAGGTTTCCCTAGGTGCCGGCTGAGCTAGAGGCCAAAATCTACAGGTAGTCACTTCGCAAAAAACACCTCTGTTTTCTTCCAAAATTTTGGTGGTGTCCACGTTGCGCTTTGGGGCGTTTCCTGTCGCGGGCGCTAGGCCTACCCACGCAAGTGAGGTATCATTTTTATCGGGAGACTTGGGGGAACGCTGGGTGGAAGGAAATTTGTGGCTCCTCCCAGATTCCAGAACTTTCTGCCACAGAAATGTGAGGAACATGTGTTTTTTTAGCCAATTTTTGAGCTTTGCAAAGGATTCTGGGTAACAGAACCTGGTCCGAGCCCCGCCAGTCACCCCTCCTTGGATTCCCCTAGGTCTCTACTTTTCAGAAATGCACAGGTTTGGTAGGTTTCCCTAGGTGGCGGCTGAGCTAGAGGCCAAAATCTACAGGTAGGCACTTTGCTAAAAACAGGTCTGTTTTCTGTGATGTGTCCACGTTGCGCTTTGGGGCGTTTCCTGTCGCGGGCGCTAGGCCTACCCACACAAGTGAGGTATCATTTTTATCGGGAGACGTGGGGGAACGCTGGGTGGAAGGAAATTTGTGGCTCCTCTCGGATTCCAGAACTTTCTGCCACAGAAATGTGAGGAACATGTGTTTTTTTAGCCAATTTTTGAGCTTTGCAAAGGATTCTGGGTAACAGAACCTGGTCCGAGCCCCGCCAGTCACCCCTCCTTGGATTTCCCTAGGTCTCTAGTTTTCAGAAATGGACAGGTTTGGTAGTTTTCCCTAGGTGGCGGCTGAGCTAGAGGCCAAAATCTACAGGTAGGCACTTTGCTAAAAACAGGTCTGTTTTCTGTGATGTGTCCACGTTGCGCTTTGGGGCTTTTCCTGTCGCGGGCGCTAGGCCTACCCACACAAGTGAGGTATCATTTTTATCGGGAGACGTGGGGGAACGCTGGGTGGAAGGAAATTTGTGGCTCCTCTCGGATTCCAGAACTTTCTGCCACAGAAATGTGAGGAACATGTGTTTTTTTAGCCAATTTTTAAGCTTTGCAAAGGATTCTGGGTAACAGAACCTGGTCCGAGCCCCGCCAATCACCCCTCCTTGGATTCCCCTAGGTCTCTAGTTTTCAGAAATGTACAGGTTTGGTAGGTTTCCCTAGGTGCCGGCTGAGCTAGAGGCCAAAATCTACAGGTAGTCACTTCGCAAAAAACACCTCTGTTTTCTTCCAAAATTTTGGTGGTGTCCACGTTGCGCTTTGGGGCGTTTCCTGTCGCGGGCGCTAGGCCTACCCACGCAAGTGAGGTATCATTTTTATCGGGAGACTTGGGGGAACGCTGGGTGGAAGGAAATTTGTGGCTCCTCCCAGATTCCAGAACTTTCTGCCACAGAAATGTGAGGAACATGTGTTTTTTTAGCCAATTTTTGAGCTTTGCAAAGGATTCTGGGTAACAGAACCTGGTCCGAGCCCCGCCAGTCACCCCTCCTTGGATTCCCCTAGGTCTCTAGTTTTCAGAAATGCACAGGTTTGGTAGGTTTCCCTAGGTGGCGGCTGAGCTAGAGGCCAAAATCTACAGGTAGGCACTTTGCTAAAAACAGGTCTGTTTTCTGTGATGTGTCCACGTTGCGCTTTGGGGCGTTTCCTGTCGCGGGCGCTAGGCCTACCCACACAAGTGAGGTATCATTTTTATCGGGAGACGTGGGGGAACGCTGGGTGGAAGGACATTTGTGGCTCCTCTCAGATTCCAGCACTTTCTGCCACAGAAATGTGAGGAACATGTGTTTTTTTAGCCAATTTTTGAGCTTTGCAAAGGATTCTGGGTAACAGAACCTGGTCCGAGCCCCGCCAGTCACCCCTCCTTGGATTCCCCTAGGTCTCTAGTTTTCAGAAATGCACAGGTTTGGTAGGTTTCCCTAGGTGGCGGCTGAGCTAGAGGCCAAAATCTACAGGTAGGCACTTTGCTAAAAACAGGTCTGTTTTCTGTGATGTGTCCACGTTGCGCTTTGGGGCGTTTCCTGTCGCGGGCGCTAGGCCTACCCACACAAGTGAGGTATCATTTTTATCGGGAGACGTGGGGGAACGCTGGGTGGAAGGAAATTTGTGGCTCCTCTCGGATTCCAGAACTTTCTGCCACAGAAATGTGAGGAACATGTGTTTTTTTAGCCAATTTTTGAGCTTTGCAAAGGATTCTGGGTAACAGAACCTGGTCCGAGCCCCGCCAGTCACCCCTCCTTGGATTCCCCTAGGTCTCTAGTTTTCAGAAATGCACAGGTTTGGTAGGTTTCCCTAGGTGGCGGCTGAGCTAGAGGCCAAAATCTACAGGTAGGCACTTTGCTAAAAACAGGTCTGTTTTCTGTGATGTGTCCACATTGCGCTTTGGGGTGTTTCCTGTCGCGGGCGCTAGGCCTACCCACACAAGTGAGGTATCATTTTTATCGGGAGACGTGGGGGAACGCTGGGTGGAAGGAAATTTGTGGCTCCTCTCAGATTCCAGAACTTTCTGCCACAGAAATGTGAGGAACATGTGTTTTTTTAGCCAAATTTTGAGGTTTGCAAAGGATTCTGGGTAACAGAACCTGGTCCGAGCCACACAAATCACCCCATCTTGGATTCCCCTAGGTCTCTAGTTTTCAGAAATGCACAGGTTTGGTAGGTTTCCCTAGGTGGCGGCTGAGCTAGAGGCCAAAATCTACAGGTAGGCACTTTGCTAAAAACAGGTCTGTTTTCTGTGATGTGTCCACGTTGCGCTTTGGGGCGTTTCCTGTCGCGGGCGCTAGGCCTACCCACACAAGTGAGGTATCATTTTTATCGGGAGACTTGGGGGAACATAGAATAGCAAAACAAGTGTTATTGCCCCTTGTCTTTCTCTACATTTTTCCCTTCCAAATGTAAGACAGTGTGTAAAAAAGACGTCTATTTGAGAAATGCCCTGTAATTCACATGCTAGTATGGGCACCCCGGAATTCAGAGATGTGCAAATAACCACTGCTTCTCAACACCTTATCTTGTGCCCATTTTGGAAATACAAAGGTTTTCTTGATAGCTATTTTTTACTCTTTATATTTCAGCAAATGAATTGCTGTATACCCGGCATAGAATGAAAACCCACTGCAGGGTGCAGGTCATTTATTGGCTCTGGGTACCTAGAGTTCTTGATGAACCTACAAGCCCTATATATCCCCGCAACCAGAAGAGTCCAGCAGACGTAACGGTATATTGCTTTCGAAAATCTGACATTGCAGGAAAAAGTTACAGAGTAAAACTTAGAGAAAAATTGATGTTTTTTTCACCTCAATTTCAATATTTTTCTTTTTCAGTTGCTATTTTCTGTAGGAAACCCTTGTAGGATCTACACAAATTACCCCTTGCTGAATTCAGAATTTTGTCTACTTTTCAGAAATGTTGCGGTTTATGGGATCCAGCATTGGTTTCATGCCCATTTCTGTCACTGACTGGAAGGAGGCTGAAAGCACAAAAAATCGTAAAAATGGGGTATGTCCCAGTAAAATGCCAAAATTGGGTTGAAAAATTGGGTTTTCTGATTCAAGTCTGCCTGTTCCTGAAAGCTGGGAAGCTGGTGATTTTATCACCGCAAACCCTTTGTTGATGCCCTTTTCAGGGAAAAAACCACAAGCCTTCTTCTGCAGCCCATTTTTCCAATTTTTTTAAAAAAAATGAAATTTTCACTGTTTTTTGGCTAATTTCTTGGCCTCCTTCTGGGGAACCCACAAAGTCTGGGTACCTCTAGAATCCCTAGGATGTTGGAAAAAAAGGACGCAAATTTGGCATGGGTAGCTTATGTGAACAAAAAGTTATGAGGGCCTAAGCGCGAACTGCTCCAAATAGCCAAAAAAAGGCTCGGCACAGGAGGGGGAAAAGGCCTGGCAGCGAAGGGGTTAAAAACACCTTCCAAGTTTACACCTATAATCCCCAGGGATTATGCAATTGATTCCTTTTGCAATAAGGTTACCAGTAATCTCTACCATATGGAAGAACAGTTTTTGTTGGGACATAAGTCCATCCCTATGCATAACATCACTCTAGCTGAGAAAAAAGCTTTACTTACCCTCGGTAAGTGTAATGACATAGTCATAAAGGAAGCAGACAAAGGCGGAAACATTGTGATCATGGACAGAGTAGACTACATATCAGAACTGGATCGTCAACTCTCAGACTGTACTGCATATCTCAAACTCACCTCGAACCCAATGGTAGGAGTTAATAGATGCATTCTACTGAAGCTGCAAACGTTTCTGGATCGTGACTTGATCTCAGATATGGAGTTTAAATACTTATACAACAACACACCTACCATACCATGCATATACATCTTACCTAAGATACATAAAATAGGCGCCTTTCCCCCTGGCAGACCCATCATCTCTGGCATTGGTTCCCCGACAGAGAAGTTGTCAGAGTATATAGACATTTTTTTACAGCCGTTTGTCCAAAACCTACCGTCTTACATCAAGGACACCAAAGACTTACTGTGTAAAATAGCGGACTTTGACTGGACGGATGGTCATTACCTAGTGACGTTGGATGTGACTTCTTCTATACACTAGCATCCCGAGAATAGAGGGTCTGCTTGCCATCCAATATTATTTAGATACCAGAGATGCCGCCTTATTAGATCATACTAATATGCTGTTGGACTTGATTAGCTTGGTACTAGATAACAACATTTTCATGCATAATGGACGTTGGTATCGCCAAATACAAGGCGTTGCCATGGGGGCAAAGTTCTCTCCGTCTTTTGCCAATCTTTATATGGGTTATTTGGAGAAAACACATCTGTGGCGTACATGCCCACCGTCCCTGACGCAACACATCATATACTGGGGTAGGTACATTGATGACATCTTAGTGTTTTGGTCTGGTGACTCTACCTCACTCATAATGCTCACAGAACATTTGAATAACAATACCTTCAATATCAAGTTCACCCATGAAGCCAGCCAATCTTCTATCAACTTTTTGGACCTTACCATTTACATCAAGCACGGCAAAATCTGTACTAAACTGTTCAGGAAACCAACAGCATGCAATGCTGTTTTACATGCCACTAGTTCACACCCTAGGCCTCAAATCAACGCTATTCCGTATGGGGAGAGTACTAGGATAAGACGTAATTGCAGTGAGGAGCACGTATTCCATGAAGAATTGCACAACATGGAATCACGTTTTAGACGTAGAGGCTACCACCCTCAGATCCTCAAAAAAGCGTGCAATAAGATCTTAAAAAGTAAACGCGCTGACTTACTCACTAACTCTAATAAGAATAACTCACACGAACACATATCTCTCGTCATTAAACACAGTGCACTGAGCTCCCAAGTATCCAAAATTGTACGTAAACATTGGTCTCTGCTCTTAATGGACGATATACTTAAAAGGGGCATTGCCGATAAACCGAGTATCATCTATAAGAGGGGTACTACTCTACGGGACCATTTATGTCACAGTTTCATGCCGCCTGAGATTAGGGATACCTGGTTGACTAAACCACCTCCTGGCACATATAGATGTGGCCACTGCAACATCTGTGGATACATCAAAGACAAGACAGTTACATTTCAATACAACACCCCTGTTACACACCAACTTAAACATTTCATCAATTGTAACTCAAGTTTTGTGGTGTATTGCATTGTCTGTACATGTGGCCTTATCTATGTTGGTAGTACGATCCGACCATTAAAAGAGAGAATTCAAGAACACCTTAGAGCTATTCGAACATCAAACATCAACTATCCACTTGCCATTCATTACAATGAGGCACATGGACAAAGGGAACTCTTGGACATTTCCATACATGGGATTGACTCCCTGAACAGAACACCACTAGGAGGTAACCGCACTTTGGCCCTCAGACGCCTAGAGAGCAGGTGGATTATTAAACTGCGAGCGGTAGAACGGGGCCTTAACATCCACAAGGACCTCCATGTTTTTCTTTAATAAGCAATACGTGTTAATCTCATGTGCTTCCAAGGTTATTCTCCTTTCCGGCAATATGTCTTGTACTGACATTTTCTTACATAATATGCAATATGTGTTTGTACCACTCTTTTGCCTCCGCCTATTTAGGAGATCAGTACAATGTGGATGTATATAATAGACTGTTTCTTTGTCAAGAAAGAGGATAAAAATATCTCTGTGTCCACGGAACGTTTTTTATTTATTTTTTCCTCTTTACATCTTTGTATATACACCTTGCATTGTGTAATTTATCAGACAATGAGGACTGTTCATAAAATAGGCATTTTTTGTTATTGTAACTACTTTCTTATATGATGTATTATGTTTGTCATCCCATTTACATTATGCTGTTAATCAGCACCATGCATACATTTTAAATGCTTGGTCAAGCCTATTAGTCTATGTTACAGTATTTTGTATTGTTTATTATGCTCTTAAGTGGTTTCCCTGTCTTTGGTCTGTTACCTACCATACAGACCTTCTTATATATTTATAGCAACTATTTTTGCTTGCTTTAAGTTCTCCCTCTTGTTTTTCACTTTCAAATAACCCCTCTTCTCTACTATGTGGGCTTTGGACTCTCTTTCTTTATTTTCTGACCTAATAGACATTCCAACAATGGGGAAGTTTTTTTTTTTTTCTCCAACCTGGGCTTCTATGTTTATTTCTTGTTATTCCTTATATTGATATACCTGATCGAACTATTTCCATGACACGCGCTAGATTATACTCCTAAAATGGCGCCTGTGTTTTTGCCCTACATCCCGTCTAAGCAGTGCTCGGTGAACACTGCAGTTAGTTTTAGTCCTATTTCCACTTCTGAGTGCGCGTTTTTATACACTGACACTCCATGTGGACGGTGGTGCACTCATCTCGGCAGCATTATCATGCGATGCGTGCGACCTGTACACTCAAGGATTTCCCGCTTCCTTACTTTGGACGGGTGACCACTCAGGTATGCCATACTCTATGTTGACTGGCGCTACTTGCAGTTTTATGCTTGTCACAGGAACGGGAAGGTAATTTGATTGAGGCCTCTCTTTGGGCATTAGTTTTGCGACCTTTAGAATTTAACATAGTTTATGGATACACGGAGGAGTCCACATGATAATTTTGTTTAGTTACATGTTTTTGTGTGGCATTACTACAGCATACCTTGTTAGTGGTTTTTAAGATTGAGTTAGTAAATCTTGTCCTCCGACACCTCTCACTTTGGCCGGTTGGACTTTTGCGCTTTTGGCTACTGCTGTCATTTTTACTCACCATGGCTGTCGCAATAGTGTTAACTAGGCTATCTCCTCTTGAAGTTTGTCTGGTTTTTTAATACAAACTTGGTGGAAACTGGCCCCACCTTAGCTTATACTAGGCGCTGCACTTTCTACGTTTAACACTAAGATATCGCATATTACTCGGTTATCAAGCATTGTTTTTGTTTTTTGTTTTTCTCTTTTCCTACATGTGGAGAATTCTTACAAAGTGTCCTTTCTTCATTTGTCTCGTATTCTCTACAGATATTGGTCCATTTTCAGACCTAAATTATATTTATTTCTCCTTATTGAGGACATACTGAACACTATTTTTCTTCAATTTTGGTAACTCACCGTTTTCGATAACACTACGAACCTCCGTACTGCAATTTTCTATTTTGGGTAGGTCTACTTTAGCCTTATTCCCGCCTCGTTTTCGCTCTTTAAGTTGTCTCTTAGGTTTTCCACTATTCCATCTCAGGAGTCTTATATCACTTTCCATTTTTCTCTGCGGATTTGTCTCTTAGATATAGGACGACTTGGTTTGAAAGCTTAACAGAAGTATTCTTCGGACAGCATTTTTTCCTCCACCATAGTTTCTGAGGTAAAATTGATTTTTCTATGGACACCATTGTATCCCACTCCTTGTACTCAGCATGTGCACTACATTCTTATTCGTTCTTTCTTGAATACTAGCAACTATTGTTCACAGGGTGACTTTGCATTTTTCCCACCATTTTCATTTCTATCTTACCTTTCTTATGTACCCACCATTCTAGCACAAGGTGGCATGACTATTTTGTTTAACTATTTACTAATGGATATTTTTCTGTTGTAAATCATGTATGCACATTTAAGTGATTTGCATTATTTGCAGTCTTCCTCTATCTTTTGTGTAACTTTGATCTTGTACTACCTGTTGCACCTACCGATTGGAAGTGATATTACTTGTAAATAGTTCCCATCTTGTTTTGTTTCAGCCTTGAAAAAGTCCGATAGGACGAAACACGTGTTGGCTGTTTTCTGTTGTTTCATTTATGGACGTATATACCTTGTGAACACTATTTCGGTTTTCTGCTTGTAAAGGAATAAATTATCTCCGGCAACTTGACTTATATGGACTTATTATTGACTTTGGAGTGCCCTGGTTTTGCTTTTCTTCCCTTGCATTTTGTATCTACAGCACGTATCATAGGTGGTTCCTTGTGTTCCACTTGTGTTCTTGTGTACCTTTAAAACCTGTGGTGGTTGGGTTTTCATACCAGGATTGCACCATTTGCACTAATTTTACAGATGATATAAGACTTCCGAGTGCTTTGTTTCAGATGTGCAACGTTAGCATCAACCACCACCCTTCTTCTAAGTAACGTTGACTGTTTGCAAATTGATGCTGTATGCACTCTGTCACTCTCTAACTCTGTATTCAACATTTAACCTTACTTTTATGTATTTGTACATATTCTGTATTTATTGTGTAATTGTCCATGAGTATAATGGATAACTTTGATGACAATAGGGACACCCTGTTAAAAGAACTATTCCAAGCCGATTCACAAAGTAAAACACCCCTTGCACCCAACCCCATACAGGAGGGCCTTAGAAAAAAATTCATCAAACTCGAACGATTAAGAAAACAGGAACTCTCACGTTGGTGGGATTACACAATCTTACAGAAATATTTGGAAAATAATCAA
The DNA here is from genome assembly GCF_031143425.1 of Pleurodeles waltl. NCBI lineage: Eukaryota > Metazoa > Chordata > Amphibia > Caudata > Salamandridae > Pleurodeles > Pleurodeles waltl. The sequence goes on from NC_090436.1 coordinate 511,324,440, forward strand.
ATCCTGAGGGGGCTGAGGGTCATTTTATTTCCATCCTTTGATGACCTAAGCCCTGATTTATTAAAGGAGTGGGAACAACTATTAATTACTTTATCATATGGCATGATGGACATCCTTATTCGCGATGCCAAGGCCAAGAGGGACAAACTACTACAGGACATTACAGTGTTAGAAAAAGAAATCAATGACATAGACTCACCTGACACCAAAAACAAGAACTTTAACATCCTGAAGGAGGTCCTACACAAACACCAGCTTTATATAAAGGACAAAAAACTACGCAAAGTCAGGAGGGATGACAATGACTACAAGAATGGAAGGGTTTTCACCTTTGCACGCAAATATGACAGTACCAAACTAGAAACCAATAGGGAATCCTCCATGACTAAGAAGAACCTGTCTCCTACTAACCTGATGACTAGTGACACTGACATTTCGAGTATATCCAGTGGGACCAGTGAAGATATAAGGGACCAAACATTAGTACCATCATCCACACATAGGTCACCTTTTTTATTGGAAATGGAGAGGTTCCGAAGAGGTCAAAAACAAACCCAGAGGAGGGAAGAAACTATCACAAGGCCACTAGGCGGGGCAAGCGTAAATACAAACTCAAACAGACGACCAGAGGGTGTTGCCACGCGATCAACAACCCGCAATGCTCAACAATAATGAATTAATGTGGACTTAGGGGTGACATTCCTGATACTATTTCCATTGTTAATCTATCTTCTATAACTCTAAGTACAGACCAAACAAACATCCTCAAAAAAGGTTTAGGGTTTGTACCCACCACACTTCCGGATTTTACACAACTACACATTAGCCTATTCAAGTTTATTTGTAAATGTAAACTTTACAAATACTTCTATGATATTAACACCCCTGCCCGTGCTGTCACTGCTCTTTATCATACTCCTAACACAATGACCATTAAGGACATTAGGGACATTCAAACTTTGTTATCCATTGAGCATACGGAGGGCCCCATGCCATCACTCGCGGAGATCCTTACTGATGTAAATATAGACTCCAACACAAGGATTGTCAGTGGTTTAAAAACACCTTCCAAGTTTACACCTATAATCCCCAGGGATTATGCAATTGATTCCTTTTGCAATAAGGTTACCAGTAATCTCTACCATATGGAAGAACAGTTTTTGTTGGGACATAAGTCCATCCCTATGCATAACATCACACTAGCTGAGAAAAAAGCTTTACTTACCCTCGGTAAGTGTAATGACATAGTCATAAAGGAAGCAGACAAAGGTGGAAACATTGTGATCATGGACAGAGTAGACTACATATCAGAACTGGATCGTCAACTCTCAGACTGTACTGCATATCTCAAACTCACCTCGAACCCAATGGTAGGAGTTAATAGATGCATTCTACTGAAGCTGCAAACGTTTCTGGATCGTGACTTGATCTCAGATATGGAGTTTAAATACTTATACAACAACACACCTACCATACCATGCATATACATCTTACCTAAGATACATAAAATAGGCGCCTTTCACCCTGGCAGACCCATCATCTCTGGCATTGGTTCCCCGACAGAGAAGTTGTCAGAGTATATAGACATTTTTTTACAGCCGTTTGTCCAAAACCTACCGTCTTACATCAAGGACACCAAAGACTTACTGTGTAAAATAGCGGACTTTGACTGGACGGATGGTCATTACCTAGTGACGTTGGATGTGACTTCTTCTATACACTAGCATCCCGAGAATAGAGGGTCTGCTTGCCATCCAATATTATTTAGATACCAGAGATGCCGCCTTATTAGATCATACTAATATGCTGTTGGACTTGATTAGCTTGGTACTAGATAACAACATTTTCATGCATAATGGACGTTGGTATCGCCAAATACAAGGCGTTGCCATGGGGGCAAAGTTCTCTCCGTCTTATGCCAATCTTTATATGGGTTATTTGGAGAAAACACATCTGTGGCGTACATGCCCACCGTCCCTGACGCAACATATCATATACTGGGGTAGGTACATTGATGACATCTTAGTGTTTTGGTCTGGTGACTCTACCTCACTCATAATGCTCACAGAACATTTGAATAACAATACCTTCAATATCAAGTTCACCCATGAAGCCAGCCAATCTTCTATCAACTTTTTGGACCTTACCATTTACATCAAGCACGGCAAAATCTGTACTAAACTGTTCAGGAAACCAACAGCATGCAATGCTGTTTTACATGCCACTAGTTCACACCCTAGGCCTCAATCAACGCTATTCCGTATGGGGAGAGTACTAGGATAAGACGTAATTGCAGTGAGGAGCACGTATTCCATGAAGAATTGCACAACATGGAATCACGTTTTAGACGTAGAGGCTACCACCCTCAGATCCTCAAAAAAGCGTGCAATAAGATCTTAAAAAGTAAACGCGCTGACTTACTCACTAACTCTAATAAGAATAACTCACACGAACACATATCTCTCGTCATTAAACACAGTGCACTGAGCTCCCAAGTATCCAAAATCGTACGTAAACATTGGTCTCTGCTCTTAATGGACGATATACTTAAAAGGGGCATTGCCAAGAAACCGAGTATCATCTATAAGAGGGGTACTACTCTACGGGACCATTTATGTCACAGTTTCATGCCGCCTGAGATTAGGGATACCTGGTTGACTAAACCACCTCCTGGCACATATAGATGTGGCCACTGCAACATCTGTGGATACATCAAAGACAAGACAGTTACATTTCAATACAACACCCCTGTTACACACCAACTTAAACATTTCATCAATTGTAACACAAGTTTTGTGGTGTATTGCATTGTCTGTACATGTGGCCTTATCTATGTTGGTAGTACGATCCGACCATTAAAAGAGAGAATTCAAGAACACCTTAGAGCTATTCGAACATCAAACATCAACTATCCACTTGCCATTCATTACAATGAGGCACATGGACAAAGGGAACTCTTGGACATTTCCATACATGGGATTGACTCCCTGAACAGAACACCACGAGGAGGTAACCGCACTTTGGCCCTCAGACGCCTAGAGAGCAGGTGGATTATTAAACTACGAGCGGTAGAACGGGGCCTTAACATCCACAAGGACCTCCATGTTTTTCTTTAATAAGCAATACGTGTTAATCTCATGTGCTTCCAAGGTTATTCTCCTTTCCGGCAATATGTCTTGTACTGACATTTTCTTACATAATATGCAATATGTGTTTGTACCACTCTTTTGCCTCCGCCTATTTAGGAGATCAGTACAATGTGGATGTATATAATAGACTGTTTCTTTGTCAAGAAAGAGGATAAAAATATCTCTGTGTCCACGGAACGTTTTTTATTTATTTTTTCCTCTTTACATCTTTGTATATACACCTTGCATTGTGTAATTTATCAGACAATGAGGACTGTTCATAAAATAGGCATTTTTTGTTATTGTAACTACTTTCTTATATGATGTATTATGTTTGTCATCCCATTTACATTATGCTGTTATTCAGCACCATGCATACATTTTAAATGCTTGGTCAAGCCTATTAGTCTATGTTACAGTATTTTGTATTGTTTATTATGCTCTTAAGTGGTTTCCCTGTCTTTGGTCTGTTACCTACCATACAGACCTTCTTATATATTTATAGCAACTATTTTTGCTTGCTTTAAGTTCTCCCTCTTGTTTTTCATTTTCAAATAACCCCTCTTCTCTACTATGTGGGCTTTGGACTCTCTTTCTTTATTTTCTGACCTAATAGACATTCCAACAATGGGGAAGTTTTTTTTTTTTTCTCCAACCTGGGCTTCTATGTTTATTTCTTGTTATTCCTTATATTGATATACCTGATCGAACTATTTCCATGACACGCGCTAGATTATACTCCTAAAATGGCGCCTGTGTTTTTGCCCTACATCCCGTCTAAGCAGTGCTCGGTGAACACTGCAGTTAGTTTTAGTCCTATTTCCACTTCTGAGTGCGCGTTTTTATACACCGACACTCCATGTGGACGGTGGTGCACTCATCTCGGCAGCATTATCATGCGATGCGTGCGACCTGTACACTCAAGGATTTCCCGCTTCCTTACTTTGGACGGGTGACCACTCAGGTATGCCATACTCTATGTTGACTGGCGCTACTTGCAGTTTTATGCTTGTCACAGGAACGGGAAGGTAATTTGATTGAGGCCTCTCTTTGGGCATTAGTTTTGCGACCTTTAGAATTTAACATAGTTTATGGATACACGGAGGAGTCCACATGATAATTTTGTTTAGTTACATGTTTTTGTGTGGCATTACTACAGCATACCTTGTTAGTAGTTTTTAAGATTGAGTTAGTAAATCTTGTCCTCCGACACCTCTCACTTTGGCCGGTTGGACTTTTGCGCTTTGGGCTACTGCTGTCATTTTTACTCACCATGGCTGTCGCAATAGTGTTAACTAGGCTATCTCCTCTTGAAGTTTGTCTGGTTTTTTAATACAAACTTGGTGGAAACTGGCCCCACCTTAGCTTATACTAGGCGCTGCACTTTCTACGTTTAACACTAAGATATCGCATATTACTCGGTTATCAAGCATTGTTTTTGTTTTTTGTTTTTCTCTTTTCCTACATGTGGAGAATTCTTACAAAGTGCCCTTTCTTCATTTGTCTCGTATTCTCTACAGATATTGGTCCATTTTCAGACCTAAATTATATTTATTTCTCCTTATTGAGGACATACTGAACACTATTTTTCTTCAATTTTGGTAACTCACCGTTTTCGATAACACTACGAACCTCCGTACTGCAATTTTCTATTTTGGGTAGGTCTACTTTAGCCTTATTCCCGCCTCGTTTTCGCTCTTTAAGTTGTCTCTTAGGTTTTCCACTATTCCATCTCAGGAGTCTTATATCACTTTCCATTTTTCTCTGCGGATTTGTCTCTTAGATATAGGACGACTTGGTTTGAAAGCTTAACAGAAGTATTCTTCGGACAGCATTTTTTCCTCCACCATAGTTTCTGAGGTAAAATTGATTTTTCTATGGACACCATTGTATCCCACTCCTTGTACTCAGCATGTGCACTACATTCTTATTCGTTCTTTCTTGAATACTAGCAACTATTGTTCACAGGGTGACTTTGCATTTTTCCCACCATTTTCATTTCTATCTTACCTTTCTTATGTACCCACCATTCTAGCACAAGGTGGCATGACTATTTTGTTTAACTATTTACTAATGGATATTTTTCTGTTGTAAATCATGTATGCACATTTAAGTGATTTGCATTATTTGCAGTCTTCCTCTATCTTTTGTGTAACTTTGATCTTGTACTACCTGTTGCACCTACCGATTGGAAGTGATATTACTTGTAAATAGTTCCCATCTTGTTTTGTTTCAGCCTTGAAAAAGTCTGATAGGACGAAACATGTGTTGGCTGTTTTCTGTTGTTTCATTTATGGACGTTTATACCTTGTGAACACTATTTCGGTTTTCTGCTTGCAAAGGAATAAAATATCTCCGGCAACTTGACTTATATGGACTTATTATTGACTTTGGAGTGCCCTGGTTTTGCTTTTCTTCGCCTACTGAGATGACCCTGTCGACTATTCTCTTCCACAATTGGCATATTCTGGACCTGTGCTCTAAACAGTTGGAGCCCCAAATCCTACTAGTGGGCCTGCAGCACTGGTTGTGCCACCCACATTAGTAGCTCTGTAAACATGGCTCAGACCTGCCACTGCAGTGTCTGTGTGTGCAGTTTTAAACTATAAAGTCGACCTGGCAAGTGTACCCACTTGCCAGGCCTAAATTTTCCCTTTTCTTACATGTAAGACACCCCTAAGTTAGGCCCTGGGTAGCCCCAAGGGAAGGGTGCGGTGTATGGTTAAAGTAGGACATATAGGGGGTCATTACGGAAGGCGGAGAACCGGCGGTAAGACCGCCAACAGGCTGGCGGTCTCCCCTCATGGGATTGGTCACCCGCCGGTTCACCGTTCCGCCCGCCGGGCTGGAGACCTGGGTCTCCAGCCCGGCGGCCGTCACTATACCTCCGGCTGTATTTTGACCCAGCTTACCGCCGTGGATTTCCTGCGGCATGAAATCCATGGCGGTAAGCATTATCATTGCCAGGGAATTCCTGCTCTGGCACTGATAGGAGTCTCCCCCACCCCCCACCCCCACCCGACTCCCTACTCTACCCCCCTCACCACCCCGGACACCCCCAAAGGTGGCAGGGTCCCCCTCCCCACCCCGACCCCCAACATCACATCACCCATTCCCACACAACACGCACGCAGGCACCACCTACACACTCACACGCACACAAGCCAACATACATGCCTACATACACACACACAGGCAGACATGCACACCCACATTCAAACATTCACGCACACATCCATACTGACATACCCACAGATATACACGCACTCATTCCCATACACACAACACCCCCACAAGCATACACTCACTTACACCCCTTCACACACGCACACCCCAGGCACGCACACAACACCCCCCTCCCTTCATGGACGATCGACTTACCTGGTTCGACGATCCTCCGGGAGGGGACGGGAGCCATGGGGGCAGCTCCGCCGACACCACACCACCAACAGAACACCGCCACGGCGAATCACAGGACATGATTCGCTGGGCGGTGTTCTGTTGGTGTGGCGGTGGAGGTGGAGCAACCTCCACTTCCCCGCCTCCCGCCAGTATGGCTGTTGGCAGCTCTCCGTCCGAAAAAGGACGGAGAGCTGCCAACGGTCATAATGGGCCGAGCGGAAAACCGTCACCACTGGCGGTCTTCCGCACGGCGGTCCCTCTTCGGTCTTTCAGAATGACCGCTGAGGTCAAAATGACCCCCATAGTAATGTGTTGTATATGTCCTCACAGTATACTGCTAAATTTGTTTTTCACTGTTGCAAAGCCTATCCCTTTCATAGGTTAACATGAGGGCTACCTGTAAATATGATCAAAGTGTAGATTCCCTTTGGGAGGTCTCTGAGCTCACAATTTAAAAATACATCTTTTAGTAAAGTTGATTTTAAGATTGTGTGTTTGAAAATGGCCCTTTTAGGAAGTGGGCATTTTCTTGCTTAAACCATTTCTGTGACTCTGCCTGTTTGTGGATTCTCTGTCTGGGTTAGTTTGACAGTTGGGCTGTTTGCACTTCTCTCTAGACAGTGACACAAAGAGAGCTGGGGTGTAGTCTGCATTTCCTGATGAGCCATCTGTGCTTGGAGGGAGGGGAGAAGTAGTCACTTACACCTGAAAGGCTGTGCCTGCCCTCACACAATGCAGTCTTCAACCCCTTGGTGTGTGTCTGGGGCCTGGCCTGGGCAAGGCAGGATTTCACAAACAAGAGAGACTTTTCTTTGAGGTAAGCCTACTTCAAAGGGCAAAATGGGTATAAGAAGGGCACCCCAAACCACAGACTTTAGAACACTTCAGGAAACCAAGAGGAACCTCTGCCTGGAGAAGAGCTGAAGAGCTGAGGATAAAGAGCTGACTTGCCTGTGACTGTGCTTTGTGGAGCTATCCTGCAGGTGCTGCTTCTGCCTGTGCCAGAGGACAAAGACTGGACTCTGTGTTGCCTTCTGTCTTGTGAAGAACTCGCCAAGGGCTTGATTTAGAGTTTGCCTCTTGTTGTTTGAAGTCTCAGGGACAGCAAAGACTTCTCTCTGCCAGCACCTGGAACCTCTGCTGAGACTCTTTCTCTGCCAAGTGGTGCCCATCCAGTTCCTGGGAAGGAGAAGCTGGCAGCCCAAAGTGAGAAATCCACGCACCGACCGCCGTGCGGGGAAAAGAACGAAGCAACGCTGATCCGCGGCTGAAAAATTGATGCGCCTCCTAGCTTCGTGGCTGAAAATCGACGCTCACCTGCAGCACGGCTGAAAGATCGATGCACACGGCTGGAGAAACGATGCACAGCATCACTGACGGAGGCTGGTGAGATCGCAACACGTGCTACATGGTTTTCGGATCACTGTGCAGCAGGATTTCCGACATAAACATCGCTGGTCGTGTGAAAACAATGCAAGGCCTGCCCAGACTCGAGAGTGTAGTTCGAATCGACGCATCGCTCTCTTGTGGAGAGAAGAAACGACACACGGCGACTCGACTGAAGGAAAAACGATGCACGGTCTCACTCGAGTGATATCAACGCATTTCAAGCACTTTTTGGCGCACACTCGCCCGTGCAGGGTTATTTTGATGCACCCAGGTACCTTTCCACACTTACAGCATTAGCGCTGTGTTTAAAATTATATGAAGACTCTTTAATTGATCATTTGACTTGTGTATTGTAGATTTTTATCGTTTTGGTCTTGTGTTGTTTAGATAAATATTTTCCTTTTTTCTAAACTTGTGTTGTGTCATTTTGTAGTGTTTTAATTCAGTAACTGTGTGTGTTGGTACAAATACCTAGCACTCTGAAGTTAAGCCTGCTGCTCGTGCCAAGCTACAAAGGGGATGAGTGGGGTTAACTGAATATGATTCTCTTTTAACCTGACTAGAGTGAGGGTCCTTGCTTGGACAGGAGGTAACCTGACTGCCAACCAAAGACCCAATTTCTAACAGTGGGCCAAAGTCCCAACTGAGGACTAGCACCAGGAGCCTGTGGGGTGGATCCAGCATTGGAGGAGCATCAAGGACAGGGAAGCCATTGCCTCCTTAGGACCTCATTTTAGGAACTTGAGGGCAACTGACTGCTTTCCACGTGTAGCTGCATGTAAAGAACTCACTGAAGACAACTGCTGCAGCTTCAGTGCCCACAAAGGGGGTACGCTCAGACACATTGGTCATTAAGATCCTGCTGGTGTGGGTAAGACTGATATTAGTCCAAATGGCTCCCAGGGAACTTCCCTGCCATATAGTTCTTCGGTGCTCAAACAATTTTAAATTTAATAAAGATTTGGAATGGAACTCCTGAGACTAAAACTAGTAGTGGGGCTTAACATGAATGAGGAATAACCACTAATGGGTGTATTGATTGTGAATGCCAAACTTTACTTGATGTTTGTATGTAAATACTCCTTTTCTTCATAAAAGCAGGTATTTGAACAGACAATCATTTACTGCTGCTGAACAAGTTTAGAATTGTGAACCTGCTTTTATCCCCCTGTATCCACCTCCCCCCCCTGAGAAGCTTTGGACTGCTTGACCTGGGCTACCACTGAGAGTCAAGTTCTGAAGTGGTATTCAACCCCTTTGCTCAGGATCCATGGTAGGTCGAGCCCAGGGACATCAGGATTAAAATACCTCAATCCCCACTGTTTGAGCCAGTAGCTTCTGCTTGGCCCATGGCCCTATGAACGGGGTTATGGCAGTATATTAGACCAAGGATATGTATTCCTTCTATGTCCTCATTTACGTATGTTTTTGTTGGGCCTTGACTCATGCTCCAAATGGCACCAAGATATCCCCATGGATAGGCATTAAACTCCTTTTGTCGATTACCATGAGTTCAATGCTTTAATAATAAGAGTTCAAAAACAGGAGACTTGAGGCCATATGTTTCTTCTGCATTAGCCCATGTCAGTGTAGTGAAGTGGTAACGTTGAGCAGGCCTGGTTTATAAATCTGCCTTTTTTAGATAGCCACAAAAATTAACTCAATATCTCCATTGAGAAGTTTGCATTTCCCGTAAGAACAAGCAGGAATGTGCAATGTTGTACTCAATACACAGACATTGAGCTGAATTGGGTTACAGACAGCAGTGCAATGCTGCAGTGCTTCCACAAAGGACACCCTTTGACAGACTTTGAAATGAGTTGCCACTTCCTTGTATTCACTTTTGCTGGCTTCATTTCAGCTCTTTGTGCATTTCCCTGTGTGAACCCCCACTATGCCCCCAAACTACTATCCTCCCACTTGATCCTGGTTTCCTCACAAAGCCCTGATCAGATAAGCATTAATGATCGTTGATCAGCCATTAGGACAAATAAGCAGATAGCTCTTTGATTAACCATTTTGCATCACGGACATTATAATTTCAAATATTGAGTCCTGGAGAAGATAAACAGTAACTATAGAGGAGGCAATATTGATTCCTTGTGCTCACCTAGGAAATACATCTAGTAACTAGACAGGACAGTGATGATCACGGTGTTAATGATAAAAATGACTGGATTTCTGTCAAACACATATAAACCATTTTGTAGTGTTCAAACTACATAAATGTTCTCGATCTCCTTTTTTTTGCAAAAATCGGATACGTTTCACCTTATTTAGATATGTATCTGCTTTTCTAGGTACATCACCATATGAATTAGACCACATGGAGAGCTTTTTGTATGATATTCAATTTATTGGCACTCTGATTTGAATCCACCTTGGTTCTGATTCCATGCCTTGTCTATTCTGAATTATTGGATAATTTCTGGTTCTGACGTGGAATTCCCCACTTGAGAACTAGTACTGCACTGTCTAGGCTGTGATCCAAGGTGGTGTATTTCCATCATTTCCTCTGATAATGTATTATGTTTTAAACCTCAGTTTGCTTGCTTAGCTTTTAATTGTTTATCTTTCGGAGCCCATGAAGTGGACAACATATTGATCATGTATTTCTACATTTGAAGGGCGTGTTCTGCTATTTAAGTTGCGTTTTTCAGATTATCTCTTTGGGGCGTTTTGTTTGTGGTTTTGACGGTAAGCCCCCTTCATTATCAATCAAATGAACATTTACTAGTAGACAGTTGATATTGGTTGTTCTAGTAAATGCTTTACATAGTTCTCTAGTTTTCACCCTTTTTTATGTTTAAAGTAGTTTGATATGTAGCCCACAAACTCAACTTTGTTTGGGGACTCTGGCACCTGTAGTGAAAGGTCCAGAGAATTCTCTCCTTTTACACTGGTGCTCAAAACGATTATAGTTACTTGTTCAGATGGGTTTAATGGCTAATTAGTATATGCATTACTATATCAAGTCTTTCTAGATATAATATCCAGCTGTGATTAGGATGTACTGTTCTCCTGGATTCCCATTATTTAAAGAGATTTACTCCTCTTTGGTTAGTCTAGTGTCATAATGATTTCTCTATATTTCTGATTCATTAGGACTCACTCATGACGTTTATTTCTGATGTGCCAATTTACCGGATAGATCAGTATTTCTTCGACTGTGTCCTTCCTGATAAGAACATTCTACCAGATATGTCCTTGTGGTAAAGTAAGATTTGATTCTTGCTGGTTCAATGGTGCTGTCAATTGTCTGAAAGTATTAGCTTTTTATTTTGTTACATTCACATGTGTATCTCCATTTATCTTTATGAGTATGTTTAGGATGAGTAATTTTATATCATTCTTGTGCACACTATTGGTTAGCTTGAGGGATGGAGGGTATTTTAGAAACTCTGCGTAAAGCAGAATTGTTCTTGGATTACATTTTATTTTCATTGGGGCATCGAACTATGAATAATTTTGTATGATGATTTGATCATAAAATCAAGATGAGATATTCATGTCAGAAGAGCACTTCATCACCCTGGGTCTGAGTGACAAGTTCTGTTGCTAACTGTGACTGTTACAGCTTTGGTTGGGTAGGATGAGCCTTACGACAGGACTTTATAATCCTCTGACAACTGATAGGAGACAAGGAAAAATAATCCCCTTTTCAGTTTAGATGTTTTATTAAGGAAATCATATTTCTAGTCATTCAGTAACATTGACAACATTTTATTTTATTCAGTATGCTTTGTACGTCAGATAAATTGGTTAGAATTGTAGTGCAATCCTAGAACTGTGGTATAATCCTCATGCCCATGGAAATGTGAAGCTCTAGTACAATAATAAAGTGTATGTTCTGACTTTCTTGAGCATTGAATACATTTGATGGGAGATCTTGCATAGCAACAATTTGTATCTTTAATGTAGGGTTACTTCTTGGTCTCTCTACAGTTCATGTCTTTTCCATAATTGTACAGCCCGATTCTAGATCCTATCTCAGTCTATCTTAATCCACAATTGCAATTTAAGATATATGCTGTATAAATCTGAGGCTGCATGATAATATTTTATTTTGGTTTAATACCAATTGAGTTAACTTAGATTTTTTATGAGCTCTAGGAAATTTCAATTGATAATGTGTTAGTAAGTGCATTAGTCTAAAATAGAATAACATATTTGATTAGGAGATAGCACCACAACATTTAAATTGCTCCAAATATATATTTATAAATATATAATTGCATCAGTGCTTGGGGGCTTATCTCAGTCCCTGAGCACCAATTTACATGGGGAAGGTATCCTTGAAAAGGGGAGGATCTCTCCTTTCCAATGGTATCTCTTCCTAGTGGATACATGTTTGGGGATTGCTGTAGGAGGGTGATCCCCAGCAGGATCCACCCACTGGACACCAGGGAGTATTTTGACGGGGGAGTCCCCCCCGACAAAGGGCTAGTGCAACCCCTTTTCTCAGTTACAACAGAGTTTCAGCCCCACCTAGGGCAGATAAGAAGATATTACCTCTAGTCTGCCCCCCAGAGAGTGGGACGGAAAGCCTACTAAGCACAAGGCATTTCTTTAGAAAAAGTGGTGGGTGTAGCTGGCCCACCAATTACATGAAATAGTCTTTCTGCTTCCCTTCCTTTATTTGGAGGGGTAGCAATCCCCTGGGCAATGAACTAGTGCTCCCTCCCCCAAGGCCTTCTGCCCTACTCTGATTGCAGATTGGAGGTTATCACCTTCAATCTGTCCCCGGCAGGGGGCAGAAAGCCGACTAGACACTGGGGGGTATGTAATTGGATGGGGGAGCAGCCCCCCTGTCAATGGTCTAGTGCTCCCCTATACCCTGGACATAAAAAACATTCTGCCACCGTGGGAGAAAAATAGTTCTTTACCTCCAATCTACCCCTGGGGGTGGGCATAAAGCCCTCTAGACTCCACAGATTTGTTTCAAGAATACAAAAAGGGTGTGGAGGGCCACCCAGGCATCTGTTCAGGCCCTCAAAACCCCTGCAGGACTTCCATTGTTCCTGGTTTGATCCGTGCCTGTCACGGTCACTAGGGTCAGCCCCACAAGTGTGGTATGTTTTCAATAAGACAAGTGAGGAAATTCTGGGTAGTAGGAAGATTGTGGAACCCTGACAATTCTGAATGTTTATGTCACAGAAATACAAGGGAAATGCACAATTTTAGACAAAGTTTGAAGTTTGAGAGCCATTATGGCCCTTATTACGAGTCTGATGGTCCTGCCTCCACATTATGACCATGGCAGAGCCACCATGGTCCAACTACTGGCACTGCCAGGTTGCCACCTGTCGACAGCCCGGTAGTGTCGGCGGTCTTAATCCGCCAGGGCAGCACTGCAAGCAGAGCTGAGCACACAGATTCTTTTGGTAATATAAAAGTATTTAAAAGCCAATTAAGGCTTGGGAGAAACAAAATTCAGATTATTTCTAAAATGATGTTCCTACATTGATTGCAATGGTGTTAGTTCTCTTATTGACAAGTATATATCAATTCCTTTATACGTATAAATGTTTATTGAAAAACATATAACATGGAAGACAAATCATAACATGACAAACTAATACAATGAAAATGTGCTACATTATAACTATCACAAAAGACATAGGGGGTCATTACAACACTGGCAGTAAAAGCTGCTTACCGCCGTGCAGAAGACCGCCAACACACCACCGCGGCCGTGGAATTCCGCCACGGTCACTATGACCCACAGCTCGGAATCCCCCAAAACCTAGACACCCACACAAGTCCGCCACACCAAAGGTCAGTGATAAACTGGCAAAAACAAAACCTCCACCATCACACCAACAGGAATACACCCACACTATCACGACCCACGAATCCACGCGGCGGTCTTTCAACCGCGGTATTCCATTGGCGGTACACACCGCTGCGCTCAAAATACACACACATTTACAAAACACTACCACATTGGACAATTCGAAATACACACACCTGATACACATACACACACCACTCCCACACACCCAATACAACATAAAACACACACCCACATCACCCACAAACCCCTACTACCAAAAATTCAGAAAGAAGGCCAGAGAGAGACACCACAATCTACAAACAAGCATCCACAGGCACTCAACACCATCACCCACATAACATCCACGCACCTCACACAACACACCACTAAATATCACCCCACACATCACAGCACACACCAACTCACACATCACCCACAGCTAGAGCCACAGCTATTCGGAGCACAGGTGCAGCACACTCCCATAGCTAGGAAGATGGAGCTATGGCGAAGAATAGTGGATAGGGTCAACGCAGTGGGACAGCACCCAAGAAATAGGGATGACATCAGGAAGAGGTGAAATGACATACGGGGGAAGGTGCGTTCCATGGTCTTAAGACACCACCTTGCATTTCAGAGGACTGGCGGCGGACCCCTACGTCCTCCCCCACAACTAACAACATGGGAGGAGCAAGTCTTGGCTATTCTGCATCCTAAGGGCCTCGCAGGAGTAGCTGGAGGAATGGACTCTGGTAAGTCAAATCTTTAATACTATATCCCCACCCTACCTGCATGCCAACACATACCCCCACCCTCACCCCCATCACTCCAACTACTCACAAATGTCCCAATATCACAAACCACCCATCCCAACACCAAGGCCTGCATGACGGACCGTCATGCCACACACCAATGCACAGGTCAGAGCCCGCCATGGCAAAGCACCGCTGCACAAGGAAAACACCGCCATGGCAAAGCACCGCTGAACAGGTCAGAGACCGCCATGGCAAAGCACTGCTGAACAGGTTAGAGTCCGCCATGGCAAAGCACCGCTGAACAGGTCAGAGACCGCCATGGCAAAGCACTGCTGAACAGGTCAGAGACCGCCATGGCAAAGCACCGCTGAACAGGGCAAAGCACCACTGAACAAGGAAAACACCGCCACATCAAGCATCGTTATCCCATGTGCAGCTGGGACAGTGACGGAACAGGAACCGTCACAGGGAGCCTGGTGCAGTCTGGGCACCATTCCCCCTCCAGAACCAGTGGAGACATGCATCCACTCTGTCTGTCCTTAACAGGATGAAGCACTCTGGGCACCAGTCCCCCTGCAGAACAAGTGGAGACTGTTATCCACTTGAGAGACTGTGGCTTTGCACTCCCCAGGATGGTACAGTGGGCAAACCACCCACTGTAGAGACTTGAGAGACTGTGGCTTTGCACTCCCCAGGATGGTACAGTGGGCAAACCACCCACTGTAGAGACTTGAGAGACTGTGGCTTTGCACTCCCCAGGATACATCAATGGGCATGGAGCCCCGTCGTGGATCTGGCGTGGTGCTGTAATCTGGCTGAGGTGCCCCCAACTTCCCTTCCCCCTGAGGTTCCTGTTGTATTTCTATCTGATGCCCCTGCAGTGTTCTCTCCGTTTGTGGACAGGTATTTAGTGTGGGCCTCGCCCATGCATTCTTGGACCAGTGGTGCAGGGACATTGATATGTGCATACCTGCACAGCTTGTCAGTACCGCTGTGGCGGGCGGTGTGTTAAAGTGGCTGTCTATGTTGGCGGTTTCCGCCACGGTCATAATTCAATTTTTTTGTCCGCCGGCCTGTTTGCGGTATTGCCGCACCTTTAACACCGTCCGCCAGGGTTGTAATGACCCCCTATGTCTTTTGTGATAGTTATAATGTAGCTCATTTTCATTGTAGTAGTTTGTCATGTTATGATTTGTCTTACAGGTTTTTCAATAAAATTTTATATGTATAAAGGAATTGATATATACATGTCAATAAGAGAACCAACACCATTGCTATCAATGTAGGAACATCATTTTAGAAATAATCAGAATTTTGTTTCTCCCGAGCCTTAATTGGCTTTTAAATACTTTTATATTACCAAAAGAATTTGTGTGCTCCGCTATTTTCTTTTGTCTTGTTTATGTTACTGGTCTTCTGTTATTGAATTCCAGGATGCACATTATAGCAACGATGTGCTTTAGTGTATGAGCACCTTCAACCATCACTATATGTAGGGGATTTTGGGAATGTGCATAGTTTGTTTTTCTCAGTGTTGCCATTTCTTTTGTTTCATCCTGCAAGCAGAGCTGCCCTGGGATTATGAGTCCCCACTCCACCGGCTTTTGCATGGTGGTTCCACAGCCATGCAAAGGCTGGCAGAGATGAGGTGCCGGGGGTCCCATGGGGGTCCCTGCACTTGGCATGGACAGTGCAGGGGCCCCCATGGACAGCCCTATTGCACTTTTCACTGCCTGAATTACAGTCAGTGAAAAGCGTGACGGGTGCTGCCACACACAACGCACTGCAGTATTGCCGCCGGCTCGATTATGATCCGGCGTCAATGTTATGGCCTGTTTTCACAGGGGCACCCACTGCCCCAGCAGAAAACTCGTAATAGGGCCAGCTGGCAGAAAACCGGAGTGTTGGTTTACTGGCCCAAAGAGTTTGGCTGTCGGCCTCCTCCACCCGCCAAACTCATAATGAGGGCCTATGAGTTAGAAAACATCACCCACACGAGACACAATACCCTGGAATTCCCCAGTTGTGTAGTTTTCAGAAATACCTGGGTTTGGTAGGTTTCCTTGTTTTGCTGCCAAGCTCAGGCCCAAATACTACAGCTGCTCCATAGCCAAATCAGGTGATTTTTCTCACAGCAAATGTTGATGTCTCCACATTGCATTTTGAGCCCTTTACTGTTGCAGGTGTGAGACCCACCTACAGAAGTGAAGTACTGTTTGTATCAAGAGATGTGTCAGAATGCTGAGTAGCAGGAAACTTGTCACTTCATACAGATTCCAGAACTTTCTCTCATAGAAATGTAAGGAAAATTAAGTTTATAGCCAAAGTTTGAAGTTTGTAAGGGCTTCTGGGGTCAGAAATATGTTGGTTTGGTAGGTTTTCATAGGTGATGGCTGAACTAGGGCCCAAAACCTACAGCTACCCACATTTTTAAAGACTCATTATGACATTGGCGGTAAATTCCACATACAGCCACGCTGACTGCCGCCCACTTACCGCCACCGGGGCGGATATCTGTTCACCATATTATGACACACACACACACACCAATTCGTCAGTATTCAGCCACAGACACAAATCCGCCACACCAAAGGTCAGTGATAAACTGGCGGCATCAAAACCCACATCGTTAGGCCAACAGAACTACGCCCACCACATTATGACCCACGAATCACCATGGCGGACAGTCAATGGCGGTAAACCATTGGTGGTACATACAGCCATGCTCAAAATGGACACACACAAACAAAGCAACACCACATTGGGCAATTCAAACAACACACACCTGATATCCGTACACACACCACATCCACACACCCACACCACTATAAAACACACTCCCACATTACCCACAAACCTTTCCCATTACAAACAATTGCCAGCAGAGAGACATCAAGACCACAGACACAACCAGAGCCACACACTATACACACCTATACAACACTCACGCACCCCACATCACACCACATCACACACCCCAACACATTACCCAACACACCCTCACCTACACACCTCACACAACACCCATGGCACCATAAAGACACCCCCGCTTCACAGAAGAGGAGCTATGGGTTATTGTGAAGGAAATTATCAGGGTAGAGCCACAGTTATTTGGAGCACAAGTGCAGCAGATATCGTTAGCTAGGAAGATGGAGCTATGGCGTAAAATCGTGGACAGGGTCAACGCCATGGGACAGCACCAAAAAACTAGGGATGACATCAGGAAGAGGTGGAACGACTTACGGGGGAAGGTACGTTCCATTGTAGCAAGACACCAGTTCGCTGTACAGAGGACTGGTAGTGGACCTCCACCTCCTTCCCTACAACTAACAGCATGGGAGGAGCAAGTGTTGGCAATCCTGCATCCTGATGGCCTGGCCGGAGTAGGAGGAGGACTGGACTCTGGAAAGTCAACTCTCTACTACTACTACGCCCCTACCTGCATGCCATCACATACCGCCACCCTCACCCTCACTCCCATCACTCCACCACCTCCCACACACCCCACCATCACATCTCACCTATCCCAATGCCAAGCCATGCATGCTCTACAAATGCATGGACACCACTCACAGCCCTGCATGGACACTTATCACTGAAGCATGCACATCATAGAGAACTAACAATCCCACCATACACCAACAAACACAAGTCAAAGCTGCCAGGGCAAATACAACCAAAGTGGGCAAGCCACGGATGCACAATATGTCAGACACAGAAACCATAACACATCATTTACATCCCCACAGGTATTCCAGCCAATGTCAGCGGAGAGGAGGTGCCAGCAATATCCAGTCCCCCATCAGATAAGGCTCCCAGTGCTGACAGCAACTCTGGTCTTCACGATCCTGATGACCAACCTGTCCCATCAGGGACCTCTGGACAGCTGGTTTTCCAGGCCCAGTCACACACCACCACAGAGCCTCCCCATCAGGAAACACCACCACAGCATCCACCCAGCGTACCCACACCTCTGTCCCCAGGACACGTCAATCAGCAGAGTGTCCACCTCTATAGGGACCCCAGGCCACACCTCGCCCCAAGACAATCAGGGACCTGGGGTCAGTGGCAGTAGGCACAAGGTTCAGGGGACAGAGGCACAGGACAACAGGGAAACTGAGAGGATTGCTGTGCGGCAGGGGGAGGACAGGCCCAGGGAACCGACTCTCCAGGATGCACTTGCAGAGATCCTGGGAGCCTACCAACATTCCCAGGACACGATGGGCCAGATCCTGGACAATGTGCAGGAGAACAGGCGGCTGCAGGAGCGTCAGTACCAGGGGATCAGGGAGGACTTGCAGGCCATCAACAACACCCTGATCTCCATAGCAGGGGTGGTGGCAGACATAGCCAACATCATGAGGGAGGCAGTCACACAACAGCGGGCCCCTGCCACTGGCCAGACATCTGAACAGCCTCTCACCTCTGCTGCAGCTAGTAGCTGGGAGGCCCCGCCACAGGACTCACAGGCCACCAGCACCCACGCCCTGCAGAAGGAGAACCACCACGCAAACGTTCCCAGCGATACAGACAGAAGCCAGAGACACTTGCCAAGACCCCTGCCAGGAAATGAGACTCTCCTGATTGTCACCATTCTGTCCCACTCAGTCACCCTGTCCACCTTGAACTGCCATTGCTCTCCTGCCTGTGTTCACTGGGACAATGCACCTGTGCTACAAACAGACTGGAACAATACAGTGGACTTTCCTCCATCATCACACCATCCCATTGCACTTGCCCCTCTATATTTTAGCACTTCAATAAACACCCATGGGAAAAAAAAAGTCTGGAGTATGTCATATTTTCAATTATGTATTCATTGAAACAGGTACAAACATTGCAATTCAAATGTACTGAAAATGAGCATAGATTAATGACCTGTAGCTGGCTGCAGTGATCACACCAAGAGTATATGTGAGGTCACCAATATCTACAAAATAAATTGCCAGAGGGAACAGTAAGTGGGCATAGAAGTGTGAAATATCAGCATGCCAGTGCCATACAAATTCCAACAAATGTCATTGAAATGAGAAGTAACACTGTCCTACCTGTGTGTCATTGGAAGTATTGTCTGATCACTGATGTTCTGTTGTCCTCATCTGCATCCTCTGCCTCCTCATCCTCACTGTCCACAGGGTCCACTGCTGGCACACAGGCATCTCCATTCTCCTCCTCCTGCAGAAAATGCACATGGCGTCTCAGGGCCAGGTTGTGCAATATGCAGCATGCCACTACTATCTGGCATACCTTCTTGGGTGAGTAGCACAGGTATCCACCTTTTAGATGGAGGCACTGGAACCTGGCCTTCAGGAGGCCAAAAGTTCTTTCAATTATCCTTCTGGTTCACCCATGTGCCTCATTATAACGTTCTTCTGCCCTTGTCTTGGCATTCCTCACAGGGGTCAGCAGTCATGATAGGTTTGGGTAACCAGAGCCACCTGCAAATATTGAGGGACAACATTTAGCCACACACTATCCTATATGGCCCACACCATATCCATACACCAACATGTACTGGGTG
This sequence comes from Pleurodeles waltl, assembly GCF_031143425.1. Lineage (NCBI taxonomy): Eukaryota > Metazoa > Chordata > Amphibia > Caudata > Salamandridae > Pleurodeles > Pleurodeles waltl. The sequence continues at coordinate 511,344,408 of NC_090436.1, forward strand.
GGAACCAGGGCTCACCTATTAGCCACACCCTGTGCCTCTGTAGTTGGCCCATCAAAATTTGGGATGCTGCTATTCCTTAGGACAAAGGCATCGTGCACCGACCCAGGATACTTAGCATTAGTGTGGGAAATGTACTGGTCCGCCAAGCACACCATCTGTACATTCATAGAGTGGAAACTCTTCCTATTTCTGAACACCTGTTCATTCTGATGGGGGGACAAATGCAATATGTGTTCCATCAATTGCCCCAATTATGTTGGAGATATGTCCCATTACATAGAACTCAGCCTACACTGTGGCCAAATCTTCAACCTGGGGAAAAACAATGTAGCTGCACATGTGTTTAATCAGGGCAAGCAACACTCTTGTTAGCAGTATTTAGAACATCGGCTGTGACAGTCTTGCTTCAAAGCCCACTGTCACTTGGAAAGAACCAGTTGCCAGGAAATGAAGAACTGATAGCACTTGCACAAGAGGGGGGTTCTAGTGGGGTGATGGATGGCAGATATCAGGTCAGGCTCCAATTGGGCACAGAGCTCTGTGATTGTGGCCCTGTCCAGTCTATAGGTGAGGATAATGTGCCTGTCCTTCAGTGTTGCCAAGTCCACCAGAAGTGTGTACACAGGGGTATGTCTCCATCTCGTATTCATCTGCAGTGGTAGGAATCTATTGGGCAAAAGAGTGAGGATCCGGTTACAAACTGAACAATGAAGCTACAAAAGAACTTTGCATGCTGTTAACTTGTAATGGGTAAGTGTAATTTGTCCAGTATGTTCTAATTGCACCAGTGACGCAGCAATTTTCTAGGGCCTGCACCCCCCTGAAATGGCGTCCACCTGTCCTGTGTGGAGGGACAGGTAGAAGTGAGGTAATTCCGCTTAAGTTGTGCGCCGTTGCGGGAGGCGGTTGGGAACCGCCATGCAATTCCTCATTGTTAAACATTGGGCCCTATGGGTTACAGTTGCCAATGGTGATGTACGCCGACGTTGACGGTATGCACCGCTGTGGACGTGACCGCCATTTTCTATCTGATCCCTCACTTGCTACCTGATCCTCCACAGGACAGGACCTACACTGCATGTGCTGCTGTGACCTGTGCCTAGAACCTACCATGGCTTGTGTGACTGGGGAAAGGGCCCCAGCCTTCACTTAGGAGGAGTTGGGGAGACTGGTGGACCGGGTCCTACCAGAGTACAGACTGCTGTATGGGCCTCCAGACCAACAGGTGAGTACACTGTGGGCACGATGCATGTGGCATGAATGCATGGAGTGATGTATGTGAAGGCCTCGTGTAAGAGGGGGTGGATGTCCTCTGGGCAGCATATAGGTTGTGTGCTGGGACATGTGCATGTAAAGGCGATGTGAAGGGGTATGGTGATCCATAATTGTAACAGGTTGGACTATTGGTCTAAATGTTTTTATCCTGTGTGTATTTCCTCTGCAGGTCAGCGCCCATCAAAAGAAGGGTATATGGTGTGCCATCGTCAAGGAGGTGTGGCCCCTGGGGGTCTACGGCAGGCGGAGCACCCACTGTTGCAAACGGTGGGAGGACCTGAGACGCTGGGCACAGAAGACAGCGGAGGCCAAGCTGGGGATGGCCTCCGAATGAGGAACGGGTGCCCATTGAACCGTGACCCCCATGATGGCCCCCATACTGGTGGTGGCCTATCCTGAGCTGAATGAGCACTTGAGGGCATCACAGCAACCACAAGGGGGTGAGTACAGTGGCCATCATTGCAACTAACAAATGATAGGGTGGTGGTATCCGGGTGGGGGATGTGTGTCAGTGTGTGCCCCTAGGCCAGGCCTGACATTGCAGTGTAGATCCCCTGGTGGCTAGGGTTCAGAAGGGCAAATCTTGCTACCTAGCTCATAGGCATCCACTACTGGTCAGGGCTGCGTGGGTCCCAGGTGTGCTGCATTTGGCAGTGTATGCCCCTCCTCATGCCTTGGCTGCTAACTATTTCTCTGGTAGTGCTATGGCCTATTGCTTAGGCCTGTTCCCTGTGTCTGAGAGTGCTGTGTACACCCACGGTGGTGTTGGTGCAGCCATTGACCAAGTGTATCCTTTGTCTCTTCCCCCCCTTTTTGATTTGTCATCCTGTCCTTATGTGCATTAGCATCATCTGGCAGAGGAGCAGAGGTACCGGCGACGGAGGGAGCTGCATCCCACAGGACCCAGGAGGCAGAGTCCACTGACGCTGAGGGCACCAGTGGGACGGAGGGTGAGGGGAGTACCATGGCGGAGACTGGAGGGGACAGTTCTAACACAGATACCTCACCCGGTGGAAGATCCCTGGTGGTGGCAGACACTTCTGTGACCACCCCAGCTACAGCTACCACCGCCACCCCGTACCAGCACCGCCATCCCAGCAGCCCTTCATCGAGTTGCCCATGCCCCCTTACCCAGGAGGGTGGGCATCGCCTTTGCCCCAGGCACCTCAGGCCCTGCCTCAGTGAGCCCTGCTGCCTTGATTGAGGAGGCTATTGACCTCCTGAGATCCATTGTGAATGCCATCCAGGGGACTGGCAGCCCAGATTTAACAGACTAATGCGTTCCTGGAGGGCATTCACACTGGATTGGGGCCTAACAGAGATTAATCCAGGCTCTAGCCTCCTCTCTGATGGCAGCTATTGTCGCTGTTTCTACCCTCCAACTTACTCTTCCCAGTCCCATTCTCCTCAACCCCAACCCATCAGAGCAAACATCCAGACGGGCATGCAGACAAGGCAACACACAAGAGTGGGATAGGCAAACACAAGCACCACACTTCATTCCACAGGCACTCACACAAACACCATTCAGATGTAGACACACCAACATCCACTATTTCCACTGTCTCCCCCTCCTCCTCCTCCTACAACTCCCACCCAGTTCCCTCCACACTCACACCTGCATGCACTGCATCATCATTCACTACCAGCATCACTGCCACACCAAGCAGAACACAAACCTCCACAACAGCCATGCACACGTCCCCTGTGTCCTCTTCCACTGTGTCTGTCCCCCCTCCTAAGGTACACAAATGCAAGCACTCAGACACCTAACAGCCATCCACCTCACAACAGCATACAGGCCATGCACCTGCACCCAAAGGCAGCAGACAGACACCTCCAGCAACCACTCCCTCTTCCTCCACTCCCATTCCTTCTCCCTCTTCCCCCCCAATGTCCCTAAGAAACTGTTCTTATCCACCACTGACCTCTTCCCTACCCCACCCCCGTCCTGCGTGTATGGGCAGATTTGGAAGAACCCAGCCAAGCACCTCAGCAACCCAGTCCATGGGCCAAGTCATCACCACACCCACTCGTGGTGGAAAAGGATCCAGGCCACAGGTCCTGAAGGTGAAGGAGCCTGCACCAGGCAGCCGGAAGGGAAAGGAGTCTGCCCCTGCTGCCAGAAAGAGAAAGGAGCCAGCCCCAGCTGCCAGTAAGAACAAGGAGCCTGCCCCAGCTGTCTTTAAGACAAAGGAGCCTGCCCCAGCCCAGCAGGCAAGAAGGGAAAGGACCCTGTCCCAGCTGCCAGGAAGACAAAGTAGCCTGCACCAGCAGGCAAGAAGGGAACGAAGCCTGCCCCAACTGCCAGGAAGACAAACGAGCCTGCACCAGCAGCCAGGAAGACCAAGGAGCCTGGGGCAAGAACTGTGACAGAGGAGACTCCCCCCACCAGCAGCAGAACCACCACTGAGCAGCTGTCACCACTGGCGGACGGTATGTAATCCTGCCTCCATGAGCTGCTGTGCGGCCTGCTCCCTGCAAATTCTGTGCGTAAGACACCCACCTGAGAGACTGTGACCTTGCACTCACCAGGATCAAGAGCACAGGGCACGATGAGCCCTCCAGAAACAGTGGGTAAGACACCCACATGCCCAACACTCCCCAGGATCAAGAGAACAGGTCACGAGGCCCCCTCCAGAACCAGTGGGTAAGTCACCCACATGCCCAACACTCCCCAGGAACAAGAGCACAGAGCATAAGGCCCTCTCCAGAACTAGTGGGTAAGACACTCACATGCTCAAAACTTCCCAGGAGCAAGTCACCCACTCAAGAGACTGTGGCCTTGTACTCCCAGGACCAAGCACAGGGCATGTTGGCCCCTCCAGAGGAAGTAGGCAAGTCACCAACTCGAGAGACTGTGGCCTTGCACTCCCCAGGACCAAGCACAGGGCATGTTTCCACCTGAAGAACAAGTGAGCAAGTCACCCACTCGAGAGAATGTGGCCTTGCACTCCCCATGACCAGGCACAGGGCATGTTTCCCCCTCCAGGAACCAGTGGTCTTGTTCCATCTCCCAGGTGAGGTGCCCTCACGTCTCCGTCCCCCAGAGGTGACTGCCTATTTACCAACTGATGCCCCTGCAGTGTTCTCTACCTGTTGATGCAGGTGACATGTATGTATCTATATCTTGCCTAACTTATTTTTCATGCTGTGTTGATCTCATTACATTCACTTTTCCGAAATCGTTTTACCCTTGCATTATTCATCCGAGTTATGGGGTCAAATGGTTTTTGTAATGCAGCTGATTGTGTGTGTGGTGTTGGAGGGGGTTTGTGTGGTGTGTGTGTGTCGCTGTTTTCCTCTTCCCCTCCCTTGTGTGCTAGGCAGCTGTACTCACCGTCTTCGCCTGCGTTGGTGTTTGTGGTGGAGTAGAACGTAGGAGATCATGGGGGAGACATGCAGTTCCGGCTCCATAGCAGCGTGGTTCTTCCCTGTGTCTCCAATGGTAAGTCCTTTTACTTCTAAGGTCTGCTTCTGCCAGGCTTTTGATGTCATTGGTACTGCCCCAGAAAAAGTATTGTTTTCCAGGGCCCTAATATGGTGGGTGGAACATTGATTTCCACCTGGCTGTAGGCAGCTACCACCGTGGTAGCTGTTGTTTCCGCCCTGCCGGTCGGTGTGGTACATTGGCTTTATTTCGGAGATTTTTCCGCCAGAGTCATAATTTGGCGGTAGTTACCGCCAGCCTGTTGGTGATATAACCGCTACTTTATCACCGACCACCAAGGTTGCAATGAGGGCCTCTATTTTGAGTGAAAAATGTGATTGTCCAGGTTGCATTTTGACCATTTTCTTGTCGCAGGTACAAGGCCAACCCACACAAGTGAAGTACCATTTTTATCGGGAAACATGGATGAACATTGGTTAGTAGGAATTTTGTGGATGTTCATGAATTCCAGAACTTTCCCTCACAGAAATGTGACAAAATCTTTGTTTTAGCCCAAGTTTGAGGTTTGCAAGTGATTCTAAGTATTATAGCATTGTGCTAGCCATAGAAGTCATACAACTCTATACTCCCCATTGTGTCCAATTTTAAGAAATGTATATGTTTGGTAGATTTCCTGGGTGCCGGCTGAGCTAGGGCTTAAGACCCACAGCTATCCGAAATACAAAAAAAGAGTCTGTTTTCAGTGGAAAAATGTGATCTGTTAATTTTGCGTTTTGTACCTATTCTTGTTGAGAGCGCTAGACACACCTATTTAAGTTAGGTATCATCTTATCAGGCAATGTGGGGAAACTCTAGATGGTAGGACATTTGTGGCTCCCCACAGATCCTTGCACTTTCCCTCAAATAAATATAAGGAATATGTGTGTTTTTAACCCAATTTTGAAGTTTGCAATGGCTTCTGGGTAAGAGAAGCACATGTACTACACAACCCCAAGTAGTGCCACCCAGGTCCTGGAGCATTGTTTGGCATCAGTGAAAACTCCTTCTGCAGAAAAGGTGGAACTACATAAGTTTGAGCTCCTAACGGCAGTGAAATGACCTCTTTGTGCCAAGAATTGACTGCCCTCACAACTACCAACACAAAGCTCCATTGCAGTCTGCCATTTGGGATGCCAGCACCTGTGTGGAAACACCAGTAATGCAAGAGCTGCACTTCGTTCAGAGACTGATTGTCCATGGTCCAGCTTAACCAGAAATGTGTAAGTGGCCCTTTGTGCATCTTGGCTCTATTTTCACCTGAAAGTTTAATAATTATTATTTCCAATTCTACTGATTCCTTGTGCTTTCACTTTATTCTTATTTGAATACTGTATAAATACATTAGCATTGCCTCTTGGTCAAGCTTGATTGCTTTGAGCCAAGTTACCAGAGTTTTAAGCATAGGTTAGATTAGTGATGTTTGTAGTTCACATTGACAAGCCTTTTTTTTATTATTTGAGTGGGGCTTCTATATTGCTCAACTATTAACCCGATTTCTTACTAGATGGATCTGTCACATTGAAGAGGATATTGCTTTTGTAAATCAGCCATCAAAACAAAAATTTACAGATAAAAATGTTCTTACAAATAAGTGTTTTTTCCTACTCATTTTCACTATTTTTTATTTAAACAGTTAGGGCCTGATTACAACTTTGGAGGAGGTGTTAATCCGTCCCAAATGTGACGGATATACCACCAGCCGTATTACGAGTTCCATAGGATATAATGGACTCGTAATAAGGCTGGTGGTATATCCGTCACTTTACTGTCACTTTTGGGACGGATTAACACCTCCTCCAAAGTTGTAATCAGGCCCTTAGGGGGTCATTACAACATTGGCGGTAAAAGGCGCTTACCGCCGTGCAGAAGACCACCAATACACCGCGGCGGCGGCGGTAGTCCCCCACAGCTATTATGACACACATCTCAGAATCCGCCAAAATACAGACACCCACACAACTCCGCCACACCAAAGGTCAGAGTTAAAGTGGCGAAAACAAAACCTCCACCTCCACGCCAACAGAAACGCGCCCATGCTATCACGACCCACGAATCCACGTGGCGGTCTTTCAACTGCGGTATTCCATTGGCGGTACACACTGCTGCGCTCAAAATACACACACATCTCCAAAACACCGCCACATTGGACAATTCAAAATACACACACCTGATACACATACAAACAACACTCCCACACACCCACATCACATATAAAACACACACCCACATCACCCACAAACCCCTACGACCAAACAGTTTGACGAAGGCCAGAGAGACAGCACAGCAACGACAACACCACCATACAGAGGCACACAACACCATCACCCACAACACATCCACGCACAAAACACCACACACCACTACACATCACCACACACATCAACACTCACACCGCCCCACACATCACACACACCACCCCATGTCACGCCAAAGACACCCCCGCTTCTCCGAGGAGGAGCTCAGGGTCATGGTGGAGGAAATCGTCTGGTTAGAGCCACAGCTATTTGGCTCACAGGTACAGCACACATCCATAGCCAGGAAGATGGAGCTATGGCGAAGAATCGTGGACAGGATCAACGCAGTGGGACAGCATCCAAGAAATAGGGAGGACATCAGGAAGAGGTGGAACGACCTAAGGGGGAATGTGCGTTCAACAGTCTCCAGGCACAACATAGCGGTACAGCTGACTGGCAGCGGACCCCCACCTCCTCCCCCACAACTAACAACATGGAAAAGCAGGTCTTGACCATCATGCATCCAGAGGGCCTCGGAGGAGTTGGTGGAGGAATGGACACTGGTAATTCAAATCTTAACTATCATATCCCCCACCCTACCTGCATGCTATCACACACCCCCACCCTCATCCCCTCCCCTATCACCCAAAATCCTCACTAATGTACTAAGAACACAAACCACCCATCCCAACACCAAGCCCTGCATGACACAACTAAGCATGGACACCCAGCACTAAAGCATGCCCACTGCAGATAGCCAGAACAACCCCCTAACCATCATCACACAAGCCCCCACACAGGAATGCCTGCACTGGGGTACACAGAAACCCACCCATTGCACACCATCACACACACAAATGCATTAATCATGCTCTTATGCTCCTGCAGGAACCCGAAGGACCGTCACCACACCAGAGGGTCCAGACAACACCACTCCACCCCAAGAAGAGGCCCACACTGACGATAGCAGCTCTGCCCTACTGGAGCCTGATGACCAGCCCGGAGCATCGTGGGCCTCGGGACAGTCGGTTCCCCTTGCACAGGCACAGCCCAACACTTACCTTCCACCCTCTGGTAACACTAGCACAGCACCCACCCAGCGGGCCCAAACCTCCCTACCCAGGACAGGTCAATCAGCGGTGTGTCCACCACTACAGGGAACCCAGGATAACCCACCACCCCAACAACAACAGGGACCTGGGGGCAGTGGTAGTGGGCACACGGTCCAGGGGACGGAGGCACACGAACACAGGGGAACTGAGAGGGCTGCTGTGCGACAGGGGGCGGACAGGCCTAGGGAATCCACTCTCCACGAGGCCCTATCCTCCATCATGGGAGCATACCACCACTCCCAGGAGACGATGGCGACGGTCCTGGCAAAGTTTCAGGAGACCCAGCGCCTGCAGGACGAACTGTATTTGGGGTTCAGGGAGGAGCTCAGGACCATCAGCTCCGCCCTGGGCACCATCGTAGGGGTGCTGAAGGACATACAGCAGACCGTGAGGGACACCGTGGCACTCCAAGGGGCCCCTGACACTAGCCAGGACGATGAAGTGCCCACCACCTCCGCCGGCGCTAGTGGACAGGAGGCACCGCCACAGGACCACCATACCAGCACCTCACCCCCTGCAGACAGACAACCACCCGCAAGCGGTCTCTGAGAACCAGGAACAGGACAGAGCAAGATGGCAAGACCCCCGCCAGGAAATGAGACCACCCTTATTGTCCTCCCACTGACCCACTTTGTTACCCTGTCCATACTTAAACTGCCCCAGCTCCACTTCCTATGCCCAGATGGGCAGTGCACCTGTGAGACTAATAGACTGGACTATGCCATGGACATTCCTCCACCATCCCCCATCACCATTTTACAACCCACCTCCATTTTTGAGCACTAAAATAAACACCTTTGAAACACAAAACAATCTGTATCAGTCTATGTTTTTTTTAAATGTATTATCAATGACAGAGTCATAATGCGTTTCCCATTGTAAAGCCAACATACCTATGTCACACATCACAAGTCCTTGAAGGATGCAAGCAGATGACACACGTTGCTAACCACACCTGTGAAACCGTAATGGAAAGGTACAACTCAGTAACCAAATAGTGGTAGAAATCGACAGACAGGATAGAGGTAGACGTGTGAAAGTTAATGTAATGGTAAAAATTAAAATGTTCTCACCTGTGTCTCACTGGAAATATTGGTGTATGACTGACTCCCTGTTGTCGTTGTCTTCTTCCTCAGCTTCCTCCTCATCACTGTCCACAGGCTCCACAGGCTCCACAGCTGCCACAACACCGTCATCTGGACCATCCTCCTGCAGAAAAGGCACCTGGCGTCGCAGAGCCAAATTATGAAGCATCGAGCAGGCAATGATGATCTCGCACACCTTCTTCGGTGAGTAGAATAGGGAACCACCTGTCATATGAAGGCACCTGAACTTGGCCTTCAGGAGGCCGAAGGTGCGTTCGATCACCCTCCTAGTCCGCCCACGGGCCTCATTGTAGCGTTCCTCTGCCCTGGTCCTGGGATTCCTCACTGGGGTCAATAGCCAGGACAGGTTGGGGTAACCAGAGTCCCCCAATAGCCATACACGGTGCCTCTGGAGTTGAGCCATCATATCAGGGATGCTGCTATTCCGCAGGATGTAGGCGTCATGCACTGAGCCAGGGAACATAGCATTTACCTGGGAGATGTACTAGTCTGCCAAACAGACCATCTGAACATTCATGGAATGATAACTCTTCCTGTTTCTGTACACCTGTTCACTCCTGTGGGGGGGGACCAGAGCTACATGGGTCCCATCAATGGCACCTATGACGTTGGGGATATGTCCAAGGGCATAGAAGTCACCTCTTAACTGTAGGCAAATCTTCTACCTCAGGGAACATTATGTATCTCCTTACGTGTTTCAGCAGGGCAGAGAACACTCTGGACAAAAGTTGGAAAACATAGGCTGGGACATCCCTGATGCCATGGCCACTGTTGTCTGAAATGACCCACTTGCAAGGAAATGGAGCACTGACAGCACCTGCACGTCAGGGGGGATTCCTGTGGGATGGCGGATTGGTGACATCAGGTCTGGCTCCAATTGGGTACATAGTTCCTGGATTGTGGCAAGGTCAAACCGGTAGGTGACGATGACATGTCGCTCTTCCATTGTCAACAGGTCCACCAGCGGTCGGTACACCGGAGGATTCCGCCATCTTCTCACATGTCCCAGCTGACAGTGCCTACGAAGGACAACAGCGACAAATCAGTCATTTTTCCTCCAGGTATGTACCCACAGTTACACACAAGACTACACCAATCACAAAACCCTTCCTGTATGTGTGTTGAGTGTAGGCCTAGCTATGTGTGACGCAGAGGTAAATGAAGCCATGTGGGCCTCTGAAATGGCGGCTGCCTGACCTCTAAACTGGGACAATGGGATTGTGGGGTAACAGCGCTGGCGTTGCACACCGTGGTGGTAGGCGGTCGTAGACCGCGGCGCAATGCTGCATTGGTTAACATTGGACCCTATGGGTCCCAGGAGCCAATGAACAGGTGCGCCGGCGGTGATGATGCGCACCGCCGCGGACGTCACCGCCGCGGACGTCACCACCATTTTCTATCTGTTCAATCACTAGATACCTGACCTTCGACAGGAGAGGACCTACACTGCAAGTGCTGCTGTGACCTCGGTCTGGAAGCGACGATGGCTGCTGCGTCTGGGGAAAGGGCACCTGCCTTCACTGCTCAGGAGTTGGAGAAACTGGTAGACGGGGTCCTCCCCCAGTACACGCTACTCTACGGTCCTCCAGACCAACAGGTTAGTACACAGGGAGCACGTTGTATGGGCTAGGGTGGAGAGGGCTGGTTGGAAGAGGGAAGGGGGCAGAGTTCATAGAACATTAATGCGTGTGAATGAATGGGCCACATGGCCAGAGTTAGGGAGGGGGCCACTCACATCGATGGTGCAGTTGGTAATGACTGTTCCTCTTCCCTTGTGCATGTCACGTAGGTCAGCGCCCACCAGAAGAGGGACATTTAGCGTGCCATCGCCAAGGAGGTCCGGACCCTGGGGGCCCACCAGAGACGGGGCACCCACTGCCGTAAAAGATGGGAGGACATTCGCCGCTGCAGCAAGAAGATGGCGGAGGCTCAGCTGGGGATGGCCTCCCAACATGGGAGGGGTGCCCGTCGCACCATGACCCCCCTGATGTTCCGGATCCTGGCGGTGGCCTACCCAGAGTTGGATGGGCCCTTGAGGGCATCACAGCAGACACAAGGGGGTGAGTACAACCTCATTCTGTGGACTTTGCGCGCAGTAGAGGGGTCTGGGTGGGGGAGGAGGCCTGTGGGTGTACCTAGGCCAGCCAGAAACACGAAGACTAGGCCCCTCTGTAATGCAGCCCATGTGGCACTCTACCACACCTCAGTATAGTGCCAAGTCAAGGTATAGTTGCCCCTGTGGCAGCCATGTGTGCCGATGTCCACCATTGCCCTGTAGGCCATATCCCAGAAATTGCATCTGCAGAGGGCAGGAGCACGGCGTAATTCAGGGGGCTGCTGTGTCTGTCTTGTCCGCCAACGGTATCGGTATGCCATGCACTCAACCTGTCTTTCTTCTGCCCCCCCCCTTTTTCTGCTCTCCCTGTTCTTTTGTACATCAGCATCATCAGGCGGAGGTACAGTGGCACCGGAGCACGAGGGAGCTGCATCCCACATGGCCATGGAGGGCCACACCACGGACTCTGAATGCACCAGTGGGACGGAGGGCGAGGGGAGCTTCATGTCGGCCACCGGATCACCAACCAGCGGCACGGACTCGTCCGCCGATGGGGGCACCATCTGTGCGCCCCACTTCTACAGGTACAGCCGCCACCTCCCCTACCAGCACCGCCCTCCCAGCAGCCCCTCAGCGTTCGCCCCGTGCCCGCTCACCCAGGAGGGTGGGCATCACCTTCGCCCCAGGCACCTCAGGCCCTGCCCCAGTCACCCCTGCTGCCCTCAGTGAGGAGGCCATTGACCTCCTCAGGTCACTCACTGTTGGGCAGTCTACCATTGTGAATGCCATCCATGGTGTAGAACGAGAGTTGCAACACGGTAATGCATTCCTGGAGGGCATTCATTCTAGTCAGGCTGCCCTTCAGCGAACCCTGCAATCTCTGGCCTCAGCACTGATGACAGCCATTGTCCCTGTCTCTACCTCCCCCCTCCAACCTCCTCCACCCAGACCCAATCCCCTGTACCCCAGCCAATCCCAAGCACACCTACAGACCAGCATGCACACAAGTCAGCACACACAAGTAGCTCAAGCAAACATAGGCACCACACAACCCACAGGCACTCACGCAAGCCTCACCCACATACAGACACAGCAACATCCACTGCCTCCACTGTGTCCCCCTCCTCCTCTTCTCCCTCCTCCCTCCCAGTCTCGTCTACACACACACCTGCATGCACCACATCTACAGGCACCATGAATCGCACAAGGACACCCAGCACCCCAAGCCGCTCACCTGCACTCACCACCTCCACTCCCATTTACACGTCCCCTGTGTCCTCTCCCAGTGTGCCTGTGACGCCCCCTCCCAAAGTACACAAAAGCTGTTAACCACACACCCAATATCCATCCACCTCACGACAGCCTCCAGTACCTGCACCTGCACCCAAAACACCTAAAGTGACACCTCCTACAACCACCTCCTCTTCCTCCACTCCCAGACCCCCTCCACCTACCCATCCCAGTATTCGTCAGAAACTGTCCCTCTGTAAAGTTGACCTTTTTGCCCCCACCCCCCCTCCAATTGATCAGTCCCATCGTAGCGCCTCAGCCAAAAAGCCTCCAATACCAGTGGTGCCTGTACAAGGTATGTGGAGTGCACTGGCCACGAGGGCAGGCAGTGTGACCCGGAGCCAAGGCACTGGCAGCCCACCCCCTGTAAAGGCTCTGAAATTGGAGAGTAGACAACGGGACCGTGTGAAGACTCCTGATGGGAAAAAAACTCACATGGGTTCCAAGGGGATTGGAGAGTCAGCTGTGACTCCACCAAAGGTGGGGAAGGGCCAGAGGAAGTCTGGTCGGGACGCCACCGCCAGCACCGTCGTCACTGGTCAGGAGACCACCGCCAGAGTCATAGCCCAGGAGGGCCCAAGTATCGTCACTGGTCAGGAGACCAATGCCGGAGTCATAGCCCAGGAGGGCCCAAGTATCGTCACTGGTCAGGAAACCACCGCCACCGCCGGAGTCAGTGCCCAGGAGGGCACAAGTATCGTCACTGGTCAGGAGACCACCGCCGGAGTCATAGCCCAGGACGACCCATGTATTGTCACTGGTCAGGAGACCACCGCCAGAGTCATAGCCCAGGAGGGCCCAAGTATTGTCACTGGTCAGGAGACCACCGCCACCGCCGGAGTCATAGCCCAGGAGGGCCCAAGTATCGTCACTGGTCAGGAGACCACCGCCGGAGTCATAGCCCAGGAGGGCCCAAGTATCATCACTGGTCAGGAGACCACAGCCGGAGTCAGTGCCCAGGAGGGCCCAAGTATCGTCACTGGTCAGGAGACCACCGCCACCGCCGGAATCCTTGCCCAGTAGGGCCCCAACTGCCACAGCACAGGTGGGCTATGAGGGAACGTCATGCCACACACCAATGCCCAGTCTAGGTAACGTCATGCCACACACCAATGTCCATACCAGAACCGCCATGGCAAAGCACCGCAGAACAGGGCAAAGACCGCCATGGCAAAGCACCGCTGAACAGGGCAAAGACCGCCATGGCAAAGCACCCACTATAGAGACTTGAGAGACTGTGGCTTTGCACTCTCCAGGATTGAACAGTGGGCAACCCACCCACTGTAGAGACTTGAGAGACTGTGGCTTTGCACTCCCCAGGATGGTACAGTGGGCAACCCACCCACTGTATAGACTTGAGAGACTGTGGCTTTGCACTCCCCAGGATGGAACAGTGGGCAACCCACCCACTGTAGAGGCTTGAGAGACTGTGGCTTTGCACTCCCCAGGATGGAACATTGGGCAAGCCACCCACTGTATAGACTTGAGAGACTGTGGCTTTGCACTCCCCAGGATGGAACAGTGGGCAACCCACCCACTGTATAGACTTGAGACACTGTGGCTTTGCACTACCCAGGATGGCACAGTGGGCATGGAGCCCCGTCGTGGATCTGGCTTTGCAGTCATCCAGCTGAGGTGCCCCTCCTTCCCTTCCCCCTGAGGTGCCTGTAATATTTCTATCTGATGCCCCGGCAGTGTTCTCTCTGATTGTGGTCAGGTATCTTTTGTGGGCCTCGCCCATGCATTTTCGGACTAGTGGTGCACGGACATTGATATGTACATATCTGCACTACTTCTTGTAATGTATATATTTCTGCCTGATTTTCATATATATCTGTATATTTTTGCAAGACATGTATATTGATACATTACAATGTTTGAACAGATTTCGCTTTGTCTTTGCATTCTTCCGGGGGGATTGTGGGTTGTTACTGTGATTTTTGTGGATGCATTGGTGTGTATGTTGTAATATGCGAGGGTGGGGGTGGGAGTGTTTCGTGGGTGTCCCCCTAACTTTTGCCTCCCCCCCTATGTGGTAGGTGCATTACTCACCGTTGTCTTCGGCGCCTACGTAGATGGTGGTCGTAGAGGAGCAGAAAGACAATGGCAGGGAGTATTTGGAGTTCCGGCTCCATGGAGTCCTCGTTCCTCGTGGGATGTGTTAAGGTGAGCGTTTTCCCATTGCAAAAGCTGTTTCCGCCGTGTTTTTATCCACGGTGAATCTGCCCCCGAAAAAGGTGGCGGATTGGCGGGTTGTAATACTGTGGGCGGTACATTGTCTTCCGCCTGTCTGTTGGCGGTGACTGCCGCGCTGCTTGTCTGTAACGCCGTGGCGGGCGGTGTGTTAAAGTGGCTATCTTTGTTGGCGGTTTCCACCAGGGTCATAATTCCCTTTTTTTGCCCGCCGGCCTGTTGGCGGTATTACCGCAGCTTTAACACCGTCCGCCATGGTTGTAATGACCCCCTTAGTGTTTTGGGGAAAACTTTGAGGGATCTACACAAATGGTCCATTGCTGAATTCAGAATTTTCAAAAATGTTGTCTACTTTTCAAAAATATATTGCTTTCCTCAGTTACTTGACCATGCCTCTGTGGACTCCCAAGGATGTCATTTTTTCAGAAATGTGCAAGTTTGGTACATTTCTATAGGTGCCGGCAGAGCTAGGGCCCAACATCCACAGCTATTAAAAATGAAAAAAAGAATTAATTTGAGTGAAAAACTGTGTGGAAACACAGAATAGTAGAAACTCATATGTTATTATTCATTCAATTTCTCTGCATTTCTGGCTTCCAAATGTAACCCAGTGTGCTAGAAAGAAGACATTTTGAAGAATGTCCTCTGAATCACATGAAAATATTGGTAACCCCACATTCAGAGGTGACAAATGCCACTGTTTGAATATAGGTTTCCTTCATACCTATTTTTCATTCTTTATATTTACCCATATGAATTTGTTTAGAGGAGTACACAATGAAAAATCCTTGGAAGTGTGCAGCTCAATTTATTGGCTCTGGATATGAAATGTTTTGGTGAACCTACCAAACCTATATATATCCACAGCCGGTTGTGTTAGCCATGGCCCTTTCTGCAGTGTCACCCAGGATTTTTGCCTTCTTCTCTTCTTCTGCCTTCCTTTTCTGAAAATGTTTTTGTTGGTTTTTAGGACTCTGTGCACTTTTAACAGCTGAATAGTGGTAACATGTTTGTGCTCTTCCTTGAAAATAAAATACAATTGGCCTACAACTCAATGGTACATTTAATTTACTTATAGGTCCCTAAGAAATTGTACTACGTGTACTCAGGGCATCTAAATTAAATGCTACTAGTGGGCTGAAGCACTCGTGGTGGTAAAGTAGCCTGTTAACACATGTCTCCAGCCTGCCAGTGTAATTTTTAAAATGACATTTCCACCTAGCAAAATAAACATTTTTGCCAGGCCTAGATCTTCCTTTTTAATATGCATAAGTCATCCCTAAGGTAGGCTTATAAGACTTATAGAGCAGGGAGCATGGTACTTAAAATGTGGTATAAATGTGTGTAAGTTTTGCATGTCTTTGTAGTGAAAACTCCTTAAGTTGTTTGTCACTATTGTAAGACCTAACTCTTGGTTAACTTATTACATTTACTAAGTGATAGCTTTATACTGATAGAGACATGCTGTTTAAAATCAAATTACCTTTAGTTTAAAATCCTCTTTTGTTGAGAAGTTGGATTTTAAGTTTCTATTCTGAAAATGACTGTGAATGGATCTACTGTTGTGGGTTGCATATTGCTTCTAGACTGTGAAACAAAGAAAGCTTAAGTGTGAGGGGGAGGGGGCCTTCCGGAGTCATAGCCCAGGAGGGCCCAAGTATCGTCACTGGTCAGGAGACCACCGCCGGAGTCATAGCCCAGGAGGGCCCAAGTATCATCACTGGTCAGGAGACCACAGCCGGAGTCAGTGCCCAGGAGGGCCCAAGTATCGTCACTGGTCAGGAGACCACCGCCACCGCCGGAATCCTTGCCCAGTAGGGCCCCAGCTGCCACAGCACAGGTGGGCTATGAGGGAACGTCATGCCACACACCAATGCCCAGTCTAGGTAACGTCATGCCACACACCAATGTCCATACCAGAACCGCCATGGCAAAGCACCGCTGAACAGGGCAAAGACCGCCATGGCAAAGCACCGCTGAACAGGGCAAAGACCGCCATGGCAAAGCACCCACTATAGAGACTTGAGAGACTGTGGCTTTGCACTCTCCAGGATTGAACAGTGGGCAACCCACCCACTGTAGAGACTTGAGAGACTGTGGCTTTGCACTCCCCAGGATGGTACAGTGGGCAACCCACCCACTGTATAGACTTGAGAGACTGTGGCTTTGCACTCCCCAGGATGGAACAGTGGGCAACCCACCCACTGTAGAGGCTTGAGAGACTGTGGCTTTGCACTCCCCAGGATGGAACATTGGGCAAGCCACCCACTGTATAGACTTGAGAGACTGTGGCTTTGCACTCCCCAGGATGGAACAGTGGGCAACCCACCCACTGTATAGACTTGAGACACTGTGGCTTTGCACTACCCAGGATGGCACAGTGGGCATGGAGCCCCGTCGTGGATCTGGCTTTGCAGTCATCCAGCTGAGGTGCCCCTCCTTCCCTTCCCCCTGAGGTGCCTGTAATATTTCTATCTGATGCCCCGGCAGTGTTCTCTCTGATTGTGGTCAGGTATCTTTTGTGGGCCTCGCCCATGCATTTTCGGACTAGTGGTGCACGGACATTGATATGTACATATCTGCACTACTTCTTGTAATGTATATATTTCTGCCTGATTTTCATATATATCTGTATATTTTTGCAAGACATGTATATTGATACATTACAATGTTTGAACAGATTTTGCTTTGTCTTTGCATTCTTCCGGGGGGATTGTGGGTTGTTACTGTGATTTTTGTGGATGCATTGGTGTGTATGTTGTAATATGCGAGGGTGGGGGTGGGAGTGTTTCGTGGGTGTCCCCCTAACTTTTGCCTCCCCCCCATGTGGTAGGTGCATTACTCACCGTTGTCTTCGGCGCCTACGTAGATGGTGGTTGTAGAGGAGCAGAAAGACAATGGCAGGGAGTATTTGGAGTTCCGGCTCCATGGAGTCCTCGTTCCTCGTGGGATGTGTTAAGGTGAGCGTTTTCCCATTGCAAAAGCTGTTTCCGCCGTGTTTTTATCCACGGTGAATCTGCCCCCGAAAAAGGTGGCGGATTGGCGGGTTGTAATACTGTGGGTGGTACATTGTCTTCCGCCTGTCTGTTGGCGGTGACTGCCGTGCTGCTTGTCTGTAACGCCGTGGCGGGCGGTGTGTTAAAGTGGCTATCTTTGTTGGCGGTTTCCACCAGGGTCATAATTCCCTATTTTTGCCTGCCGGCCTGTTGGCGGTATTACCGCAGCTTTAACACCGTCCGCCATGGTTGTAATGACCCCCTTAGTGTTTTGGGGAAAACTTTGAGGGATCTACACAAATGGTCCATTGCTGAATTCAGAATTTTCAAAAATGTTGTCTACTTTTCAAAAATATATTGCTTTCCTCAGTTACTTGACCATGCCTCTGTGGACTCCCCAGGATGTCAGTTTTTCAGAAATGTGCAAGTTTGGTACATTTCTATAGGTGCCGGCAGAGCTAGGGCCCAACATCCACAGCTATTAAAAATGAAAAAAAGAATTAATTTGAGTGAAAAACTGTGTGGAAACACAGAATAGTAGAAACTCATATGTTATTATTCATTGAATTTCTCTGCATTTCTGGCTTCCAAATGTAACCCAGTGTGCTAGAAAGAAGACATTTTGAAGAATGTCCTCTGAATCACATGAAAATATTGGTAACCCCACATTCAGAGGTGACAAATGCCACTGTTTGAATATAGGTTTCCTTCATACCTATTTTTCATTCTTTATATTTACCCATATGAATTTGTTTAGAGGAGTACACAATGAAAAATCCTTGGAAGTGTGCAGCTCAATTTATTGGCTCTGGATATGAAATGTTTTGGTGAACCTACCAAACCTATATATATCCACAGCCGGTTGTGTTAGCCATGGCCCTTTCTGCAGGGTCACCCAGGATTTTTGCCTTCTTCTCTTCTTCTGCCTTCCTTTTCTGAAAATGTTTTTGTTGGTTTTTAGGACTCTGTGCACTTTTAACAGCTGAATAGTGGTAACATGTTTGTGCTCTTCCTTGAAAATAAAATACAATTGGCCTACAACTCAATGGTACATTTAATTTACTTATAGGTCCCTAAGAAATTGTACTACGTGTACTCAGGGCATCTAAATTAAATGCTACTAGTGGGCTGAAGCACTCATGGTGGTAAAGTAGCCTGTTAACACATGTCTCCAGCCTGCCAGTGTAATTTTTAAAATGACATTTCCACCTAGCAAAATAAACATTTTTGCCAGGCCTAGATCTTCCTTTTTAATATGCATAAGTCATCCCTAAGGTAGGCTTATAAGACTTATAGAGCAGGGAGCATGGTACTTAAAATGTGGTATAAATGTGTGTAAGTTTTGCATGTCTTTGCAGTGAAAACTCCTTAAGTTGTTTGTCACTATTGTAAGACCTAACTCTTGGTTAACTTATTACATTTACTAAGTGATAGCTTTATACTGATAGAGACATGCTGTTTAAAATCAAATTACCTTTAGTTTAAAATCCTCTTTTGTTGAGAAGTTGGATTTTAAGTTTCTATTCTGAAAATGACTGTGAATGGATCTACTGTTGTGGGTTGCATATTGCTTCTAGACTGTGAAACAAAGAAAGCTTAAGTGTGAGGGGGAGGGGGCCTTCCAGGAAAGATGGCCGGAGACCATGACCTGCCTTGATTACATCTCAAAGGGCCCTGCCAGCAGCACACACAAAGGAACCTGAAACCAGTCCCGCCATTGCCTTGTCACCCTGGAAATTTTGGAGCCAGAACCAGGAGAAGAGAAAGAAATTACCAAACCCAGATTCAGGTGTCGGTTAGGGAATTCCCCCACACAAATGCTGGCACCAGTTATATAAATGGGACTATCACAAGAACACTCCTGGACCTGTGAAAGATTCAGATGAAGGACTGCCATGCTGACTGAAGAAGGATTGGACCTACTTGCACTGAACTCAGACTACCTAGAGTGACTCCAAGAGTCAATTGGCTGACCTCCTGAGCTAAAGGGACACAACAAGTTCAAAAGGCGTCCCTGCAACATCCCAGCTGACCAGCACCAATTGGACATGCATCAGCCCTGATGCCGGCCTCTGCTGGAGTGAGTTGTGATCCCCAAGTAGTGGCCCCAGGTCCTGGGCCGTTGTCTGGCATCAGTGAGAATTCCTCCTGCAGAACAGGTGAAGTTACAGACATTTGGGCTTTTCATTGCCATGAAGTGGCCTCCTCATGTAAAGAATCCTCAACTGCCAACATGAAGAACCACTGTGATCTGCTCTTAGTGCTGAGAGCAATCATGCAGAATGACCAGTAATGCAAGGACTGCACTTTGCTCAGAGAACAACTGTTGACAGTCTAGCACAACCAGAAAATTGCAGATATCGCTTTGTGCTTCTTGGCTCTATTTTTTGCCTGAAAGTTTATTAATTATTATTTGTAGTCCTACTGATTGGATTGCTGTTGTTCTGGTATAAGTTTAGTTAGTAAGCATTGCTATATTTTCCAGAACTGATTTGAAATTGTTCTTGTATCGTGCTTTCACTTTATTTCTATTTGAGTGTTGTATAAATACATTAGGTATTGCCTCTAATTCAAGCCTGACGGCATTTGTGCCAAGCTACCAGAGTGTTAAGCACAGGTTAACTTAGTGACTTTTGTGGTTCACCTTGGTAAGGATTGTGCTTATTATCTGGGTGGGGTTTCTGTAACTCTCAACTAATAACAGATCTGTCATATTAAAGAGCATATTGCATTTAAGAAGCTACAGATAAAAAAATTCTCACAAATATGTGTTTTTTCCTACTAATTTTTAAGGTTGAGTCTGCAAGTGCATGCGCAAGCGCATGTGACATGCTTACGAGACTCTATTGTGTACAGTAAAAGGCTTGGAGCTGACTTTTTGCTCAGCATTTGTTGGTTTGCTTGACACTCTCCTTTACAATCTCATAATTTGTCAAGCCACACCTGGCATCATTTCCAATCCTCTGTGTGGAGCAGGGACCAAGCACTGAATGATTCAACCTAATTATTGTCTGTCCGCTGCTCCCCATGTGATTGAGGTACTATTTTGTTATTTTTAACTTCTAGTGCCCTTAAGGCTTGCAACTGGCAAAAACATGCCCAGTAGGACAAAAACAATTGCAAAGTTTTATTTTTTAAAGTTAACTTTCTTTTATTTTGCCAAGTCATCTTTTGTCACTTTCCACTCATGTTCTCTTTGGTTTACGCTCATTGGCACCCTTCTCAAAAGATGACAATTAACTTGTTTGAATATATTGCAAAGCGACATTGTTTATTCATTATGTGTACTCTCTCAAATTATGCTTTAACACATAATCACTCCCCTCCAAGCCGCCTCAATACAATCCACTCTGATCCACCCCACTTTATGCCACACTAATCCATCCCACCCCAATCTACTCAATCCACCCCACTCCAATCATGCCAACCCACCCAATCTAATCTGCCCCACTTTAGTTTGCACCACTCTAATAAAAATCAATCTGCACCACTCCAAAACAATCTGCCTCATTCCAATCCAAAACAATCTGCCCCACTCCAATCCAAAACAATCTGCCTGTTCCACTCTGCCCCAATTCAAAACAATCTGTCCCACTGTGATCTCTTGCACTTCAAACCAAAACAATCTGTCCTACTACAATATTCCCCACTTCTAGTGCCCTTAAGGCTTGCAACTGGCAAAAACATGCCCAGTAGGACAAAAACAATTGCAAAGTTTTATTTTTTAAAGCTAACTTTCTTTTATTTTGCCAAGTCATCTTTTGTCACTTTCCACTCATGTTCTCTTTGGTTTTCGCTCATTGGCACCCTTCTCAAAAGATGACAATTAACTTGTTTGAATATATTGCAAAGCAACATTGTTTGTTCATTATGTGTACTCTCTCAAATTATGCTTTAACACATAATCACTCCCCTCCAAGCCGCCTCAATACAATCCACTCTAATCCACCACACTTTATGCCACACTAATCCATCCCACCCCAATCTACTCAATCCACCCCACTCCAATCATGCCAACCCACCCAATCTAATCTGCCCCACTTTAGTTTGCACCACTCTAATAAAAATCAATCTGCACCACTCCAAAACAATCTGCCTCATTCCAATCCAAAACAATCTGCCCCACTCCAATCCAAAACAATCTGCCTGTTCCACTCTGCTCCAATTCAAAAAAATCTGTCCCACTGTGATCTCTTGCACTTCAAACCAAAACAATCTATCCTACTACAATATTCCCCACTACAATCCATAACAATCTGCCCCACTCAGTCCAAAATAATCTGCCCTTCTCCAGTCCATCTCACTCCAATCTGCACCAATTTAATCCAAACAATCTGCCCAACTCCTATCCACAACACTCCAATCTGCCCCACTCCAATCCCAAACAATGTACCCCACTCCAATCCGCCAAACTCTAGTCTGCCCCACTCCAATCCAAAGCAACACACCCAATCCATTCCAATCCACCTCACCCCAATCCAATCCACCCCACTCCATCCCAATCCACCCCACTTGACCCCACTCCCATCCAATCCATCCCACACCACACCAACCCAATCCATCCCACTCCAATCCACCCTTCTCCAATCCACCCTAATACAGTCTGCCCCACTCCAGTCTACCCCACTCCAATCCAAAACAATCTGCCCCACTTCAATCCAAAAGAACCTGCCTCACTCCAATACATTTCAATCTTCCCCACGCTAATCCAAAACAACTTGCCCCACTCCAACTAGCCCTACTACAATCCCAAACAACCCACTACAATCCGAAACAATCTACTCTACTCCAATTCATTCCACCTCATCTCACCCCAATTCAACCCACTCCATTCCAATTCACCTCATTGCAATCCACCATAATGGACCCTACTACAATCTAGTCCGCCCCACACAAATCCAATGTACCCCAATCCAGCCCAGTCTGATCTACCCCACTCTAATCCAATACACCTCACCCCAATCCAATCCACCCCAACCCAATCCACTCCAGTTCAATCCATCCAACTGTAGTCCAATCTACCACATTCCACTCCAGTCCAATCCACCCGACTCCAGCCCAATCCACCCCACTCCAATCTAACCCACCCCACTTCATTATAACCCATCCTACTCCAATCATCTTACCCCACTTTAATGCAACCCATCCTACTTCAATTGAATCCCACCCCAATTCAATTCAATCCTGCCCAATCAAGTCCACCGCTACCCAATCCACCTCTCTCTAATCCAATCCACCCCACTCCAGTACAATATACTTTAATCCACCGCACTCCAGTCCAATCCAGTCCACATTAATCCACCCTACTCCAGCCCATCCACCACACTCCAGACCACCTTAATCTACCTCATTTCAATCCAGAACACCCCTCTCCAATCAATTCAGCCCATACCAATCCAATCAATTCCACACCAATCCACCACACTCCAATCGAATCTTCTCCACTCCAATCCACTCCACCCCACTCCAGTCCAATATACCACAATCTACTCTGCTTTAATCCTCACCCACTCCAGTCAATCCACCCCAGCCAAATCCAGTCCACCCACCCGAATCCAATCCACCCCAATCCAGTCAAACCTCCACCCTATCCACCTTAATTCAATCCACCACACTCAATCCAAGCCACTTCTCCATACCCTAACCAACCCCACTCAATCCAATCTACCATACTCTATCCAATCCACCACACTCAATCCAAGCCACCACCCTCCAATCCACACTACCCCCACTTCAATCCGATCCACCTCACTGCTGTCCAATTCATCCTACACCAATCCATTCCACCTCACCTCAATGCAGTCCACCCCTCTCCAATCCATCCCACTCCAATCCATCCCACCCTAATCAAACCCACCCCACCTCAGCCCAATCCAATCTACCCCAACCTGCCCCAATCCAATTCACCCCCTCCAGTTCACCCCACCCCAATCTACCCCATTTAAATTCACTCCACCCCACTTCAATCGACCCCACTTTACCCGAATCCAACTCACTCCACTCCAATTTACACCACTCTACCCCAATCCACCCACGCCACCCCTGTTCAGTTCACCGCACTCCAATTCAATCCATCCAGCCTACCCCACTCCAGTCGACACCAATGTAATCCATTCCACTGCACCTCAATCTACCCCTCTCCAATCCACCCCATCCCAATGCAATCCACCCTACCCCACGATACCCCACTCCAATCCATTCCATCACACTGCAGCCCACCCCACCTACTCCATCCACCCCACTGCAGTCAAATCCACCCCACCTCCATGCAATCCACCCCACTCAAATCCACACTAATCCACCCCACCACACCCTAATCAATCCACTGACCCTACCCCTCTTCAATCATATCCATTAACTGCAGCCCACCCTACCCGATCAAATCCACCACAATTTATTCCAGTCAACCCGCTCTAACCCAATCAAAGCCACCCCATCCCAGTTCAGTCTGTCCTACTCCAGTCATTCAATCCACACCACCCACTTCACTCCAATCCAATCCAATCTAACCACTCCAAACTAATCAACTACATTCCAATTTAATCTACCCACCTTCAATCCAGTCGGATCCACCCAACTCCAGTCCAATCTAATCCACCACACTTCAGTCCAATCCAATCCACTCCACCCCAACCCTATCTCTCCAATCCAATCCAAACCACTCACTCCAATCCAATCTAATCCACCCCATTTGGATATACCCTAATCCCATCCACCTCACCCCATTTCAATCCACCTCATCCCAATCCAATTCACTCCACACCAATCCATCCCACACCAATCCACCCCACTCTACCCCAATCCAATCCACCCCATTCTATTCCAATCCAATCCATCCCACCATCTCAATCCACTCCTACCCCACTCCATGACACTGTCTGCCACTGAACCACTGAACTCTACTCCCGTTCACTCAACTCTTCGACTACCACATTCTAACAAACTCACTTCATGACATTCTAATCCCCCCACTCCACTCTGACACGCCCCTAACTTTTAGCTAGGCTGAACAGGAGCCAGTCTGGTGTACAACATGGACAAACACATTGGCAAAGCCAATAGCTCTTGTATAGATGAGAGCTATTGGCTTTGCCAATGCTTGTTTCTATTTTGTTATTTCAACAGTTAGTTTCCTAGGGAAATTCTTAAGAGATCAACACATATGGTCCCTTACTGAATTCAGAATTTTCTGAAGTTGTCTACTTTTCAAAAATGTATAACTTTCCTTGGTCATCCACAGGTTTAACTTCTGTTTCCATCATTAACGTGCAATATGTTAAAACCACAAAAATCTGGAAACATGGAATAGTGCACATATCTGGTAAATATTTTATACAACTGTGCTTGTCCCTGATATCTGGGAAATTGGTGGCCCAAGCACAGCAAATCTTTTGTCAATGGCATTTTTGGTATTAAAAATGTATTGTTTCATGCTTAGTTCTTGCTTTCCCCATTTTTCCCCCCAAAAACAAAATCTAGCTATGTTTTGGCTATTTCCCTGGTCCTTTCCAGAGGAATCCATGAACCCTGGGTACATCCAGGATCCACAGGATGTTGGAAAAAATACAATGCAATTTTGGCATGGATCCCTTATGTGGAAAAAAATTATGAAGACGTAAGTGTGAAGTATCTCAAATAGCAAATATGGGCTTAGCATTCTAAGTGGAAATGGGTTAGCAGCCAAGGGGTTAAAATGGTAGATTTCCTATTGGTTCTTAAAATGGAGTAGGGTTGAGGAGGTTGGGATGGATAAAGTGATATTATTTCAGATCCTGGATACATAAATAGAAAAGTGTTTTGCACTTCTCTAGTTTGATGTTGTGCTGGGTGAAGGTTGGATGAAGGCAACCACAGGCGGAGCAGTTATTAGCCAGATGTACGAAAGTAGCCTCTTTCTACCTTGGTTACCCCCACTTTTGGCTTGTTTCGCAATGTGTTTGACTGTGTCTACTGGGATCCTGCTAACCAGGTCCCCAGTAGTTAAGCTCTCTCCCTTAAATGTGGTTGCTGGTTACTGTTATCACAGTATTTCACTCCCAATTGGCATACTGGTGCCCCCTTATAAGTCCCTAGTGTATGCTTCCTAGGTACCCAGGGCATTAGGGTTCCAGGGGATCCCTATGGGCTACAGCATATATTTTGCCACCCATGGGAATCCCATGTAAAGGCTTCTGCAGGACTGCCATTGCAGCCTGCGTGAAAAGATGGTAGCACCCTTTCACTGCCATTTTCATTACACCAGGTTACTTATAAGTCACCCGTATGGTAGGCCTTCTAGCCCAGAGGGCATGGTGCAAAGTACCTGTGTGTGAGGGCACCCCTTCACTAGCAGAGGTGCTCCCACAAACTCGAGGCCCATTTTCCCAGAATTTGTGAGTGCGGGGACGCCATTTTACGTTTGTACTGGACATAGGTCACTACCTATGTCCAACTACATAATGGTAACTCCAAACCTAGGCATGTTTGGAATCAAACATGTCAGAATCATACCCCAATACTTTTTCAAGTATGATTCCATGCACCCTGGGGGCTCCTTAGAGGACCCCCAGTATTGCCATTACAGCCTTCTGAGGTTTTCCAGGCAGACCCAGCTGCTTCCACCTCCCAGGCAGGTTTCTGCCATTCTTTTCTTGAGAAGCTTGAGCCCAGGAAGGCAGAAGAAAGAATTTTCTTTGGAAGAGCGGTGTTACGCCCTCTCCCTTCGGAAATAGGTATTTACAGGCTTGGGAGGGGTAGCCTCCCCAAGGCACTGAAAATGCTTTGAAGGGCACATATAGTGCCCTCCTTGCATAAACCAGACTACACCAGTTCAGGGACCACCAGTCCCTGCTATGGTGCAAAACTGGACAAAGGAAACGGGAATGACCACTCCCTTGTCCATCACCACCCCAGGGGTGGTGCTCAGAGCTCCTCCAGATGGCACCTGGGTTTTGCCATCTTGGATTCAAGGCTGGCAGGGAATTCTGGGAGCATCTGATTGGCCAGTGCCAGCAGGTGACATCAGAGCCCCCTCCTGATAGGCAGTCACCCAGCTATGTGACCAATCCTCCTTTCAGGGCTATGTAGGGTCTCTCCTTTGGGTGGTTCCTCAAATTCTGATTGGAAGACTCCAGCAGAAATCCTCTGCATCCTCCACTTTGACTTCTCACTGAAGAAACTGCATCTGGACCCTCCAGGAACCTACAAGCTGCAACAAAGAAGCAAGATGCCTCCTGCAACATTGTATCTCAGGCTCCTGCCAGCAACTGCAACAGTTTCCTGGCCGTGCATTCACTGAGGGCAGCCCGTCTTCAGCCTGCATCAGAAGGAAGAAGGAATCTCCCTCTGAGTGAAGGAGTCTCTCCCCTGCTTCTGCAGGCACGAACACCAACAATAACTGGGAAGAGTCCACCAGGTCCTTCCTGGTCCCGGGGAGCACCATTTTCCGCTAACTGCGAGCTCTGTGTGTGCCAAGGCTTGTTGACAGACTCTGACGATGCAAACCCGACTGCAATCCTCCATCTGGCATGGGACATCACATGCACCCTCCAGGAACCTGACTTCGTCTTCTTGGGTGCAGTACTGACTTTTCTTCTCCACTGGTGGTTCACCTTTTGCACTTTCATCTGGGTTAGCAGGGGCTCCTGCTCTTCCTGGATTCTTCTGTGCTTTTTGGACTTGGTCCCCTTGTTCCACAGGTCTTCTTGTCTAGGAATACACTGTTGGTGTCTTCAAATCGCTTCTGGGTTTTGCATAATTCTTCTTGTTTCTGTGTGCGATTTACTCCTGTTTTCCTGGTCGGTGGGATAGGTTGCAGTACTTACCTTTGGGCTTTTTTAGTACTCCCAGCTCCCCTCTACACACAACACTTGCCAAGGTGGGGGACCGACATTCGCATTCCACTTTATTAGTATATGATTTATGCTCCCCCAGCACCATTTCTAACTATTGTGATTTTCACTTATTGCACTATTTTCCAACTGTTTTAATGCCTATTTCTCCATACCAGAGTATATAGTTTGTGTATTACTTACCTGCTAAGGGAGTATATTCTCTATGGTATTTTTGGTATTTGTGTCACCAAAATAAAGTACCTTTAATTTTGTAACACTGAGTGTTTCCTTCATGTGTGTAAGTACTATGTATGACTACAATGGTATTGCATGAGCTTTCCATGTCTCCTAGATAAACCTTGGCTGTTCATCCACAGCTACCTCTAGAGAGCCTGGCTTCTAGACACTGTTTACACTATACTAATAAGGGATAATTGGACCTGGTATAAGGTGTAGGTGCCAATAGGTACCCACTACACACCAGGACATCCTCCTACACCAGGTAGGTAATGGTGTCGGTTGTGATGGCTTAGTAGATGATCTAGCTACCTGTGAAGATGGTGTTGTCTACCAAGGGGAGCCAGTGAAGTTCCAGTAGGGTGGGGATGATATAGTCATATTCCTTCGGGCTTTTAGCTGTGCTGCAGCATCTAGGATACCTTCAAGGGAGCACTTTTGGGAGGTCATGAAGGGAGGTATTGCCACCATCCAGATGCAAGAGTATCAGGGCCTGAACAACAGTTCTGAATTTAACTTTCTGGGAGGAATAGTTTCACTTTCTTCAGTCAAGAGACCAGGTACCACGCCATCTTAGTTTTCTTGGCAATGTGATCATTGAAAGTCATTCTAAGTGACTTGGCTTTGGGAAAAGGTTTGGGTGCCATTCTGTCCTGTACATGCCCTGAAGCCAGTTGTTTTCTATTTGTTGCTTCTTCCTTTCACATAGTGGGAATTCTGTCTTGGTGTGGTTGAGCTTCAAGTAGGCGCTGGACATACATGTGTGAATAAGTTGCATGCAGTGTTTGAAACTTTGAAGTGGAGTTATGCTCCATGTAGTTGATGAAGATGACAGGGGTAAAGATTAAACCATTGGCTACACCACAGGTGATGGTGAATTGTTTGGGACCTAGAAGAACTTATGTAAACAAACTGGTGTCAGTTGGATATGTTGGATAACCAAGGAGAATCAGTGAAGGATGGTGTAGATGTGGTTGGAAAGATCAAAGGTGATCAAGGGGGCAGAGAGCTTCTATAAAATCATAAGGCCAGTGTCACTTTTATTGGAGGTCACCAGGGTATTGCCTACAGTTGGTGATATAGCCACCTCCATGCAGCAGCGTGATGTGAATCAAGAGTGATAGTCATGCAGAAGATGGTTGGTGTTGATGTTACCCTGAAGTTGTGCCAGGGCTGCTTTTCAAATTATCTTGCTAATGAAGGGTAGGTGTGTGATGAGCAGTAGTTGCAAATGTTGTTAGTTCCTAATTTGGATTTCTTAAGGAGTGGTAAGATCTAGCCTTAATTGAGAGCTTCTGGGAAGATGACTTGTAGACCAAAACATACTTAATGACCAGGCTTTAAAGATCAATAATGAGTTTAGGTATAAACAGGGAAATATAAGGCATGGCTTCCTCAATACCTTTAACAAATTGACTAGGTTCATACTAAACTACAAGCTCACTCAAATTCAACAATTTAAGTACGACTCCTTGCAAGTTCAACTTTTCCCAATGTGTTTCCTTGCTATTACTGACCAGAGTAAGGTCTTTCTTAGCTATACATTGTTGGAAAATGTGTGTGTATTTTCAGGAAGATCCAGGAACATTCGCACACTACTCACTTTTAATATAAACACTGATCAAGAAATCAAATCTAATATTAAGTATCAATCTTTGAAATTATTTATGTATTATATATGAGTTTTGCTTCATTTTATAGATTTAACTTGACCTTTAATTGGAATATGAGTTAGACCATTCCTTGCTGAGATGTCAAATATATTAAACTAAGAACAGATAACTGTTGGACTTCAAAGGTCATCCCCAGAGACTGCCCCACACACCCTTTGCTTTAAAATGCCCTGATTTCAAAGGACTATGGTATGTAATTTATTTATCACAAATCACCAGCTAATTACATGATTGGTCAATCCTGTCTTTGGCACTGTTATTCTCTTCCTGTAATCATAAATCAAGACCATGGTGAATTTCTGACTATTTGTTTTGTTTGAGAATCAGGCACAATGTACCTAGATCTTTAGTACATTTGGTAATCTGGAGACATCAGGGAACAATTTATTGTAGGGTTGAAATCAATGAGGAAAAAATGGTTGGTCCTTCCCAGCTTTCTGTGGTCTAATGGCAAGGCTAGGAGAGTCCTGTCCTTTATTCAGCATGAGAAACCTTGTGCTGTCTTGGAAGCAGTGGTCTAGATAGACGGGAGCATCCTAGAAAGAGTATTCCCTCCTTAATGGGTCAAAGTCCCTCTCCTCCTGTAGTCCTTGACAGCCTCCTATTCAACCAGGGTGGCAACCCTGTTCCTGTTTTTAAACGTGCCTGCTCCTTATTTCCAGAAACTTTGAACCTTATTCCTAATTATGATAATCTGTGGGAAACTTGATATTTAATTCTATGTTTTCCTTCTTTCTTACTTTACCTAGCACCAAGCTCTATACTCAGACTGCAGAAGCCATGTTGCCCTATGGCTATTTATCCCTGATGCAATTACATGCTTTCCCACCGGAAACACTGAACACTAGTCCCATACATTCTGCCTGCTTTCAATGGCAGTTCATGCAACACTACTACTGTTTCTAGGAAATGTAAATATCAATTCATTGGAATTCAACAAAATTGAAATTAGCCATCCACAGTAGGATGTAAGTCTGAGGTGGCTCTGCCAGATTTCACATTTGTAAGCTACAGATCACTACTTTCCATGAGTGAGTGGTCAACTCATGAAGATGTACTGTCTCACGTTCCCCCTTTGGATCCTCTCATTAGCTGAAAAGAGTGTCTGAAGAGTTCAGAAGAATCATGTGACTGTAAATCTCTGCTGCAGTAGTGTAGTGTCTTTCTTCTTCCACAGATATCGCCATCATTGTCATTATACTGTTCCTCAACCTATGACCCATTGAAAAATATTGCCACTAACTATATGCATGTGTCGGGAGATTTTATGTCCCTGAAACTGGAAAGCCCTTGCAAGAAAGTGGACTATTATTTGGGGTCTGTGTTCACCCACCTTAAGAAATATTAAAACTAACTTGTCAGGGTGAAGCTCACAAAATACTAAATTAGCCTGAGCTCAACCCCTGGTATGTATGGCCTATAACAAACAAGCTTAATTTAGGGAATTGTATAAAGTATTTATGCAGTACTAAAACAGTAGTACAATAAAAAAACTAAGCAATAAAAAATTTCACTCCAATTTAGAACAATTGAGACAAGGTAATAAATAAAATGACACCAAAATGAAAAAAATCCAATAAGGAAAACTGGAAATATGAGTTTTAAAATTTTAAGTGACTATCGCGCCAATGGTTATTGTCGTGGTAGACCAGGACCTAGGCATAATTTAAGGCTGACCGCTATGGATCCTGAGGTCCGATATGCCGAGCGGACTAGCCCAGTGAATGATTGTAACTTCCAAGTTACTCTACAAAATGGAGGGAAACGTCCTTCAGGGCTCAAGGTGGCAAGTTCTATGCAGTGACGTGTGTAAAGATGGATATTCATTGGACGAGGTCCTGCTAAAGCTGTGGCTTTCAGCAGGAAAGGCTCTGAGCTGGAGAAGTTTCAACTCTCTTCTGGCCGAGGTATATTTGTCATCCAAATGCTTTTTGCACCTTTGGCTGGTCAAAATGTTGTGTTTGGGACTTTGATTATGACTTGGAAGTCCTTTTCTTCCAAAGGAGTGAGGCAGCAGGCTACATCTAACAAGAGTTCCACAATTTTGAGCATGCTGAAATGTATTTGCTACTGCCGAGAAGTTTCAAGATGGACTAACCTGTTTTTTATGACCAGCAAAGATTGTCTCTCATTGTTGGTCCAGGTCTTCGGGAGAATAGAAGTCATTATTTTTCGAAGTCTCAAAACTTAGCAGGGTTAAGTTCCTTTTTGAGCTCTTCACTTAAAGCTTACAATGACTCTTAGGACTTTGGGCCAGATGTATCAAAGATTTTTGCATTTGCAAACGGTGCGAATTGCAAAATTTGGCCATTTGCGAATGCAAAAACGTGGTCTGCGATGCATGAAAGGCATTCGCAGACCAAAAATAAGAAATCACAAAAATTGCGATTTTTGCGTTCCGACCTGTTTTTGCGAGTCGCATTTTGTGATTCGGTATTTCAAGTAGGAAATTGCGAGGCGCAAAATGCGAATCGCAAAACCCAAGTCGCAATTCAATGCATCAAAAAATCGCAAATTGTGATTTTTCGCAGAATGGCATTTTGCACATGCAAAATACCACTAAGTGAAACCAGGTGCAACCTATACAAAGAGGCCCAGAATGCCTCAGACTCTTTTCCACAATGGTTGCACTCTACGTCATGGTGAGAAGGATGAGGATCTTGGCAGGTTTGAGGAGAGGAAGGAGGAGACAGGAGCGCATTTTCAGAGTGCGCATTACACTTTTTGACCAGACATAGGAGGAAATATTTGAGAGGTATAAGCTGAACTCAGCATTAATACTTGATCTGATAGCTGAGCTACAACCCATACTGCAGCGTAGAACACATAGGACTCATAGCATCCCCACCCATGTGCAGGTATTATGCTCCCTCCATCTACTCGCCTCAGGGAGCTATCAAGGGGTCATGGCAGCAGCTGGAGGTGTCTCACAGAGTACCCTCTCTAGATTTTTCAATGTATTTATTAACGCCATGCTGAGCAGAATACACCAGTAAATCAGATTCCCCCACACCCCACAGGAAATACAGCAGACAAAAATTTATTTCTACCAGATAGCACAGTGCCCCCATGTCCTAGGTGCCATAGATGGGACACATGTTGCAATATGTCCACCGTCTGCCACAGAGTATGTGTACCACAACCGTAAATACCAACATTTAATGAATATACAGGTGATATGCAAGGCCTCCTATATCATAACTGATCTCGTGGCCAGGTACCCAAGGAGCACCCATGATATGTACATCTTTCGCCACAGCGGCATTCACACAAGACTGATAGCTGGGGAGTTTGGTGAAGGATATCTACTAGGTATTGACAATCTGTACACTGGCGCATTGATGGTGTGCTGATGTCAGATGGCTCAGTTACTCAATATACCCTCGGTCCCTTCCAGGAGACAGTCCCTACGCAGTGCGCACATACATGATGATGCCCTACCTAAATCCTGCAACATCAGCAGAGCGGAGATACAATACAGCACACAGGGTGACCCGCAACGTGGTGGAGCGCACCTTTGGCCTGCTGAAGAGTTGCTTCCGGTGCCTCCACAAAAGTGGAGGGGCACTACAGTACAGCCCAGACACAACATGTAGAATAGTGGCTACTTGTGCAATCTTGCACAATATAGCTACCACCAGGGGCATACCTGTGGAAATATTGGAGCCAGACTCAGATGAGGATGATGATTCCATACCACCCCTACAGCCAGCAGACAGGACCAGTGCAGCAGAGGGAAGGCAAAGGTGTGCTGACATCACACACAACCATTTCAGATGTAAGTATGTAAACACAAATCCACTGACAAATGTACCTGTAGTGAGTAAATTTATTACCTTAATGTCAGGTAATGTTAGTCCAACGAATACCCACAAAAGTGATTGTGAAAAAAAACAATAGCAGTTCACAGTAAAGCACTATTCCTTCATAGTGTACTCATTCCAGACACACATACCGTCCCCTGTGGCCACTACAGTCACCTCTTTCGGCCACGCACGCCACTTGAGTGCACGGTTGCCTCACTGCGACCTCGATTGTCTACCTCTGTGGCAGTGCTGTGCCTGGCACTGCGCCGACTGGT
Source organism: Pleurodeles waltl (assembly GCF_031143425.1). NCBI lineage: Eukaryota > Metazoa > Chordata > Amphibia > Caudata > Salamandridae > Pleurodeles > Pleurodeles waltl. The sequence goes on from NC_090436.1 coordinate 511,377,903, forward strand.
GTCCATTGCGGGCACAGCTAGGCTGCTGAGGCTGGATGTGTCCTCCGTGTCCCCCAGTCCAAGATCGCTAGGTGTGGATGACCGGTTTCCCATTATATTGTCGATCACATTAGTGATCTGTACAAGTCCTTGGGCCACATCCCTCCTGCTGTGTGCTGCCTCAACCTGTGCAGTCACTGCACGACGCAATACTTGGGAGGGGGAATTAGCCAGCCTAGTCACAGAGCGACAAAATCCTCCAAACATGCTCATGAAGCGTAGCTCCTGCCTGCGGTGGCTCACCCTGTCATGGTGCAGCTCCTGACACAGCAGTAGTGAGCTCCCTTGTGTCCTGCTATGCCTGGACCTGTCCCTCATGCAGCTGTTCAGTGTTGGCATTCAGGCACTCCAGCTGGCGATGCAGGCCCCCCATGTTAGCATTATGATGCTGCAACTGCCTTTGTAATGCCGTGATCTTTTTATTTTGCAGGCGCTGCTGCTACAACATAGCCGATTCCAGGCCACCAAATAAGGATGTTCCCTCACCTGCCACATAAGCCTGTGCACCTGCATATGTCGGCATCCTGTGGGGTGCTGTGGTCTGCTGTGAATGGGGCGCCTGCATCTGGGTGCATCTGCCACTTGGGGACGGTGTTTGTGAGCCTTCCTGCTGCTCATCAGAGTCCTGACTCATTTCTGGCAGTGGCAGTGCCCTAGGCCTGTGTCGGAGTGGCACAATGTTCTGAGACTCACTTGTATTGGAGTCTGAAGCAGGATGGGTGTCTGTCTCCCCTGCACTGGCACATGCTGTGGCTGCTGGGCCTGGCCCACCTGCAACGAAAATATGCAGCATGTCAGTTATGTTTGCTACAATGAAGGTCACACAATTGTAATAAAGGTACAGGTACTTCTCTTCACTGTGTTGTGGGTGATGTGCTTTTCTGTGTGTCGCTCAGCCTCTTACATTGTATGTGCCACTTTCAGCTCTGGGTTGTGGACTACCACTCCCATAAGGCATTGTTGTGCTGCTTCTAAGATGTGGAATGGACTACTTCTCACAATGTTTTACATTACTTGCTAATTCCTAAGGGGCTTTTGTGCATACACATATGGGGTTACAATTCAATATTGCACTTACCTTTGCTGGTACTTGGTGTGCCGGAGGTGTCAATCTCAGTGACCCCACTGACTGCTTCCGGGAGGAGTGTGGACTCCACTAGGTCCTCTATCGGGGTGGAGGGTTTCTCTGTGGGTGGTCCGCCTCCTGTGCTCCTGGCCTCCTGCAGTCATCTTGCCACCCATTCTTTGGCACGGGACCGCAGGTCGTACCACCTCTTCTTAATTTCTTCTACAGAGCGCTGTGCCACTCCAACGGCGCAGATCTTTGTCTGGATATCTGCCCAGAGTCTGCATTTTTCACTCTCAGGCACCTGGAGTGAGCTTTTGCCAAACAACCGGTCATGGCTCCTGACCACCTCCTCTGTCAGCACCTCCAGCTCTTGCTCACTGAACTTCAGCTTGCGCTTCCTTTCTCCCTTCTCCTTTCCTTGGGCAGAGGTGTCCATGGTTGTTCTGGTGTGCTGCCTTCTTCAGAGTGTTGCTCAGTGTGGCTGGGCTGACTCTCTCTGAGTGCTGGTTTGGGTGTGGCACCTGAAACTGCCTGGGATGACTCACTTCCTGCTTGTGAAGTCATCAGGCTCCTTCAGGTGTGCGTTCTCGCAATTTGCGATTTTCAATTACCGTATCGCATTTTGCGAAAATGCAAATTGCGATTCGGTATTTGGGCCTCGCAAACCACAAATAACGATTTTTAAGAAATCGCTAATTTCGATTCGCAATTATTATACATGGCCTTTTGCTACTCGGAAATTGCGATTTTTTAAAAATCGCTATTTGCGATTCACAAGGCCATTTCATGATACATCTGGCCCTTTATGTTTTGATCCAGAAAAGGCCTTTAGAAGGAACCAGTGCAAATCCAGCCACTAAGTTGCAACTGAAAATCTGGGATTTTGTGGCTTTCAAGCTTTTTGTGTCCCTGTATCCACATAAATGTTCATCCCACTTGCCCCAGATATCCGAAGGAGGACATTCAGTCCTTCAGGGCTTTCCTCTGGTTACAGGAAGCAAAATCCATTCTTCTTCTGATCTTCTGAAGGTCCACAAAATGTGCTGAGGTGCCACAATTATGGGGTATGTGCACTATTCAGAGGGTGGTGGTGTCTGCTTGTGCCACCAACCAATGGGGTAAAAGTACGTAAGAGCAATCCTACTTACTTTGTCAGCAGTTCCTGATTGCCCTACTGCAAAAAATATCACAATGCACCTTGCTCCTAACATCGAAGATGAGGGAACCCTTCTCTTTTGGTGAGCAGCTTTTGTGTACACCTATAGCGTGGTCAGGTAAATAAGCAGTCCACTCTACTGTGTTTACCTCAAACTGGTTCTGGGGGCAGTTTCCCTACTATTGGGTTTAGAGCCTGACTTGCTAATATGAATCTGGGGAACAAAGGCTTGCTTTCCTTCAGGTCTCACCTCACATCTGCTTGCGAAAGACTAGGCCTCACCTTGATCCCTTTCTGGTTAATGAAGTTTCGTAGAAACACCCCCGCACCTCTGCTGTGGGAGCAGTTTCCACACCTCATTGTCAGCGAAGTACTAGCAGGCTGGCAGTCCCAGGCTAAAGCTAATTAGTTCATCTGGGGCTCAGGCAGGAAAAGTGTACCTTTTTAAAAGTTACTTTTCTCATGTATTTAATAGAAATCTGACTTCACCAAGGAATTGGATTTTAATTGATATGAAAAATAGACTTTGAATGAATGTTCTATCTATTTCCTGTCAGACAGTACAGAATAAAGGCAATCTGCATTTTGGCATTTTCCAGGATCCAGCTACAGCACTGCCAGTGAACAGAACTTTTGTGGGCAGTCACTGGAGAAACATGTCAGCTTGAATTTCACCCATGTTGCACTTTTAACCATTAGACACCCTATCTTGTGGGCAGCAAGGTGTACTTAGGGATAAAATATAAATATTTAAAAGCAGGGTTACTTGTCTGCCAGAATGAGCTATTTTGACAGGTTTGTGGTTGCTGTAGTCAGGCTACACATAGTAGACCTGAATCTACATTTTACAGGTCAACTCTGTGGGTGGCATCACAAGTGCTGCATTTCACAGGTGGCATTTACCTTTCAGGCTATGGGTGAATTTTCTTCACCATGTGCCAGAGACTTGTAGACAAGAAAAACATGTCAATCAGAGGTAAGCTAATTTAACCATGTTTAAAGCAGGAGCAAAAGCACTTTACTCCTGTTTAGTGGGAGGTGCGGGGGGTAAAGTACACTGAGTTTGAAGTCCAGCAAAACAAACAGGGCACAAATTAGGGGACATCACACCAAAGATTGTATTTTCCTTCCTGTCCTGACACACAGGACCTTACCCTTCCTCTATGACTATTGACAAAACATTTAAATGTTTCTACCACCAAAATAGAAAGGCATTCTAGTTAATCTTCATGATTGCAGAAGTTTTTTGTTCTGAAGGATGCTTACTTGAGGGAAGCCTTGAATCATCCTAGAGTGTGGTTAGCATAATAGGACCCCTTTCTTCACCAAAACATACTGAAGATTTATGACCCACTGATTTGATAACTAACTTTGACTGATCCCCTTTAGAGGGTATTATCTACTGTTCATTGCCCACCCCAAATTAAGGCATGAGGTGGATGTGCATAGTGAAGGGAAGAGCGTTTTATAGCTGACAACATAATGTAGGGAATTTGCACCTGCCCCCTATCTCACTGGACACATGCCAACTAAACGGCCAGCAGTCCCCAAATGTACTATGGTCTTAGTTCACTCTCAGGCTGAATCTAGAACACGAGCAGCAGAAATTAGCGCAAGCACTGTAAACAGTGTGATTGCTTGAGCCAATATCCGCATCCCATGTAGGACGCTAATGCTCTACACTGTGTGTTATCACTCCAGAGCATGTGGTCACTTAAGACAACAAACACAGCTGTCACCCTGCCTCCCAGGTCGTTTCTTATCTTACTCCGAAGTCAATGATGATTCAATGGATCTTTATAATGATGATTAATAGTTCGTTGTGGTCATGTGATTCCTTTCTGTTTGTCCTAATTTATTTTGTTGGCTCTTTCGTGACCTTGAAGTGAAACAATATGGAAGACGCATTCCCTCAATTTAATGCCCCAGTGAGGTGTTTCTCCTGCATCATCAGATCAATGAAAAGTAAATAGCCTCGACTCCTTGTTTCACAGTGCAGTATCGATCTTTCTTCAGCTGTTCCTTCCTTTTTCCCTGCGTCTTGTGTCTTTCAGCCCCTGGGAGCCCAGTGATTGCTACAGATTGGACAAGCTAACAAGCGCGCGATAAGGAACTCCTGTGTTTAACGCCAGGAGGACATACACATATTTAGTATATACCAGCGTGTCCCGTCGCTTGGAGAAGTTTACATTTCGCGTGTGCCACGAGCCAAAGTGGATAAATACTCAAGACACCGGGATCCGGCTGCAAAGAATGGCTTCTCAAACTGTACTTTTCGTCTCCGGTCGGTTTAAAACACATTTCTTTCCGAAAATAAGAAGATATCATTAAACGCTGGTAAGTTTTTAATGTGATGACGGGCAGGTTTATTTTTCTAAAATATATAATTACAAGTGAGTACTATTTTTATAATATATCATTCATCACAGACCAACTTTTAAGTTGTAGCTACAGGGGCATGAGCGAGTAGTATGTTGTACTAATGAGAACTTGGTGGGCTGTTTCAATCATGTAATCGGACATTTTTTCTGATGTATTTTCCTGGCCCTTCAACTTCTGGTATTTCACTATCACTGAACATGGATTACATGACGTGAAATGAAGTAATCTCTTGCAGCCCGAGGCAGAAGCGGTCATCCGTGACTTTACGCCAATCTCTGATATCTCGATTTGCTGCGCTGTATCTGTAGATTATGCTTTGACTGCTTGACGACGTAGACAGTTGTGCCGATGGGAGGGGGTGAAACATTACTTGCTGTTTTCACCTTCTTTTGTTTAAACATAAACGCTTAATACCAATGCATGCAAAATACTGCAAGATGACCTCCATGGCTGATCTTAGGTGATATTATTTGCGTGAAAAGACACGCCCACCTGGCTCATAAAACTCACATATTAACTATGTAACCCTTTGAAGAATATCGCTCAAGACACGCACATCTGTTCTTCTGCACGTAGGAAGCTGATTTTTTGGGTGAATGCTTTTTACTTAATTATGACAGACGCTTTGAAGCAGTTTTGTAAGAGTTCACTTGGTGATTTGACTATGCTCTAAAATCTATCTATCTTTTTAAATAAATATGGAAATATTCTGTACAATCCATTTCTTTTTAAGGACTCATTGTACATTTACCTGTTCTTGGATGTTTAGTAATCCCAAGCTCTGAGTTAATGTTATTCTTTTTCTATTGTACTTTACCGAGGGAATTTTCTATACTATTGATCGATGATCAAGTGCAAAGTTAATTGTGGTTATGGAAAGTTTACTCAATCCTTGGGAACATCATTTATAACATTCTGATATCGATGTTGTAAAAAAGCAGCACAGCTTTGATCTGGGCACCTCTCGTTATTATCTAGCTTCCACTTTAAAATCCCCATAAGCCAAGACCGGTTTCAGAAATATGTGTTATGTTCTTTGAACTGACAGCTATTTTTTTATTTGGAATACATGGTTATTGTTTTTTACAGATGTGTGCGATTACAAAAATGGAGAGAGAAGGTACATTGTAGTTCTGGTTACCTCATAGCTCCGCATGCAGTTGAAACGTCAATACATATAGCTATTGGTATATTTATTTACATATTTATAGAATGAGTAGCTATTGACTGCTTATCATTCAGTTCCTCTCCAGTGTCCTTGTTAAGTATAGTGTCTGCAGAATTGGGAATTCGTGTTTGCAGTCTAATGCTTCATCAATATGTTACTGGAAGGAAACTTTACAAGCACGAAACATATGTTATTTTCTGACACATTTGGCATTTACCGAATCTTTTTTTTCCTTCAGACTAAAATATTTTTTCTAATGTATTTATGTCCCCGCGTTTTTGTGAGAACGGTTGACTGAAGCCCTAAACAGGCCACTTTTACAGAAATACTGTGGTAGACACTTTATATTTCTTCGAGATCCCATCTTATCAAGGGCCAGAATGTACTGTGACCTGTCTCCAAAGCTATGTCCATCAAGACTATGGTTGGGAGGTGCCTGTGATGGCTCATTAAGGAACATCCATCATTCTCCACTCGAACAGTTTCCGAGAGGCTACATTGTTTCAATTCTTCATTTCAGATATTGGCTCCAGATATATTCAGCTAAGAGTTACAATAAGTGTCTGACTCAGGTTACATGATACCTTACATAATCGCATTGCCATCAAGCAACCTCGCCACTTGGAGAGCTAGGAACATGCAGGAGTATTTATGGTCTGGGGGTTAAACAAAGGGGATTCACCACTCCTGCATTTCAAGAGCTTTTATTGGCTCCCAGTTAAAGCAAAGTTCAATGAATTGGCTGCCAGCATAATCATTTGAAGGCTTCACTCCCTGTGTCCAAATTGTCTATGCAAGTGCCTTTCCTTATATTTCAAAACTAAGTCACACTTTATGAAAAAGGACTCTTAGGGGCCCATTCACAACCTGTTTTAGTGTAGTAGTCAGGGGCGACCCCCTCGGATGTGCTGGAGAAGCAGCTCCCCACTGCTGAAAGGCTGCAAAAAGCACAAAAGTAAAGTTATAATAAAAAGTATTTTAATATCATTTTATGTTTCTGCTTAGCTAGTCTGCCGAGTGTAGGGTGAGGCATTCCACTTCTCAGGGGGAGTAGGAGTGGTAGATGCATGCTAACTGTGCATGTCAGTATGCCTGGCCGTCTTAGGCTGGCCAAACCGACGTGCACTTAGAACTCTCGATCCGAGCTGTGTTTCACAGCCGGGTGGAGAACCAGTGCAGGCTCCCACTCCCTAACTGAGTGGCATTTCAGCCCGCTCAGGCCAATCCTGGAACTTTTCTCATGCTGAGTAACAGCATGAGAAAAGAGTCTGGAATAGGTGGGTAGCAAGAGCTGAATAACCAAGGCAGCAGGAGTAGAGGAACACAGAGGGCCGGCAGCCCCCTTATTATTACCCCCCCCCACGCTCTGCCCCTCCAAGCCTTCCTGGCAGTAGCCACCACTGGTAGTAGTATGGTAATAGTACTACTAACATATTACACAATGCTATTCACTAACCTAGATGCAGAGGTCTATGCTTCTGACTCTCCTGTCTTTTATGCGCAGAGATCTCCTCTGACAGCAGATGTTTATATGTTTCAATAGTTAATGTGCGAGGGACAAGGGGGTTTGAGTGGAAAATGGAGACTTTTATGAACAAATGGGGAAGGTTTAGTGAGGAGTAAAGAGTTGTTAGGTAGGGCTACAGACGAGTTTAGGGAGTGACATGTACCCAACCACAAAAGAGTAAGCCAATCATTATCCACAAAGTACACTTCCATAGCTACTACAGCTAAAAAAGACCCCAACCAATTTTAAGTGCAGTCGAGCTCAGGGCTAGAGTACGTCCAGCACCCCACATGGTAATCACTGATACTCCAACACTGTCTCATAGAAAATATTAGGGATATGTGCTTAAAATAAAACCCCAAAGAAATTATGTTAAAATAAGTTATTGTTATTTTTTTTAAATATATATAAGTATAGTTCAATGATAAATAAATAAATACAAATTATGAATAAATGGTATTTTATTTTAAAATAGTTTGCCATAATTCAAAAAGAAATATATTTATTAAAAAATATAATTACATTTATTAAAATTAGTTCTATAGGTACGCTTTAGTAACTTTCAATGAACAATAAATAAATGTAACTATTTTAATGTAGGTGGATGTTTTTAAAATATATCTTTAAAAATAAGTTTAATTTAGTATATGAATTAAATTATTTGATTAAAAATTAAATTAATAGTGCTGTAACGTGTTCTGTTTTGTCCAACTTCTAAAATCTATATAAATAATTTATTTACATTAAAATTTAATACAAAAATGTAGGTATGCCCACCTTGTGGTATGTGAAAATAATACAAAATGATTAAAACAAAAAATGTAAAAAAAAATGTTTTAACTTTAATAGCAGAGGATTCCACCAAGTCGGCAAAACGTCAAGCATGGTCAAAAGTCACTGCTTGTGGTGACTTTGGGCTTGCATGTGACATTCATAGTAATTCCACCCCCTGTTTGAGGTGGTCGGGATATGTAGGTCTACACTTTTGAGTATCTTTGCATTCATAAATAGAGAATTCCCAAAAGTAAAAAAAGTTACTTAAAAGTGTAAGAGTAAACGAACATGTGTAGACTCACTCTCCTGTAAGTTTACCTTTATCAATACCTCCTTTAGTCTCTTATTTGATTATCCATCTAGATTATGATTCCTCATTAAACAAAGCTACTCCTTTGTGTGCTTTCATCAACAACTGCCATTTTTAGTCTTTTCATCTTCACTTTTCATCTTCAGGCTGATTCAGAAGAACAACAACAGATACTTTTTGGTCTGTTTAGCACATTACATAAATGCCTCAATGGAGTGGTTAAGGCATTCATCTTGTTATTCATTTACTGAGTGAGTGATTATTATTTTTTGATTATATGTCCACAAAGTTTATCTAGTTCAATTCTTCATGAATTTAAAGTTCAGGAAGGGCAAGAATGCTGGCCTATATTTGGTGATCACAGGTACCTCTGAGTTTGGTGGACCATAGATGGTATTGGATGTTCCCCATTTCTCCATTATAGCATTGTCCTCAGAACCTGAATCAAAGCACCATATCTTCTAAGAACCTGAGGGCTAATTCACAAAGGTTAGCGTAAAAAGAATGAGTTGCCTAACACATATATTTACCATACACGTGTAAAATATTAGTTTTGCCAAATTTAGATACATTTCAGTCAATACCTTGTGTGCTCCATTGATTAATGTGAGGACATAATTGCTATACACACTTACAATTCCCTTTCCTGAGACACGCAACTAGCATGCAAGAAGTAATATTGTTAGTTTGTGTAATAAATCATTGTAAGCTTATGCCTTGGCATCAACTTTGGAGGTGTGGGAAATTTGGCAAGTTTCAGGAAGGCCAATAAATGGAGACACTTACCTTTGTATAGATGTGCAAATGCATGTGTGCATACATTAAGTTGTTGTGGCATACATATTGCATCCATGGCATGCACCCATTCACAGCTTGGCGTATGATTGAGTATGCATATTATTGAAATGTCTGGGTTTCTAAATCATATTTTTGACATGCCTAACTTCTGATTCACCATTTAAGTGTATTTAAAATGGTTTTTAACATTTGCTTTTGTGGATAGCTCAATGTAGTTAGGAATCCTGCAATATAATTAAAGCCAGAGGAGGGAAAGGCTTTGATTCAAAATTATTGTGCCATCATGTTTTTCTCAACATATTTTATTTTTCTGACACATCCATGCACCAAAGAAAGTTGCCTTATCAGTTGCTGATTCCATTCTTCCAAGTTCAAAATGTTCCTGGTAAGACAGACTTTCAGATACATGCATGCCTTCTGTTTGAGATCTTTGTGACTTTTCTAATGGAAAGCTCATCATAAGCCCTTCTTTCCCTGTAAATTTCCTATTCACTAAGACATAGGTTACATACTATCACAAACACCCTCTCCTTAAAATTTGAGCCCCCCTATATTGTCTTTTCAGGCATATTGATGGAAGAACATTATTCTATGCAAGATGTGGTCTGAAAGCCCTTTCTATTCTCTGATGTAAATATGCACCTATATTCGATAGAATAAGATGTTTACATGTATATCATAAACTATGTGGTAAACAGAGTTGGATCTACCCCTTAACAGCGTATTACTATCATCCTTCTAATGCATCAATAATTATCAACCGAAAAATGTCAAAAACAAATTAGTCACTAATTAGTATAGCTCCCCCATGTTCTAGGAGGGACCTTTATGTAAAAATCATTACAAGCTGTGAAACAATGTTATGTGCTGTAAAATGCTTAATTCCAAAGGTAACTAAAGTTGGTCCCTTCCAGGTTAGACACTAAAGACAATGTTGGGTAATCTTAACAGTACAACTCCACTGACATCTACAGAATGTTAGCTATTCTTAGCAGTGCAGCTCTGCTAACATCTGCAGTAGCAAGCCCTGCATCACCGGAGATGAAATGTGCTGAAAAGCATAATTTATTACTGTGATTGCTGGCTATTGACTCAATCATGCATTCACTAAAACAAACATATGAGATTTATTGTCATTCATGGCAGGATAGTGCTTCCTATATTTCTAAATTCTACTCTGAACTAAGAAATTTGAAAGTAACATGAAGCATATCGTGATCTTTGCTTGCTAAAATCCAACTTCCACAGCCTTATATTACAATGAAACATCTCACCTCTGTAGGGTTCCAAGTGTCTCATCACAAAGAGAATAAATTCTACCCAAAACTTCAACTTCCAGAACTTTACATACTTGCCAAAGACAGTACTGTTATCTACAAAGGTATGTTAAATATTGTACTTTTGTTTGACTCTTTACCAGCCAAATAATTTCACATACCCTAGATGAGCTTACAGAAAAAATAGTCCGTAACTAAGCAGTGTTCATCTCGGTTGATTGATAGTCATTGCATTGCGGAACCAAATACCTTCTGATTTATAGGTTTCATTTTTTATTTCTGTTGTGTCAAATATCTTTGTGTTTTCTCAGAATTGCTCATTCCACATCTAAATCTTCTCTACTATCCATGCTATGCTTACCAGTACTTAACATAACCTACGTGACCTCACAGAATAAGTAGTCCCTAGCCAAGCAGTGCTCATCTCAGATGATTGATAGTCATTGCATAGTGGTACCAGCTATTTTCTGATTGATAGGTTTAATTATTTTTTCTGTTGAGTCAAATATCTTTTTATTTCTCAGAACTGCATAGTCCCCATCTAATTATTCTCTGCTCTCCATGGTATACCCTGCCACATATGCCCTGCTACATTATACTTCATCCCTTAACCCTTTCTGTGCCGGGGACGTAATGGTTACGCCCACCGGCACAGTGTTCCTGTGCCGAGGACGTAAGCATTACCTCCTCAGCCTGAAGCTCGGGGGAGCACTAGCGCTCCCTCTGTGGGATTCCCTCCCACCCCTCCCAAGGCAGGAATGGAAGGGGAAGCCCTTCCCTTTCCATCCCCAATCCCCGACCCCTCCAGTGACGTATGATGACGTCAGCGCGGGTTCGCGCACTGACCTTATCAGAGGCCACTTCCCCATCGAGCCTTAAGCTCAGTTTCCAGCATGATAGGAAGAGAAATGCAAAGCATTTCTCTTCTGATCATGTGACGGGGGCCTGAGAGGCTTCAAAGGGAAGGAAAGGAATTTCCTTACCTTTGGATCGTGAAGCGATCCGGCTTCTGAAATGCCTACTAGATACCAAGGATTTATTGTAAAAAGGAAATTGTCATAAGGGAAGCGACCCCTTGGGCAAGGGTCGCTCCCCTAGGGGACAAATTATATTTAGGCCATTTCTGCTCCCCGTTGGGGCAGATCTGTCTATTTTTATGAGGCCAATCTGCCCCCAAGGGGAGCAGAAACCACTAGACACAAGGGAGTTTTTTTTTTTTTACAGCGAATTCTCAGAAGGGGAGCGACCCCTTAGGCAAGGGTTGCTCCCCAGGGGGGGGGGGATTATTTTTTTGGTCATTTCTGCCCCCTGTGGGGGCAGATCGGCCTATTGTTATTAGGCCAATCTGCCCCTGGGGGGGCAGAAACCTCTAGGCGCCAGGTATCATATTTTTGTTGTTGTAGGTTTTTTAGAGGTGTGGATTGACCTCTTAGGCAAGGGACGCTCCACTGGGGGGCAAATTGTATTTAGGCCATTTCTGCCCCCCTTGGGGGCAGATTGGCCAATTTTTGTTAGGCCCATCTGCCCCCAAGGGGGCAGAAACCACTAGGCACGGGGATTATTTTTTTGCGCCAATTTGAAGCAATGTGAGCAACCCCTTAGGCAAGGGTCGCTCCCTCACCTCAAATAAATGGGGCCAAAGTTATTCTGCCCACCAGTGGGCAGATGGGGCAATTCCCCCTGATCTATTCCCCAGGGGGGCAGAAAGTCTACTAGATGCCATGGAATTACAAACTCAAATGAAGGGGTAACAGTCTTTCAGCTCTCCTCCACACACTAAAACATCTTATCACACAGCAAGCAAGAAGACATTTGATTATTTTGGGTTTTGGTTTTACATCTGGACCATGAGAGCTTAGCATTTTCTTGCCCACAATGCCCCACAAACCTCTAACTTTGCTGGAAATCACACATTTTCCCCACATTTTTGTGATGAAACCTTCCGGAATCTGCAGGAATCCACAAAATTCCTACCACCCAGCATTATCTCATCTATACCGATAAAAATTCTGCTGCACTTGTCAGCCTAAAAATGTATGTTTTCAAACTGCCCTTGTGGACCCGCTTAGGTTCCACCTCAATTTCTACATGTTTTTGGCTCTTCCCTGTCACAAGCACTTGGCCCACCCACACAAATGAGGTATCATTTTTACCGGGAGACGGAGGTAAACATTGGGTGGTATGGAATTTGTCCCGGTCTGGTGATCCTACACAGAAATATGAGGTTTGCTGAGGATTCTGGATAGGAAAACATTGTGGGATCAAAGCAAGTCACACCTTCCTGGACTCCCTCAGATGTCTAGTTTTCAGAAATTTGTGGGTTTGGTAGGTTTCCCTAGATGGCTTCTGAGCCCAGGACCAAAAACGCAGGTGCACCCCCCCCAGCAAAAACAGGTAGTTTTGTATTTGATAATTTTGATGTGTCCAGATAGTGTTTTGGGCCATTTCCTTTCGCGGCCAGTAGGCCTACCCACAAAGGTGGAGTACCATTTTTATCTGAAGACTTGGAGGAACACTGGGTGGAAGGATATTTGTGGCTCCTCTCTGATTCCAGAACTTTCTGTCACCGAAATGAGAGATAAAAGTAATTTTTTGGCCAAATGTTGAGGTTTGCAAAGGATTCTGGGTAACAGAAAACCAAAATCCACAGTTAGGCACTTTGCAAAAATCAGCTCTGTTTTCTTTGTGAAAATGTGATGTGTCCATGTTGTGTTTTCGGGCATTTCCTGGTGCGGGCGCTAGGCCTACCAACACAAGTGAGGTACCATTTTTATCAGGAGACTTGAGGCAACACAGAATAGCAAAACAAGTGTTATTGCCCCTTGTCTTTCTCTACATTTTGTCCTTCCAAATGTAAGACAGTGTGTCAAAAAGACATCTATTTGAGAAATGCCCTGTTATTCACATGCTAGTATGGGCACCCCAGAATTCAGAGATGTGCAAATAACCACTGCTTCTCAACACCTTATCTTGTGGCTATTTTGGAAATACAAAGGTTTTCTTGATACCTATTTTTCACTTTTTATATTTCAGCAAATTAATTTCTGTATACCCGGTATAGAATGAAAACCCATTGCAGGGTGCAGCTCCTTTATTGGCTCTGGGTACCTAGGGTTCTTGATGAACCTACAAGCCCTATATATCCCTGCAACCAGAAGAGTCCAGCAGACGTAAAGGTATATTGCTTTAAAAAATGTGGCATTGCAGGAAAAAGTTACAAAGTAAAACGTGGAGAAAAATGGCAGTTTTTTCACCTCAATTTCAATATTCTTTTATTTCAGTGGTTATTTTCTGTAGGAAACACTTGTAGGATCTACACAAATGACCCCTTGCTGAATTCAGAATGTTGTCTACTTTTCAGAAATGTTTAGCTTTCTGGGATCCAGCATTGGTTTCTCACCCATTTCTGTCATTAACTGGAAGGAGGCTGAAAGTACAAAACATAGTAAAAATGGTGTATGTCCCTGTAAAATGTCAAAATTGTGTTGAAAAATGGGGTTTTCTAATTCAAGTCTGCCTGTTCCTGAAAGCCGGGAAGATGGTGATTTTACCACAGCAAACCTTTTGTTGATGCCATATTCAGAGGAAAAAAACATAAGCCTTCTTCTGCAGCCCTTTCTTCCCATTTGTTTTTTAAAAAAATGAAATTTTCACTGTATTTTGGCTAATTTCTTGGTCTTCTTCGGGGGAACCCACAAAGTCTGGATTCCTGTAGAATCCCTAGGATGTTGGATGTTGGAAAAAAAGGATGCAAATTTGGCATGGATAGCTTATGTGGGTAAAACGTTATGAGATCCTAAGCGCGAACTGCCCCAAATAGCTAACAAAAAGGCTTGGCACAGGAGGGGAAAAGGCCTGGCAGTGAAGGGGTTAAGCAAACATTTAACCCACACCCATCTGACAGTACAGCCAATTAAAACACAGACACCCTAATTCTGTTTCTCTGATTGCCCCTTCTGTTTGTCCTCTTCCTCACTCAAATTTTCCTTTCACTAATCACTCCTCCTCTGTTGAGTATCTTTAAAATTTTACTTTCACATTTGTAATTTGTGGATAAATAGCATAATCAATATTGTAGACTACCTATTTTTTCAAATTTCTAAGTTGGAGCAGGAGACTACCAACACAGATTCATAGTTATTAGAATTTCTCCATTGCATTTTTAAAAAATGTAAAGAACTGCAGTATAACTTGGGATCAAGTGTACAGTTAGATTCTCTGAAGACTTCCAAAGAATCATTCAAAATGTTACATCCTTTTAGCTCATAATATTAGCATAAGTTCCTCCCAGTTCCTCTCTGAATAATTATATTCAGTTGTTTGACCCGTTTCCAACCATCCCTTTCTTCCATTTTAACTTTCACTAACTCATCAAATCAGCGCTACTAATCGGTCTCATTAATCCTTACCCAGAAGTCCTGAAACTTCCTCCCAGACAGAACCAACTTCTACACTTTCAGGGTTACACATTTTAAAACTGTCAAATTCTTTGCCACACCAACAGGTGGTCTACTCATACTCACTTAAAAGCAAATGGTATGCCATAAGGCATTTCAAAAACGAAAAAGATCAACACATCAATTAAAAGCAATACAGATGTCCCACCTCACTATCCAACATGCGCAAATGGCTCAACTTTAAGACAGATCTCACCAATACCCTGCAGTTTTTAAGGAGATCAGATTCAAAGATACCATGCTACCCTTGACCACCCTGAAATCACTGAGACAGCCACCATTCAAGAATGGACAATGTGCTCCCCAGTTCTGCTGTTCTGCCATACACAAACTCTCAAAAGCCATTGACAACAATGAATATGAAGTCCTCATTAACATTTTATAAACATGTTTGCAATTCATCAGTAACACACTTTGTTATTTCCAAGGGTATGTGTCTGATCAAAACAAGGTAGTCACTGAGGGCATTTCCAAATTCCACAGTCAACAAGAAAACCCTGGAGTCCCATTTGGATTTACTTTTTTCATAAGTGAATAGTTGCTAGAGGCCCTATAGTAGTTGCTCCCCCAAGTCTACTTCATATTCAATAACTATTGCCTAGCTGAAAAATTACTATCAGTATAATACTACTATTACTCAATAACTATTACCTATCTGAAAAATTAAGAATATCTGGTGTCCAATAAAAAGGGAGTACATTGCCAAATTGAAATTCAGTAATTATAATCACAAAAACACAGAGACAAATATTCTATAAATGTGCGCCAAGACCTTGAATTTGCATTTGCATCACATCACACAACTCTGTCCCCTTTGAACGAAACTGTTTCATTACAAGGGTTTGTTTTAGTTAGATCCAGCTATTTGCACTTTACTTTGTATATCTCTACTTCACAATGAAATGATTGAGTAGGAAAAGCATAGGAAAAAAACATGCAACTCTGAAATGAGCTGAAGAGATGTCTTCTGAAGGAGCACCTCATTTATCATTGATTAGGTGTATTTCAGCCCCACTTTCCCACAAATGCCCAATACACATGAATATCTGAAAACCCAACTCTCCTAAAATTATATGATCTGAAGTAATTTCCTTCTTTCCCACTGTAGAGAGTCTCTTGCTCCCAGCAGGGGTCATATCATAGCAAACATACAAACATCCTAATATTTGTTGCCATTTTCATTGTTATCTTTTTGTTAGGTGCTGGTTCCCAATTCAGTCTTCTATGGATGCAGAAGGCCTTCTGGTTAGTTTTTATTTGCCTGCATAAAAGGCCCTCATTCCTCAACAGTTTTTAACATAATATGCGTTATTAGAAAATGTAAAACAATATTAATACTTTATTTAAACAAAAATATTTAGACATCTACATCAAAACCAATTATATTCATTTAATAATGATTGTAAATAAAATAAATACTAATTTATTTATTAGCAAAAACATTCTATTTTTAATAACATAAACATAATACACTATATACCAAAAGGCAAAAACAATTATAAAATATATTTGAATAATTATAAACCATTGGACATTTGGAAATATACAATTTAATTGGTGTGGGAGTTTCTAGTCTAACATCAATCTGATACACATTGAGGCAAGTGCATGCATTTGAGAGGGTTAGTTGAACTATTCTTTCTTCAATCAATCATAAATTGGTAAAAGTGCAGGTGTTTAGAGGCTTACATTCCATTTTCTAACTCCAGTTCTAGAAACATTAGAGAAAGTGCATATATTTTGGTGCTTCAAGTGCATATATTTCACATATTGTAGAAGAGGGAAAAAGGTATTGTTAGAAATTGGGTTGTTGTTTGACTGAGGTATAAACCCTAGTCAAACAGCAACTACAATCCTAGTCAGGGTATATGTCAGGCAAACCCTAAATTAACCTTTTCTCACCCTCTGGTAGGTTGGCACAAAGTAGTCAGGCTTAGCTTAAAGGCAGTGTGTAAAGAGTTTGTGCAAAACATCAAACAGTAAAGCAATGAATACACCACACCAAAAAGATTCCACCACAAATTAGAAATTAGACCTGAATTTTATAAATAAAACAAGTCCAAAACAACAAAAATACAATCAGTAGAGCTTGAATTATGAACTTTTAAAAATTAAACTGTAAAATAGTGCTTAGAAGCAAGAAGTGCCAAGTGGGTATATCTGATTGCGCTGGACCGAGACACAGTCAGAGATTCAGCCTGACTGCAATGGAACGTGGGCTACAGGGATCCCATTGGGCCCGCCGAATGAAAGCTCCTTAAATCCTTGTTACAGTGTCCTGAACCACTCTGTTGATGAGATGTGTCGATTTCCCCAATCTACAATAAGTTGCAGGGGCTGCAATGATTATGATGATGAACAGCGCAAGAAACAGAACTGTAAAGATGAGATTCATTAATACAAAGACCTCCACCATCGTGCAATAACATAAAATGACATGAGATATGAAATATGTCCTAATACCCTAACATGATGAGCCTACCCGCTAACCTAAAGAGAGCTAGGTGTTATAAACCTAATCTGCCAATTCCATGTCCATGAGAAGAGCCCCCCAACCCTTGTTAACTTGGAATAAGGTCTCTATATCAGACTCCATGGGGACATAAAGACTGGGTCAGCATCAAGGAGATGTGTAGCATGGATAGTGTTGATGGCATCCGGTTGGAATCCATCTAACTATCTGTCTGTATAAGGTGCATTTATACAGATCTAATCGGACCCCTGACATAGGATTGTTCCCAAACAATAGATAACAAGACATGCTTGGGGTGGCAATTACATAAACAATTCCCTCGAAAGCACAAAGTGGGAAAGTACCTAATGTGAATGCCTACATCTTATCTATCTCTGGCACTGATAGTGATGCCTTAGCAGAGTGGCACTGATAGCATGAAAATAAAATATTGTCCTAACGAAAAAAAATGCAGCCATCTTGTAAAGATATAATTAAATAATTGCGCTAAAACCGAGCACTCTAAGTAGGGTGAAAGTCACGGGTGGCGGGGGCACAGGTCTGCAAGCCAGAAGGCTAAGCTAACTCCTACTTCCCATTAAAACAAGATAGAATTCATTACACCCTCCCCATTGCCAGAACAAGTATGACGCCATATGATGACGCCATTGAAGGTGAATGAACCCAAGCTAAAATGCTATGGACTAAAACAAACTAAAATCAATAAAGAATAGCTAAAAATTGTATTTAAAACATGTTAAAAAATAGCTAAAAACATACAAAGAGACACAGGGCCTGATTCTAACTTTGGAGGACGGTGTTAAACCGTCCCAAAAGTGGCGGATATACCACCTACCGTATTACGAGTTCCATAGGATATAATGGACTCGTAATACGGTAGGTGGTATATCCGCCACTTTTGGGACGGTTTAACACCGTCCTCCAAAGTTAGAATCAGGCCCACAATGTCGACCATGACAAGCTCAGCAGGCCAAAGTAAAGGTAATAGATGCAATTTCGAATTTGGTAAGATAAGCCAATCATAAAATCTATTTAACAGTAATCATGATCTTGAAGAGCATCTTCAAAGCCATTGAATGGAAAGGCCCTCAGGAAAGAGGCCACATCGTCAGATGTTAGATCGGTGACAGGACAGGCAGATGGATCCACGAAGCAGTAGTGTGAGTCAGTCTCATGTTCAGGACCTCCTGCAGGGCTGGCAGTCTCCATAGTGCCGAAAAGAGCCATATCCTTCACCAAAGGTGACTCATAAGTGGCCTTGCGAATCAGGCTTAGTCTCAAGGGGCATGACTCATCAGGGACATCTGCAGTACTTTGTCCACAGGAGACACCGGCAGAACAGCAAGGCACACTGTAGGTAAATGTTAGAAGAGGCGCCACATGCAATGAAAGACTAGCTGTACGCACCATAGGACTGGTTTGAATGACAATGACCAGTCACACTCTTCCAGCAACGGAGCATAAAATAACTGAACCATGCGTTCACTGCACAGCTGAGCTGGTGGCTCCATCACTCCACTTAGGTGGAAAGGCACAACCACTGCGAATCAGAAGCAATAGCAGTAGTATTCCACCTATTAATGCCAAAGTTATAGGGAAGCCGCCAAACAGAATTAAAAAGAGTGCCTGGATGGCTGAAGGAATGACAGCCTGGAAGATGGATACAAATCGAGACCCAACAGCCTTAAAGAAATGGATGATTCCCGTAATGCTTGAAGCATTGAAAATTCTGGATACCAGCTCTCCAAAGTGCATAGGAAGTTCATATTTAATAGGGATTGTATCGCGGATGATGATCTTGCTATCTGGAGAGCATACATCTTGCTAGCTGATGTCAACGCAACTTGTCTTTGAAACAGTAGCGCCTTTAGTCTGCTCAGCTTGTAATAATTTACATTAGTAGTATCAATGTGAGGCCACATTTCTGCTACTCTTATCTTTCATGTGGGGGGGGAATAAAACATGTCTACAACACGTAACAACCTTAGAGACTGAAATTATGTAGGGAATTCCTGGTTGCATACCACAACAGCTTTGGTCACTCAGCACCACATAACTTGCATTTGAAAGGATATGAAAGCTATTGCCTATCCACTTGTATCTGCCCATGGCAAGATATTCAAGCATTTAGAAAACGAAGTGGAAATGGGCAGCTTTATAATGCCATGTAAGAGCCATACAGTCGATGGACTTTCTGCAACTATGAAAGGCAATTTCTCTAACTTTTCTATGTGGAGCATGGTGAAACTTGCTTCTTTTTTAGCCATTGTCTGTTGTTACCCAGATAAATTAAAAGCAGCAAACAAGTCACTAACGTTCATATACTTCTATGGAACAAGGCCAATTTAAAAAATCTGTAGTGTCCAACCTAACTGCATGATGGAACGCAGCTCGCTTTGTCCATGGTATAAAAGGGGCATATCATTCTAAATGATGTCAGTCACATATGACACTATGGCCCTCATTACAACCCTGGCGGTAAATCCCGCTGACCACCGTGCCGACGGCCGCCAACATACTGTGTTCACAGCAGAAATCCGCAACGGATATTATGACCCACACTGAGAATTCCCCCACTATACAGACACCCACACAAGTCCACCAGCCCAAAGGTCAGTGATAAACTGGCGATAGCAAAACTCACACTGCTACGCCAACAGGAATACGCCCACAGTATCACGACCCACGAATCAACGCGGCGATCTTTCAACCGCAGTAAACCATTGGTGGTACACACTGCCGCTCTCAAAATACCCACACACTTACAAAACCACACCACATTGGACAATTCAAACTACACATACCTGACACACATACACACACCACACCCACACATCCACACCACTATAAAACACACACCCACATTACCCACAACCCCTTACACCAAAACGTTTTGAAGAAGCAGAGAGAGAGAAAAGCAAAGACCACACCAGCATCCAGAGGCACACAACACCATCACTCATACACCATCCACGCACAACAAACCATACACCCCAACACATCACCCCACACATCATATCAACCATCACCTCACACATCACTCACACCACATCATGGCACCTCAAAGACACCCCAAGTTTTCTGAGGAGGAGATCAGGGTCATGGTGGAGGATATCATCCGGGTAGAGCCACAGCTATTCAGATCACAAGTGCAGCAGACATCCATTGCAAGGAAGATGGAGCTATAGCATAGAATTGTCGACAGGATCAATGCAGTGGGACAGCATCGAAGAAAAAGGGATGACGTCAAGAAGAGGTGGAACGACCTATGGGGGAAGGTATGTTCTGTGGTATCAAGACACCAGGTAGCTGTACAGAGGACTGGCGGTGGACCCCTACCTCCTCCCCCACAACTAACAACATGGGAGGAGCAAGTCCTGGTGATAATGCATCCTGAGGGCCTTGCAGGAGTAGCAGGAGGACTGGACTCTGGTAAGGCAAATCTTTACTACTATATCCCCCACCCTACCTGCATGCCACCACAAATTCCTACCCCTACCATCACTCCTATCACTCAATCCACCTCACAAATACCCCACTATCACAACCCACCCATCCCAATATCAAGCCCTGCATGCAACACCTATGCATGGACACCCATCACAGACATGCATGGACACCCATCACCAAAGCATGTCCAATAGAGAGACTCACCCGGAGCATACAATCACCACTTACACAAAGGCCAAGGCGATAGTGGAAGCACAGTAATAGATGGAAACACACCCATTGCACAAGATGGCACACGCAGATAAAATAACAATGCATTTACACCCCAACAGGACCCCTACTCAACGTCACTGGACAGGAGGTGCCAGCCATATCCAGTCCCCCCACAGAAGAGGCCCACAGTGACAACAGCATCTCTGCACGCCTGGATCAAGATGACCAGCCTGGCCCATCAGGGACCTCTGGACAGTCAGTTCCCCTACCACATTCCCAAGCCACCACAAAACCTCCCCCTCAGGAAACACCATCACAGCACCCACATAGCGGGCGCATGCCACGGTCCCCAGGACACGTCAATCAGCAGTGTGTCCACCATTACAGGGACCCCAGGCAAACCCACAAATACAGAACGATCAGGGACCTGGGGTCAGTGGCAGTGGGCACACGGTTCTGGGGACGGAGGCACAGGACAACAGGGAAGCTGGGAGGGCTGCTGTGCGACAGGGGGAGGACAGGCCCAGGGAACCAACCCTCCACGAGGCACTGACAAACATCATGGGAGCATACCACCATTCCCAGGAGACCATGGGCACGGTACTGGCCAAGTTTCAGGAGACTCAGTGGCTGCAGGAGGGACAATACATGCGGTCAGGGAGAACCTCACCAACATCTATACCATCCTGGTCACCATAGTAAGGTGCTGGCTGACATAGGCAAGACCATGAGGGAGGCAGTGGCACAACAAATGGCCCCTGACACTAGCCAAATCGAGGAACAGCCCTCAACCTCAGCCGGCGCTAGTGGACAGGGGGCCCCGCCACAGGAACAACAGCCCACCAGCACCCCACCCCCTGCAGAAGGAGAACCACCCCGCAAACAGTCCCTGCGATCCAGGCAGAAGACAGAAAACATTGCCAAGACACCTGCCAGAAAATAGGACCCTCCTGATTGTCACCCTTCTGTCCCACTATGTCACCCTGTCCACCTTGAACTGCCATTGCTCCCCTTCCTATGCCCCATTGGACAATGCACCTGTCATACAAAGAGACTGGACTCTACTATGGACCTTGCTCGACCATCAACCCAGCCCCTTGCATGTACCCCTATACACATTAGCCCCTAAATAAACACCCTTGAATCACAAACCAATATGGAGTCAGTCTGTTCTTTCACAAATGTCATATTACAACATCACCAACAAATATCAATGTAAATGTTCATTTGCTCATACCAATGTATGACAGTTGTTGGGCAGCAGTATATATAGCAGAAGGCAGAATGAGATACCCAGGTCTGAAAAATGGAAAGCCAAAGTGAACTGTCAGTGTCAACAGACAGCGGTGAAGAGGCTGACTTATACAATGTCCTACAGTATTCAGAAATGTGAGGAGCAGTGACAGTCTCTTACCTGTGTGTCACTGGAAGTACTGCATGATGATGTTCGTTCAGTTGTCAACATCTTCTTCCTCTGCCTCCTCTTCCTCACTGTCCACAGGCTCCACCGCTGCCACAAGAGCATCATCGGGCCCATCCTCCTGCAGAAAAGGCACCTGGCATCGCAATGCCAGGTTGTGCAACATGCAGCATGCCACGATTATCTGGCACACCTTCTTCAGTGAGTAGTATAGGGAGCCATCTGTTAGATGGAGGCACCGGAATTCGGCCTTCAGAAGGCCGAACGTCCTCTCAATAATACGCCTTGTTCGCCCATGTGCCTCATAGTAGCGTTCCTCTACCCTTGTCCTGGGGTCAGACGCCATGAGAGGTTGGGGTAACCAGAGTCACCTGCAAATATTGAGGGACAACTAATAGACACACACTAACCCTTAGGGACTACCCCACACCCAGACACCTATTCATTCTGTGTGGGGACCTTGGGCTCACCTATTAGCCACAAATGGTGCCTCTGGAGTTGGCCCATCACATAAGGGATACTGCTATTCCTCAAAATGTAGGCATCATGCACAGAGCCAGGATACTTGGCATTCACATGAGAGATGTACTGGTCCACCAAACACACCATCTGCACATTCTTCGAATGGTAGCTTTTTCTGTACACTTGTCACTTCTGCGGGGGGGGACAAATGCCACATGTGTACCATCAAAGGCACCAGTGATATTGGGCATATGTCCCAGGGCATAAAAGTCAGCTTTCACTGTGGCCAAATCCTCCACCTGTGGAAACACGATGTAGCTGTACATGTGTTTCAGCAGGGCAGTCAACACTCTGGTCAACACATTAGAAAACATTGGCTGAGACATCCCAGATGCCATGGCCACTGTTGTTTGAAAGGAGCCACTTGCCAGGAAATGAAGCACTGACAGGACCAGCACTAGAGGGGGGATTTCTGTGGGATGGCAGATAGCTGACATTAGGTCTGGCTCCAATTGGGCACACAGGTCTTGGATTGTGGCACAATCAAGTCTGTAGGTGATAATGATGTGTCTGTCTTCCATTGTCGACAGGTCCACCAGGGGTCTGTACACCGGAGGATGACGCCATCTCATCATCTGCCCCAGCAGATGTGCCCTATGGAGGACAATGGTGAGCCGAGGGTCATGTACCACATAGGTTGCACAAGTATGTTTGCCAAACTGTGCTGTGATGCAGTTAGGTGCCATGCCATGTGCCCCCCTGAAATGGCAGCTGCCTGACCTGTGAGGAGCGACAAGGGGAAATGAGGTAACTGCGCTGGTGTTGTGCAGCATCGCGGTAGGTGGTCGAAGACCGCCAGGCAATTCAGCATTGGTTATCATTGGGCCCTATGGTTTCCAGGAGCCAATGACGATGTACGCCTGTGGTGACGGTACGCACCGCCGCGGACGTGACCACCATTTTCTATCTGTTCACTCACTTGATACCTGACCTTCAATAGGAGAGGACCTACACTGCAAGTGCTGCTGTGACCTCAGTCTGGAAGCGACAATGGCTCGATTGTTTTGGGAAAGGGCCCCTGGCTGCACCACAGAGGAGTTAGACAAACTTATGGATGGGGTCCTTCCCCAGTACACGCTACTCTACGGTCCTCCAGACAAACAGGTGAGTACACTGTGAGCATGATGCGTGGGCAATGCCTGTTTGGAGTGATGTGGATGGAAGATACATGTGGTGGGGGCTGAGGCCTGCATGTGACGAGTGCATGTGCGTCAGGGCATGTGTTGGAACTGGTGGGCAATGAGTACGACGGTCCGGATGGGTGAGTGATTTCCTTTCCTCCTGTACCTTTCCTCTAGGCCAGTGCCCACCAGAAGAAGGGTATTTGGCATGCCATTGCCAAGGAAGTGTGGACCCTGGGGGTCTATCAGAGACGGAGCACCCACTGCCGCAAGAGATGGGAGGACCTGCGCCGCTGGAGCAAGAAGACGGCGGAGGCCCAGCTGGGGCTGGCCTCCCAATGTGGAGGGGGTGCCCTTTGCACCATCACCCCCCTGATGCGCCCGATCCTGGCGGTGGCATATCCGGAGTTGGATGGGCGCTTGAGGCCATTACAGCAGCCACAAGGGGGTGAGTACAGTGTCATTAAGCTGACTCTGCGCGCTTTACGAAGTGTCTGGGTGGGGGATGTGGGCTGTGGGTTCCTCTAGGCGAGGGCAAACTTGGTAGGGTAGGTCTCATGTTGGGCAGGCTCTGAGGCACTCCAACCCCAATATTTTTAGTGGGCATCTACAACTGGGGAGGCTCCTGTGGGTTCCAGGTGTGCTGCAAATGGTGTTAGGCCTAGTACCCCATGGCCTGGTGAATTTCCTACTAACTGCTAGTGCATGGCCTAGTGCATAGGGCTGCTCCCTGTGTGTTGTGTCCACCAACGGTAGTGGTGTTGCTGGCATTGACCATGTGTGTATTCTGTCTTTCCCCCCTTTCTTGTTTTGTCACCCTGTCCTTATGTGCATTAGCATCATCTGGTGGAGGAGCAGAGGCACTGGAGACGGAGGGCGCTGCATCCCACATGGCCCAGGAGGGTGAATCTACAGAGGGTGAAAGCACCATTGGGACGAAGGGCGAAGGGAGCTTCACGACGGGGACAGGAGGGGATACCAGCGGCAGTGACTCCTCCGCTGATGGAAACTTCCTGGAGGTGGTAGACACCTCTGTGCCCACCCCAACAACAGGTACAGCCGCCACCCCCCTACCAGCACCACCCTCCCAGCAGCCCCTCAGCACATTTCCCGTGCCCACTCACCCAGGAGGGTGGGCATCTCTTTCACCCCAGGCCCCTCAGGCCCTGCCCCAGTCAGCTCTGCTGCCCTCAGTAAGGAGGCTATAGACCTCCTAAGATCCCACACTATTGGACAGTCTACCATTCTAAATGCCACCCAGGGTGTCGAGAGGCATTTGCAGCAAACAAATGCATACCTGGAGGGCACTCATTCTGGCATTGCGGCCAAACAGAGAGCATTTCAGGCTCTGGCCTCAGCACTGATGGCAGTTATTGTCCCTGTGTCGAGCCTCCCCCTCCAACTTCCACTACCCAGACCCAGTCCCCTCTACTTCAGCCTATCCCAAACACACCATCAGACCAGCATGCACACAAATCAATACACAAAAGTGGCTCAGGAAAACATAAGCACCATACATCCCACAGGCACTCACACAAGCACCATACCCATGCACACATACCAACATCCACTTCCTCCACTGTGTCCCCCTCCTCCACGTCCTCTACGTCTCTCCCAGTCTCGTCTCCCCACACCTGTATGCACTACATCATCAGCCACTGCCTCCGTCACCATCACGCCCATCACTACACACCGCTCACATGCAATCACCACCCCCACTACCATTCACACGTCCCTTGTGTCCTCTCCCAGTGTGTCTGTAAGCCCTCCTCCCAAAGTACACAAATGCAGGCACACACCCACTCAACAGCCATCCACCTCACAACAGCCTCCAACCCATGCACCGTCACCCAAACTCAGCAGACGTACACCTCCTACAACCACTACCTCTTCCTCCACTCCCAAACCCCCTCCATCTTCCCATCCCAGCGTGTCTAAAAAACTTTTCCGATCAAACGTTGACCTCTTCCCTACACCTCCCCTCCGTCCGTCCCCTAGGGCCCGCCTTTCCAGGTCCCAACCCAGCACCTCAGCCACCATATCTCCGGGCACAGTGGTACCAGCAATAACTGGATTTTGGAGTGTGCCAAGCAACAGGGCTGCCAGTGTCCCAAGGATCGAGGGCAAGGACATTCCGCCACCTCCAAAACAGAAATAGTTGCCCACATCCCGGAGGGAGAAGGCCAAAACCACTGCTACCAAGGGCTCAGTCAAGACAAAAATTGAAAGTGGCAAGACAGCTGCGCCACCATCCAAGGTGGGGAAGGGCCTGAAAATCAAAGGCAGGTCCACGTCGACATCAACCTGCACGGCGGACAAGACCGCCACCGGCATCGCCACCTGCAACGCCGCCACAGACACTACCTCCAGCACCCCAGACACTGAGCCCTTCACCAGCACCGCCGTCAGTGAGCCCGCCACCAGCACCGCCGCTACTGACACCGCCACCAGCACCCCAGACACTGAGCCCTTCACCAGCACCGCCGTCAGTGAGCCCGCCACCAGCACCGCCGCTACTGACACCGCTGCCAGCACTGCAGTCAGTGAGCCCGTCACCAGCACCGCCGCTACTGACACTGCCGCCAGCACCCCAGACACTGAGCCCTTCACCAGCACCGCCGTCAGTGAGCCCGCCACCAGCACCGCCGCTACTGACACCGCTGCCAGCACCGTGGTCAGTGAGCCCGCCACCAGCACCCACCAGCACCGCCGCTACTGACACCGCCGCCAGCACCGCAGCCCGTGAGCCCGCCACCAGCACCGCCCCTACTGACACCGCCGCCAGCACCCCAGACACTGAGCCCTTCACCAGCACCGCGGTCAGTGAGCCCGCCACCGGCACCGCCGCTACTAACACCGCCACCAGCACCACCAGCGGCCCGCACCATCCTGATCCAGTGGCACCACCGCAAACACGGCTGCCATCCCCAGTGGTCAGTCGTACGAGGCTGGTGGTCAGTTCCAGGAGCATGGGCAGCTTGCATGTTGCACTACCGTCAGTGGAGTGTCACATCCACTACCTGAGTCCTTGGCAGGATGAAGCACTCTGGGCACAAAGCCCCCTCCAGCACCAGTGGAGAAAGTCATCCACTACCTCAGTCCTTGGCAGGATGAAGCACTCTGGGCACAAAGCCCCCTCCAGAACCAGTGGAGAATCTCATCTACTACCTCAGTCCTTGGCAGGATGAAGCACTCTGGGCACAATGCCCCCTCCAGAACCAGTGGAGAAAGGCATCCACTACCTCAGTCCTTGGCAGGATGAAGCACACTGGGCACAAAGTCCCCTCCAGAACCAGTGGAGAATCACATCCACTACCTCAGTCCTTGGCAGGATGAAGCACTCTGGGCACAAAGCCCCCTCCAGAACCAGTGGAGAACGGCATCCACTTGTGATACAGTGGCTTTGCACTCCCCAGGATAAAGCAGTGGGCAACCCACCCACTGGAGAGACTTGAGAAACTGTGGCTTTGCACTCCCCAGGATAAAGCAGTGGGCAAACCACCCACTGAAAAGACTTGAGAGACTGTGGCTTTGCTCTCCCCAGGATAAAGCAGTGGGCAACCCACCCACTGGAGAGACTTGAGAGACTGTGGCTTTGCACTCCCCAGGATAAAGCAGTGGGCAAACCACCCACTGAAAAGACTTGAGAGACTGTGGCTTTGCACTTCCCAGGATAAAGCAATAGGCAACCCACCCACTGGAGAGACTTGAGAGACTGTGGCTTCGCACTCCCCAGGATATATCAATGGGCATGGAGGCACCTCGTGGAGATGGCATTGTGCACTCATCCAGCTGAGGTGCTCTCCCTTCCCTTCCCACTGAGGTGCCTGTTTCATTTTGATCTGATGCCCCAGCAGTGTTCTCTCCGTTTCGAGTCTGTTATCTAGTGTGGGCCTCGCCCATGCATTTTGGGCCCAGTGGTCCACGGACTATGAATTATGCACTACCCGGACTTGATTGGTTGGTGTACATATTGTTTATACTGTACATAAAGTTTTGACAATGGATTTTTATTGATTACAATCGTTCAACTCATTTCCTTTTGTCCTTGCGTTCTTGAAAGGGGGCTGAGGGGTGTAAATGTAATGTTGAAGCATGTATTTGTGTATATGCTGTTGTGGGTGAGGGTGGGGGTGTTGCGTGTTGCGTGTGTGTGTCACTCTATTTTCCCTCCCCCCGTGTTGTAGGTGCAGGACTCATCGTGGTCGTCTCCACCATCTTTCGTGCTCCTGGTAGAGGAGCAGGAATACTATTGCAGGGAGTATTTGGAGTTCAGGCTCCATGGCGTCCTGGTTCCTTGTGGGTTGTGTAGAGGTGAGTGTTTTCCCTTTCAAGTCCTGTTTCCGCCGTGTTTTTATTCGCGTTGAATCCGCCCCGGAAAAGGTGGTGGATTGGCCTGCCATAATAGTGTGGGCGGTACATTGTCTTCTGCCTGTCTGTTGGCGGTGACCGCCGTTGTGATTGTTTGTACCGCCGTGGCGGTCGGAGTGTTAAAGTGGCTGTCTATGTTGGCGGTTTCCGCCATGGTCGTGATTCCATTTTTTTTAACGCCGGCCTGTTGGGCGGTCTTACCGCCGCTTTAACACCAACTGCCAGGGTTGTAATGAGTGCCTGTATGTTGTAACTATACCCGTTTGTTGACAAAGCGAGGGTCTGATTGGCTAATCTTGAAATCCCCTGAGGAATTCACAAAATATGCCCAAACCCATTTGTATCCATTGGCCATATTAACCATCCACCGGGACTGGAAAGTAAAGAGTTATAGGTACCAGCATGTATCTTTGCATCTAGTTTTTCCTCTGTGACATTCATGAAGCATTGCCAATTAGTGAATCTTGCGAGTGTGGGGATACAGGGTGTATTAATTTCCTTTATTTTTGCTAACCCCACACAGGATGTTTGCTGAATAGTGTTGTTTAAAGAGATAATTCGCACAGGAATAAGGCACTCTCTAAATAAAGCTTCCCTACCCTGTATTTGCCAATCTTGTGTTCCCCATACACTCTTTACATCAATAGTGTTCTTCCAGTATGTGTAACCTTCAACTGCAAGAGAGGGAACAAATGAATCTGAATCAATCAGTTGTGTGTCAGTTAGCAAAATTTTCCTAATTTTAGAAGGTGGTAACTTGAAATAATATGGCTCTGGATTTTTTATGTAATGCCCAGAAAAATAAGTACATTTGTCTGAATAATATTTTGGGGTTCCCACAGGTGGAGTTTAACAGTATTTCCACTGTGTGTAATTGAATATTGATCTATGTGTAGTTGCATGGTGCA
This sequence comes from Pleurodeles waltl, assembly GCF_031143425.1. Taxonomy (NCBI): domain Eukaryota; kingdom Metazoa; phylum Chordata; class Amphibia; order Caudata; family Salamandridae; genus Pleurodeles; species Pleurodeles waltl. The sequence continues at coordinate 511,407,318 of NC_090436.1, forward strand.
GGTAGTAATGTCCCCAGTTGTTATAGCACAACATTTCCCCATAATTCTTTGTGTTGGCATACACATCATCACTTTCAAATACTGAATAGTCCTTCATTTCAGTTAACATAGAATCAACTGTCTGGACATCCCAATCATCAGATACAACACCAAGTGCAATTAAATCAGTCACAGATATTTTCAAGACATATGAAGTTTGAATGACCTCAGGAAGCCCATATATATCAAATGGAACTTTATCCCACACAATCCCTTCAGGAATTGGTACAGCTGAAATGTTTGCATGGGACAACTCTCTGACCTTATGTGTGGAAAGATATGGAGCAAGAACTTCATCCACGGGCTCAACAGAGGAGCGTTCAGGAAGTTAATGACCATTTATAAGCAAGAAGAAAACAGTCAAAAACCAACCCATAGAAAGAATGCAATAATAACCATATATAGTTCCATGGGTGAATTAAATAGTTATTTTTAAGCCATATATACAGCTTATGGGTCTTTGATACTGTTTCAGTCGCAGGAGTGGGTGAAGGTGAAGAAAAGTCATTAATGTTGATAAAGTAACCAGAAGCAGCCCCTGCAAACACAGGGGCTGGTGCATTACTGGTGGATGCTTCCACCTCACATGAGGCTCATAGTAGACGATGTTGTAAGTTTGTGTTGTGTTAGAGTGAAAAACAGCCAAGTCTTGGACAGCTGCTGTCATTGAAGTGGTAACAGGAATCAGCAAGAGCTCATTTTCCGCCCTCCCTATGCTCGGGGAGGCATTTGTAGCATTGTTGGATATGCTTGTATATTCAGAAGTGTTGTTAGTTCTTCTTTGAAGCGGTATGTCCTGTTGGGTAGTGAGAGGGGACTGAGAACTACCCAAGGGACCTCTGGGTCTACTGTGCAGGATCGGCCACATGGTGAAGCTTGATGTTGTTAATGGAGATGAATCTGTTTGCTTTGAAAGCAGGCAGCGGTAGTAAGATGACAGTTCTGGTACCTTGTATTCCCAGGACTGGGAACGGTCCTTTGTATGATGGACTGAATTCCTTCTTCACAGCAATCTTTTCATGAACCAGATCCCCATCTTTAGGAATCCAGCTAGTAGAAGTTGTTGGTAAATCCCTTATTCCTAAAGTGACAGCACTGGCGAATGAATTATCATCACGGAATTGCTTTAGCCCCGTAAGACAGTGAGACGTTCATTTATGTCAAATGGTGTATTTGCTGCCACCAAACCAAGGCCATCAAGATCTGAAAAAATGACATAGGTATCCCAAAGAGAACCTCATAAGGAGTGCGTCCCACCAAGTACCTTCTTGGCAGAATATTCAGTGCTCTCTGGACCCCATATAGGTGATGAAGCCAACTGTGGCCAGAACCTAATGCCCTAGCTGTCAAGGACTGCTTTAGATCACAATTTCTTCTCTCCACAACTGAATTTCCCTTGGGATGGTATGGTGAGGAGTAATGGAATTAACCACCCATCATTCCCATATTGTCCCTGAATGGCTTAGAGGCAAAGGCAGAGCCCTGGTCCAAGTGGGATGCTGCAACCGCATATGTACCAATAAAGATCAGCAAGTCTTTTATAACGGTTTGAGTGTCAGCCAACTGCCGTGGCCATACCCACAGGAATCTAGAGCAAGAATCCACAGCAACTAAGATGTATTTGTATGCAACGTTTGGGTGTAGGGGACCACAATGGTCCAGGTACACACATTGTGGTGGCCTATTAGACACTAGGAGGTATGTCTGCGGAGGACGTTTGATGTTGGAGCCCTTAATTTGCTGGCAAATGTCACAACAAGGATGTATTGCTTTGTCTGTTTGTATAGACCTGGCCACCAGAAGCGTTTCTGTAAGAGTGATATTGTGGCTGAGATGCCAGCATGAGCAGATGCGACACCCTCATGCGCTGCTTTAATAAGATCTGATCTCTTGTCTTGGTTGGGGATTGCTCGGTCTCCAACCCCAGGAATCGTTGCATATGCAATATTCTGTGTACTGATGTCGTATGAATATTTTGTAGTGTATGCTTTTGGGAGAGGCTAGCCTTCAGCCAAAGCTTTCATGGCAGTCAAAATTTCATTATCCAATCTCATCTGAGAATGAATCACTGTAGCCACAGAAGCCTTAGCTACTGCAGATTTGGCTGATTCATCAGCCAAAGTGTTGCCAATAACATGTACACCTACACGTTGGTGGCTCAATGTATGTACTACATGGACACAGGGTAGCTTACCCTTAAGATCAGCCACCTTCCCTCACAGAAGTCTGTGTTTTATGGTGTTCCCTTTAGAGTCTCTAAACCTGTTCAACTTCCAATGATTAAGATAATCATTGCAGGACTGGACGTAGTGGTACAAATCACAGACAATTAGAGTGAGTAGTCCTGGCTCTGTGTGTTCTAGCGCTAGTATAAGGACTCTGAGTTTAGCCAGCTGAGCTGTGCAGTTCCCCAGGGTCTGCATGTTGGTATTGTAAGAGTGGAATACATCATCCTTCATCACTCCACTTACGGCTGCGCAGGAGTATTGATGTTTAGTTCCTATGGCTGGTTGCGCCGAACCATCAGTGTAAATGACAGTGTGGTATCTGTCCTGCAGCAAGATGTCTAGAGGTGCGGGGTACTCTTGTTCATTCTGGAGAAATTCTTGTGTCTGAAATATTGGATCAAAGATGTAAACAACATCAGTGGCAGTCAGGGAGGTTTTCCATTGAATCCAATGTGGATGTAATGCTTTAGCGTTGGGAACGCTAGCTTTAGTGACAGCTTCTATGGCTGGCACTGGGGTAATGACAATAATGCATTTCCCTTGGGCAAATGTCCTCTCTTTGATGACAGCCATCTGTACTGCTGTTAGAATGTTCTCTGTGGGCGCAAAATGTTGTCCTGCATAAGAATATAAGTGTGATTTATATGCTATGGGTACCATATCCTCTTCATTAAAGGTGACATAGGTAAACCCAATAGCACCAGGAATCATTCTGATGACCAAATTGGTTTTGTTATCACATGTGGTAAGTGTTTTGCTTCTAGCATGTCCTGTTATTAGTATATCTGTCAGGAGTTTTTATATTTTCTCTATTTCTGAGAGTATGGCCCTCATTACAATCCTGGCGGTCGGTGATAAAGCGGCGGTAATACCACCAACAAGCCAGCAGTAAAAGAAAATGGAATTATGACCACAGCGGAAAATGCCCACACAGACAGACACTTTAAAACACCTACCACCACAGCGGTAGCAACAAGCACCGAGGCGCTAACCACCAACAGTCAGGTGGAAGACAATGTACCGCCCACATTATTACAACCTTTTCTGGGGCGGTACCAATGACATCAAAAGCACGGCGGAAACAGTACACAGAAGGCAAAGGACTCACCTCTAGAGACTCGGAAGAACCACGCCGCCATGGAGCCCGAACTGCAGGTGTTCCCCATGCTGGTGTACCTCCTCCTACACCAGGAATACCAACGCCGGGGACGACGACCACAGTGAGTACTGCCACCTAGCACACAGGGGAGGGGGAGGAAAAAGAGAGTGACACACACACGCAACACGCAACACCCCCACCCCCAACAGCATGCACACAAACAGATGCAACAACATTACACCTCTACACCGTACCCCTCAGGAATAATGCAAGGACAAAAGGAATTGATTCATGTGAGTGTAATAAGATAAACTACTAGAAATATGTCCTCAAAAATCAAATCAGTATTTACATATATACAAATGGAGGGACACTGCCCAGTCCATAATGTCCGTGGGCCACAGGGCCACATCACATAGGCCAAGGCCCCATCTTACTCCTGCACCAACACGGAGAGAACACTGCAGGGGCATCAGGTCGAATATACACAGGCACCTCAGGTGGATGGGGAATGGGGGACACCTCAGCCGGAAGATGGTATAACACCACTTGTCCTTGAGGGGGCAACATGCCCTGTGCGATGTCCTGGGGAATGCAAAGCCACAGTCTCTCTAGTGGGTGGTTTGCCCACTGCTTGGTCCTGGGGAGTGCAAAGCCACAGTCTCTCAAGTGGGTGGTTTGCCCACTGCTTGGTCCTGGGGAATGCAAAGCCACAGTCTCTCTAGTGGGTGGTTTGCCAACTGCTAGGTCCTGGGGAGTGCAAGGTCACAGTCACTCACCTGGGTGTCAGACCCACAGGATTTGCAGTGGTCAGGATGCACCATAGTCCATGGAGGCAGGACTACATGCTGGCCGCTGGTGGTGACGGCTGCTCAGTGGTGGCAATGCCGGTGCTGGTGTCGGTGCTACCAGTGGTGAGGGGAGGCTCCAGCCCTTCCCCTGTAGCCTCGGACGGCTGCCCACTGGGGCTGCTGCTGCTGTCAGTGGTGCTAATGGTGGCGCTGGTGGCGGTGCTGGTGGTGGTGCTCGTGTCGGTGCAGACAGTGGTGGGGGGAGGCTCCAAGCCTTCCCCTGGAGCCTCGGACGGCTTCCCACAGGGGCTGCTGCTGGCAGTGGTGCTGGTGGCGGTTCAGGCAGTGGTGGGGGGAGGCTCCAGTCCTTCCCCTGTGCCATGGTTGGTGTTGGGGGCTCAGATTCTGTCCCAGCACCAGGACTCCTGTCCTTCCTGCCTGCAGGGGCAGGCACTTTGCCCTTGCAGTCTGGTGGTGCCTCCTTGCCCTTCTCCTTGTAAGCTGGTGGTGCCTCCTTGCCAGCTGGTGGCACATCTGTGCCCTTCCCCTTGGCAGCTAGTGGTACATCCTTGCCCTTCCCCTTGGCAGCTGGTGCAGGCACACTGTCAGTGCTGATAGGTGTTTCCTTGGAGCCTCTCACACCTGCAGTAGCTGCTGAAACTACTGTGGCCGTGGACTGGGTGGCTGAGGTGCTAAGAAAAGCTTCTTAGGGATACTGGGGTGGGAACAGGGTGAAGCTTTGGGAGTGGAGAAAGAGGAAGTGGTTGTTGGAGGTGTCTGTCTGCTGTGTTTGGGTGCAGGTGCATGGGCTGGATGCTGTTGTGAGGTGGATGGCTGTTGGGTGTCTGAGTGCTTGCGTTTGTGTAATTTGGGGGGAAGGGGTACAGACACAGTGGGAGAGGCCACAGGGGACGTGTGCATGGATGTGGGGGTGGTGACTGCAAGGGAGGGGAGTGTAGTGATAGGTGTGATGGTGATGGAGGCAGTAGGTGTGGATGTAGTGCATGCAGGTGTGAGTAGAGGCACTACTGGGAGGGAGGTGGATGAGGAGGAGGAGGGGGGCACAGTGGAGGCAGTGGATTTTGGTGTGTCTGCATCTGGATGGTGTTTGTGTGATAGCCTGTGGGATCATGTGTGGCGCTTGTGTTTGCCTGAGCCACTCCTGTGTGTTGTCTTGGGTGCATGCTGGTCTGAATGTGTGCTTGGGATCGGTTGGGGTTCAGGGGAATGGGACTGGGCAGAGGAAGTTGGAGGGGGGAGTATAGAGACAGGAGCAAAGTCTGTCATCAGGGAGGAGGCCAGAGTCTGGAATGATCTCTGTTGGGTAGCCATGCCAGTGTGAATGTCCTCCAGGAATGCATGTGTTTGCTGCAAATGCCCTGCCATCCCCTGGATGGCATTCACTATGGTTGACTACCCGACAGAGATGGATCTCAGGAGGTCAATAGCCTCCTCACTCAGGGCAGTAGGGCTAACTGGGGCAGGGACTGAGGTGCCTGGGGCAAAGGAGATGCCCACCCTCCTGGGTGAGCGGGCATGGGAAACTCGCTGAGGGGCTGCTGGGAGGGCGGTGCTGGTACGGGGGTGGCAGCTGTACCTGTAGTTGGGGTGGCCACAGAGCTGTCCGCCACCACTAGGAAGCTTCCATCGGAGGGGGTATCACTTTCAGAACTGTCCCCTCCTGTCTTTGCTGTGGTGCTCCCCTCACCCTCTGTCCCACTGGTGCCCTCACCGTCAGTGGATTCGGCCTCATGGGCCCTGTGGGATGCGGCTCCCTCCATAGCTGGTGCCTCTGCTCCTCCGCCAGATTATGCTAATGCACATAAGGATAGGATGACAAAACAAAAATGGGGGGGAAGAGACAGAGGATACGCTTGGTCAATGGCAGCAACAACTGCATTGTTGGTGTACACAACACACAGGGAACAGCCCTACGCACTAGGCTATGCACTACCAGTCACAATGCTAGTCACCATGCCATGGACAGAAATACCTAACACCAATTAAAGCATACCTGAGACCCACAGAGCCCTGCCCATTAGTGGATGCCCACTAGCTTGGTTAGAGGTGGAGTTCATCAGCCCCTGCCCAACAAAGAACCTACCCTGCAATATCGGGCCTGGCCCCCACCCAGAGATCACCCCACCACGCGCAAGTAGTATATTGGGAAACTGTACTCACCCCCTTGTGGCTGCTGTGATGGCCTCAAGCGCCCATCCAGCTCCGGATAGGCCACCGCCAGCATGCAGAATATCAGGGGGGTCAGGGTTTGATGGTCACCCGTTCCTCGTTGGGAGGCCATCCCCAGCTGCGCCTCACCATCTTCCTTGCCCAGCATCTCAGGTCCTCCCACCGTTTGCGACAGTGGATGCTCCACCAGCCATAGACCCCCAGGGTCTGCACATCCTTGGCAATGGCATGCCATATACCCTTTTTATGATGGGCGCTGACCTGCAGAGGAAATACACATAGGAAAGGTATATCAGTCATACCGTCCGGCCTGTAACACTAATGGCCCACCATATCCCTCCCATCCCCTTACGCAAATACATTGCCCACCATACATGCAGCACGCTGCCCAGGACCCTTCAACCACCCCTTTTATACAAGGCTGTCCCATATAGCACTCCATGCATTCATGACCCATGCATCGTGCTCACAGTGTACTCACCTGTTGGTCTCGAGGCCCATACAGCATTTGGTACTCAGGTAGGACCCCATCCACCAGTCTCTCCAACTCCGCAACGGTGAAGGCAGGGGCCCTTTCCCCAGTGACACGAGCCATGGTCGATTCCAGACACAGGTCACAGCAGCACATGCAGTGTAGGTCCTCTCCTGTTGAAGGTCAGGTAGCAAGTGAGAGAACAGATAGAAAATGGCAGTCACGTCCATGGCGGTGCGTACTGTCACCACCAGTGTGCATCACCATTGTCTACTGTAACCGATAGGGCCCAATGACAACCAATGAGGAGATGCACGGCGGTACTCGACCGCCTCCCGCAACAGCGCACAACGTCAGCGGCATGACCTCATATCCACCTGTCCATCCACACAGGACAAGCGGACGCCATTTCATGGGGGGGCAGGCCACGGCACCTAACTGCATCACAGCACACATAGGCACCATTTGGGCTTATACAGCAACATGCTATTTCTGTCACAACATGCAATGCACTGTTCTTTTTTGGAAATGTTGAATACTGACCAGATGCTCATCGTTTTGCCCCCTAGATTACAACCGCTGAGGATGAATAGGAGATGGAGACACCCCCCTGTCTACAGTCCCCTGGTGGACTTGGTGACAATGGAGGACTGGCACATTATCCTCACCTACAGACTTGACAGGGCCACAGTCCAAGAACTGTGTGCCCAATTGGAGCCAGACCTTATCTCTGCTATCCGTCACCCCACTGGGTTCCCCCCTCTTGTGCAAGTCCTATCTCTGCACCATTTCTTGCCAACTGGCTCCTTCCAAGTGACAGTGGGCTTTGCAGCAGGAATGTGTTAGCCAGTGTTCTCAATAGTGCTGGCCAGAGTGTTGTCTACCCTGATGAAACATATGCGCAGCTACATTGTTTTCCCCCGAGTGGTGGATTTGGCCACAGTGAAAGCTGACTTCTATGCAATGGGACATATCTCCAACATCATTGAGGCAATTGATGGTACTCATATTGCATTTGTCCCCCCCCCCGGAGAAATGAACAGGTGTTCAGAAATTGAAAGAGCTTTCACTTGATGCATGTGCGGGTAGTGTGCCTGGTGGACCAGTACATCTCCCATGTCAATGCAATGTATCCTGGGTCTGTGCATGATGCCTTTATCCTGAGGAATAGCAGCATCCCATATGTGATGGCTCAACTCCAGAGGCACAGGGTGTGGCTAATAGGTGAGCCCATGGTCCCCACCCAGAATATGTTGGTGTAAGGGTATGGGATTGACCCTAAGGGATAGGGTCTGGCTAACAGTTATCCCCCGGTACTTGCATGTGACTCTGGTTACCCCAACCTCTCATGGCTACTGACCCCAGTAAGGAATCCCAGGACAAGGGCAGAGGAATGTTACAATGAGGCACATGGGTGAACAAGAAGAATTATAGAGCAAACATTTGCCCTCCTCAAGGTAAGGTTTCAATGCCTCCATCTAACAGGTGGTTCCCTGTACTACTCACCGAAGAAGGTGTGCCAGATCATCGTGGCATGGGGTATTGCGATAGGCTGGTGGGGTGGTGAAGGAGAGTCCAGATAAGAGTTCCAGTCTATTGTATCACAGGTGCATTGTCCAAGGGGGCATAGGAAGTGGAGCAATGGCAGTTGAAGGTGGACAGGGTGACAGAGTGGGACACAAGGGTGACAATCAGAAGAGTCTTATTGCCTGGCTGGGGTCTTGACAATGTTCTCTGGCTTCTGCCTGGATTGCAGGGACTGTTTGTGGGGTGGTTCTCCTTCTGCAGGGGGTGGGGTGCTGGTGGCCTGTTCTTCCTGTGGTGGGGCCTACTGTCCACTAGTGTCAGCGGAGCTGGAAGGCTGTTCATCATTTTGGCTAGTGTCAGAGGCCCGTTGGTGTGACACTGCCTCCCTCATGGTGTTGGCCATGTCAGCCAGAACCCCTGCAATGGTGACCAGGGTGGTGTGGATGTCCCCCAGGTCCTCCCTGATCCCCAGGTACTATCCCTCCTGCAGCCGCTGGGTCTCCTGCAACTTGTCCAGTATCTGGCCCATCATCTCCTGGGAATGGTGGTATGCTCCCAGGATGTTGGTTAGTGCCTCGTGGAGAGTCGGTTCCCTGGGCCTGTCCTCTCCCTGTTGCAGAGCAGTCCTCCCAGCTTCCCTGTTGTCCTGTGCCTTTGTCCCCCGAACCGTGTGCCCACTGCCACTGACCCCAGGTCCCTGATCATTCTGTGTTTGTGGTGTGGCCTGGAGTTCCTGTAGTGGTGGACGCACTGCTGATTGATGTCTCCTCGGGACAGAGGTATGGGCCCGCTGGGTGGGTACTGTGCTGTTGTTTCCTGAGGGGGAGGCTCTGTGGTGGTATGGGACTGTGCCTGGGTAACCGACTGTCCAGAGATCCCTGATGGACCAGGTTTGTCATCCTGTTCCAGGTGTGCAGAGCTGCTGTCATCACTGTGGGACTCTTCTGTGGTGGGACTGGATGTTGCTGGCACCTCCTCTCCGGTGACGTTGGGTGGGGGACCTGTGGGATATAAACGCAGTGGTATTGTTTCTGCGTGTGGCATCTTGTGCATGGGTGTGTTGCCCTGTATGGTTGTGATTGCCCTGGCAGCTTAGGCTTATGTGAGTGGTGATTTGGTTGGATAGGTGATTGTGTCAAGTGTGCATGCTTTGGCGATGGGTGTCCATGCAGGTCTGTGATGGGTGTCCATGCATTGGTGTTGCATGCAGGGCTTGGTAGTGGGAGGGGCGGGTTGTGATGGTGGGGTGTATGTGAGGTGGTGGAATGATGGGTGTGAGGGTGGGGGTATGTGACGTCATACAGGTAGGGGGGTGATAGTAATATAGATTTGACTTACCAGAGTCCAGTCCTCCTGCTACTCCTGCCAGGCTGTTAGCTGTAGGTGGGGGTCCACCGCCAGTCCTCTATACTGCTATCTGGTGTCTTGCAACCACAAAATTCACCTTCCCCCGTAGTTCATTCCACGTCTTCCTGATGCCATTTCTTGTTCTTGGATGCTGTCCCACGGTGTTGACCCTTCCCACGATTCCCCGCCATAGTTCCATCTTCCTAGCAATGGATGTCTGCTGCACCTGTGATCCGAAAAGTTGTGGCTCTACCCAGATGATTTCCTCCACCATGACCCTTAGCTCCTCCTCTGAGAACCTGGGGTGTCTTTGTGGTGCCATAGGTGTAGTGTGAGTACTGTGTGTGAGGGTGTGTGGGGTGATGTGTTGCGGTGTGTGCTGTGAGGTGCATGGATGGTGTATGGGTAATGGTGTTCTGTGGCTCTGGTTGTGTGGGTGCTCTTGCTGTATCTCTTTCTAGTGGCAATTTTTTTGAGTCGTAGAGGGTTTTGGATGATGTGTGTGTGTGTTTTATAGTGGTGTAGGTGTCTGGGTGTGGTGTGTGTATGGGTGTCAGGTGTGTGTTATTCAAATTGTCCAATGTGGTGTTGTTTTGTATGTGTGCGTGTATTTTGAGCGCAGCGGTATGTACCGCCAATGGTTTACAGTGGTTTAATGTCTGCTGCAGTGATTCATGGGTCATAATGCTGTGGGTGTAGTTCTGTTGGCGTAACGGTGTGGGTTTTGCTACTGCCAGTTTATCACTGACCTTTGGGCTGGCGGACTTGTGTGTGTGTCTGTGTAGTAACAGATTGCTATGTATGTGTCATAATATGGGTAGCGGTAAACCGCCACGGCGATGGTATGTTGGCGGCAGTCAGCATGGCGGTAAGCGGGATTCATAATGAGGGCCTATATCTTCTGTCGGAGTTCTTTGGGTGTGGAGAATATGTTCTCTGATTTTGTCTGTCTTTAAATTGCCTTTGTCTATCCCAGCACTTTTTAGAACCCCCCCCCCATGCTTGTTTAGAACCTTCTTTAGGGCTGGTACTATATTTCAGGCTTTTTCAGCTTGGCTCCCAAACTATCCCATCCTGTTCTGGTATAGGTGTCCGAAATAATTTTCAGTAGGTTTTTCTCCTGGTCCAAATGTGGAATCTCTTGGAGCCGCTGGTGTATAGCCAGTGCTACCGCTTCCCCTTTAATATTACTGAATATAATTGAGGAGACTGCATCAAAGTTACACAAAAGTTTCAGCCCCAAATCTAGAGCTGGAATGGTGCTCAATCTGAATCTGTTTTAACACTTCCGGTAAATTGGTAAGTGTCAGGGTACCATGTGTGGTAGTATATATAGCAGTGAAGACTGTACCCCATGTGGCGCAGTCATCCACTGAGGGAGCCATCTTGAATGGCAAACACATTATGAGAATTCTATGTTTTTTCTGTGGTCCCGTATGGGGAAACACAGCTTCCAGCTGATTTGCTTTCTGGGCGATCCATAAGTGGATTTTCTCTCATTCCGTGGGCACTTTACCCATGACACAATGTACTGTTTGTGGATTTAGGTGCTGGTGGTGCTGGACGCGCTGGTGTTGTGTTCAGAGTTCGAATTACGAACTGAACAAGTTGTCTCTATAGTGTTACTAATTCAATGTATAGATTGCGCAGACTGCTGCCTGCATGTTTTGTACACCAGGATGTAGTGTATATGTGGCACACATAGGCCATGTTTGTCCATCATTACCTAAGGGACCTAGGGGCTCATTCTGACCCCGGCGGTCTCAGACCGCCGGGGCCAGGGTCGGCGGGAGCACCGCCGACAGACCGGCAGTGCCCCGCAGGGCATTCTGACCGCGGCGGTTCGGCCGCGGTCAGACAAGGAAAACCGGCGGTCTCCCGCCGGTTTTCCGCTGCCCTTGGAATCCCCCATGGCGGCGCAGCTTGCTGCGCCGCCATGGGGGATTCTGACACCCCCTACCACCATCCTGTTCCTGGCGGTTCGCCCGCCAGGAACAGGATGGCGGTAGGGGGTGCCGCGGGCCGCAATGGCATGGGCACTGCAGGGGCCCCCATAAGAGGGCCCCACTGTGTATTTCAGTGTCTGCAATGCAGACACTGAAATACGCGACGGGTGCAAACTGCACCCGTCGCACCCCTGCAACTACGCCGGCTCAATTCTGAGCCGGCGTCCTCGTTGCAGGGGCATTTCCTCTGGGCCGGCGGGCGCTCTTTTGGAGAGCGCCCGCCGGCCCAGAGGAAATGTCTGAATGGCCGCCGCGGTCTTTTGACCGCGGTGCGGTCATTTGGCGGCTCCCTCCAGGCGGGCGGCTCCCGCCGCCCGCCGGGCTCAGAATGAGCTCCCTAATCTTATGGGTTGTATTACGTGTGGTAGGGTGCCATTAAACCAATTTTTATGTTCTTGATAAGTGATCGGTATTTCAAGATATTGATATGCTTGGTACCATTGTGGTACGTTAGCTATTGTGTATGCGTGGAATTTAAATGCAGTGTTGTCTTCCTCAGGAAAGGTAACCTAGGAATAGAATGTTTCTGTCTGATAAGATTTATTAGCTTCTACTATGAATGTAACATACACGCCCTCAACTGATAAGCCATGCGCTATTAAGTGTAATGTTAATGAGTGTATAACATTTTTAGGAATGTCTATGGCGTTAGCCATTTTATGTAATGGGTACAAGAGATGGAACACCAAGTGGGGCGAAAAGTCCTTTTAATAGTTTGAGCTCAAAAAACATCCAGCCTAATTAGGTGCTCACTGTTCAGCTGATGAGGATCTTCTCCAAGACCACTGATGTCACTGTATAATGGTACTCAGGGTACCTGTTGAATGTGAGACAGTGATAGTTAGGGTATCCGTAAATTAGTGCCTAAACACCATCGTTGGTGGCGCCATGTTGTAGTTTGACTCTTGCTTTAGGCAAGACTGCTGGTTTAAGCATGACAGTACTTATTTTTGTGGGCGACTATGCCAATCCTACAACAAGTTGCAACTGCTGTCACAACCCTTCTGGCTCACAAGCAGTACCTCACACAAACCCAGACAGTAAAAGGTGATTTGTAGCAGCCTTTATGCTTGGACTCAAGATTGCAATATCTCAGGGAGTGTCGTGGTTAAACAGATTACCCCTTTCTCATATGTACAATATGTCTCAGTCAAACACAGGCAATGAAGGAGATGCAGTAAAGTTTTCAATAGGTTTTATTAACAAAACTGCAATCTACGATAAGTTGCATGGGCTGCAATGATTAAGATAATGAACAATGCAAGAAACAGAATTGTAAAGACGAGAGACATTACTACAAAGACCCCCACCATCTTGCAATAACATAAAATGACATGAGATATGAAATATGTTCTTATACCCTAACATGATGAGCCTACCCTCTAACCTAAAGAGAGCTAGGTGTGATTAACCTAATCTGCCAATGCCATGTCCATGGGAAGACCCTAACCCTTGTTACCTTGGAATGAGGTCTCCATATCAGACTCCGTGGGGACAAGAAGACTGGGTCAGCATCAAGGCGACATGTAGCATGGATAGCGTTGATGGCATCTGGTAGGAATCCCTCCAACTATTTGTCTGTATGAGGTGCATTTATACAGATCTGATCGGACCCCTGACGTAGGACTGTTCCCAAACAATAATAGATAATAAGACATGCTTGGGACGGCAATTACATAAACTATTCACACGAAAGCACAAAGTTGGAAAGTACCTTATGTGAATACCTACAACTTACCTATCTCTGGTGCTGATAGTGACACCTTAGCAGAGTGGCACTGATAGCATGAAACCAAAACATTCTCCTAACTAAAAACAATGCAGCCATCTTGGAAAGATTTAATTAAATAATTGCACGAAAACAGCAGGCTAAGTAGGGTAAAGGTCACTGGGTGACGGGGACACAGGTCTGCAAGCTAGAAGGCTAAGCTAGCTCCTGCCTCCCATTAAGGGTTCACTATACAGCTGTTTCTCCCAGCTGGAACTGTAGACCTCCTTTCCAGCCAGGACCCAGTTCACCAACCTCTGGAAGGTGTCACCGGCATTCTTCAAACCAAAGGGCATCACCTGAAGCTGAAAGTGGCTCTCTGGGGGTTGAGAATGCTGACCTCTTCTTAGGCCACTCAGTCAGAGCAATACACCAGTATCCTGATTTCAAATCAAACGTACAGAGGAATATGGTAGTGCCTAGTCTGTCAATGAGCTCATCAGCTTGGCGGATGGTGTGTGCTTCCGGTGTGGCTCTTGGTGGGGTAGACTTTGGTACCAGCTCCACAGAGCTGGACCGGTGCAACTGGAGGTCTCAACCTCCCCTAATGCCAGCATCTTGGGGACCTCCGCTTTGTTACTGGCCTTCACCTTATCTAACAATCTGTAAAATTTGCTCTTTGTTGGGCATGCAAATATCATGGATGCACAGGTGTGTGGGTCTAGGGATGAGAGAGAACAGAGAGGCAAACTGTCCCAGTACCTGGTAACAGGTGCTCTGTTGCTATGGTATCAGGTCGGAAGAGAGGTTGACACCCTTCACTGATCAATTGTGTTCATGTGCAGAGATGAGGTCAGGGAGAGGTTTATTCTCCTCTTCCACCCACTCATCTGTCACGAGGAGCATGCTCACTTCAGACCTGTTAAAAAAAGGCTTCAATCTGTTGACATAAACCACTGTTAGGAGGTTACTAGAGGTCTGGAGATTCACCAAGTAAGTGAATTCCCCCTTGCTCTCCTTCAATTTATGTGGGCTGGTCCAGTGGTCCTGAAGAGCGCTAGGCTCTACTGGCTCAAAAAACCATACCTTCTGGCCAGGATGACACTCCACCACAGTAACCAGAGTTTAATGACTTCTTGCCTTCTTTTAGCTTTCGTCCAGAAGTGGTACATCTGGTTGTGGAGGGCCAGCATATAGCTGACCACATCTTGGAAGGGGTTTCCTGGCAGCTTGCTTCCCCCCCCCTTGGCCAGGTCAATGGGTCCCCTAACAGGGTGGCCAATGAAGAGCTCAAATGGGTTGAACCCTACTCCTTTCTGTGGACCTCCCAATTGTAAATAGAAGGAATGGCAAGAGGATGTCCCACTTACACCTCATGGGTTAGGGTAGACCCATATTCATGCCCTTCATGGTCTTATTGAATCTCTCCACAATACAGGTGGTTTGGGTGTGATAGGGCGTAGTGAACTTGTAGGTCACACCACACTCATCCCACATGGACTTCATGAATGTAGACATAAAGCTAGTGCTTCTGTCAGACACTACCTCCTTGGTGGACCCAACATGGGTAAAGGCCTCCATCAGAGCTCTAGCCACCACAGGTGCAGTCACTGACCTCAGAAGGATAGCCTCTGGGTAGCGGGTGGCAGGGTCCACCAACACCAGGACCTTGGTTGCTTAAGTCTGTCTTGCGGTCCAAAGGTCCAATGATGTCAATGCCCACCCTTTCAAAGGGGTGCCAAAGACTGTTAATGGAACCAAGGGAGCTTTTTGTTTTTTCCCTGATTTTCTACTGGCCTGACAGGTGGGACAGGACCTGCAGAATACATTTGAGGCTATCATTTTTTGGGATCAATAAAAGTGGGAGACAAGCCTGGTGAAGGTCTTGTCTTGCCCCACATGTCCTGCCAGGGGTATGTCATGAGCCAAAGCTAGTAGGAAGGCACTGTACCATGGGAGTACTACCAGCCACAGACTGTCCCACTACCAGGAGCATTAAGCTTGCCATACAGGTGATCATTCTCCCAGTAAATTAGATGCTCCCCAGAGGCTTCACATGCTGCATGGTCAGAGGTGGCAGACCTCAAGAGTGGGGCACTCCTTCTGAGCTTTGCACAATCCTTCCTGGCAGGGTCTGCCCCTAACTTGGCAGCCAGCAAGCTCAGGTAGGTCACCTAGGAAGGGAATGTCGTCCCTGATTGGCTCAGGGATCTGCCTCTCAGGGACTAAATCATCCTCAAATGTGGGAATTTAAGAGTCTGGTTTCCCACGTCCCTTGCCCATCTCCTTGGCAGTTGTTGGGCCATTGCTCCAGGGTCTAGATGCCCTTGACATCCTACTCGGGCATCTATGGACTGTGTGGTCATAAAGACAATCCCAACATTTCCGAATGAGACCTGAACTTTACTTCTTTGCAGACAGTGTACTCAAGGTTGTTGCCTAGCAAACAATCTACAGGCATGGCTCACAGCTGAGCCTCCCCTTCCCACTCAAAGGGAACCAAAGTTACAGATAGATGGCTCTTTCGATTGTTGGCAAGTATGACTTGGTGAAATGTGTTTGGTAGGACCTGAGCTGCAGAAACCAGCTGACTCCTGACTGTAGTCATGCTGGTTAATGTGTCTCGCAGAGACTCCACCCATTTCCCATTAATGGTGACCCACAGCCTATACTTTGATGTGCATATGGGCTTTAGACACCATCTCCTTATCCCCCGGGGAAACTAGAGTCACTTCTCTCTGCTTTCCAAAGCTAACTGGGACTATCTCTTCCCCGACAGCTAAACTAGCCAAAACAGTTGTCTGCCCACCAATGGGGGTCTGTGCCCTCCTGGGACATCTGGAGTTGCCCTTAGATGGGCCATTCTTGAGGCACTTCATAAATTGTGATACAGACCTCCCTGTCTGTTTATTAAAGAACCCTTTGTTTTTAGAATATGACTGGGACATGTTACCACTATTCCCTTTAGAATTATGTTGGGGGACCTTTTGAGAACTCTTTATTTTTTAAGTTTTTCACCCCCCTCTTTTTTCTGGTTGAAGCACTGACCCCGTTTGCAGGGGTCCTGCCCAGATACATTCTTGGACACCCTGGTACTAGCCTGGAATTCTGCTTCTCAGCAAGCTTTCTGTGGTCAGTTGACTTGCTGTCAATTAGATGCTGGTGTAACTCTGGAAAACAGATACTGAGCATGTGCTCTCTCATGATTAAATTGTACAAATCAATATAATCACTGACTTTGCTGTCCCACGCCTAACCATTCAGTGTCTTATGGGAGTAGTGCAAAATTTACCCAGGATTGGTGGAGAGCTGGGGAGCTTCTGGCTGTCACTGAATATTTGGCGATACTTCTCTGGATTTACTCCAAATTTGGCAATGAGAATGGCCTTCATTTGGATATACTTGTTTTGGTCCCAAACCTCTAATATCAGAAGTGTGCCCTTCTCCACAGTAGGCATGTGTTTCCACAGACTACACCCCCCCCCAATCAGTGATCTTCAGGATTCTTGTAAACACTCATTGCAACTTCATAAGCAGAAAACCATGTATCAATGTTGTCTCTCACCACATGACTGGGCACCAAATCCTTTGGTATACAAACCTTTTTCTCTCCTTCAGGTAGTGGAGGTGTGTTGCTATCATCACTGCTGGAGTCCACCTGTTTAGTCTTGAGATCCAGCTCTATTTAACTCAGATCATGAGCCAGTAAGATTTTCTTCTCTGCTAAGGCTCTTTCTGCCTTATTGCCCTCTGCCATTTTTAATTCTGCCCTCCACCTCCTCCCTCCTCTCTGCCCGTTCCCTCTGGGGAGAAGCAGCAGGAAGAGAAATTGATCCCTGTCCTGGCATAAAGCTCTAATGCAGGGGTCATTTTTCTCTGCTGCAGGTAGTTCCTCTGAAGGGCCATTCTCAGACTCCTCTTCCTCATTCTCTGTGGTTGCACCCAGTGTGAAGTGAGCTTCTGCCCAGTCCTCAGCACCTTGTGCAATTTCACCTTCTTTAGCAGGAAGTTCAAATCCTTCACAGAAGTCTTTGAGCTGGGTCACAGGATAAACCTCCAGGTTGACCAGTTCAAATTCTATTTTTGCAGGTGCTGACATAGATCCAGACTGTGACCTAATTTGAGGAAAAAAATAAAAAGTGCCATTTAGGGAGAAGTTAAAATTCAAATCACTCTTTGATGTGAATTGGAAGTGTACACCAAGTTACTGTATGGCACTGTATAAGTTCTTATCTCACCACTGAGAAACAATATTAGAAATTGAGTTGTTGGATGACAGGGGTGTAACCTTAGTCAAGCAGCAACCACAACTGTAGTCAGGGTAAGTGTAAGGCAAACCCTAAATTAACCTTTGTTCACCCTCAGTTAGCTTGACACAAGACAGTCAGGCTTAACTTAGATACAGTGTATAAAGTGTGCAACACTTCAAACAGTAAAACAGTGAAAACACCACACCAAAAAGATTTCACGCCAGGATAGAACAACAGATCTGAATGCAATAAACAAAACAATCCCAAAATGACAACAATCCAAAATGTAAAATTTGAGTTATGAATTTTTAAAGATTAAACTGTAAAATAGCGCTTAAAAGCAAGACGCTCCAAGCGGAGACATCTGGTTACACCAGACCAGGAGAAACTCAAAAGTTCAGATGTGATGGAGCTGGGGCTGGCTACAGGGACTACATTGGGCCTGCTGAACAAAAGCACCTTGAATCCTGGTTATGGAGCATTGTGTTGGACCTGAACCACTCCGGTAAGGAGATACATTGATTTTTCCCTAGGCAGTCAAGGAGATGTGTTCTCATGCGGAAATGGCGATGCATGAGTGCTGAGATGCAGTGAAGACTGGGTGCAGGTTGCATCTGCATCTACGTCAAGGCAATGTGTCAAGTCTGAAGAGGCTGCAATACGGAGTGTCAGCATTGTTGTTGAGGCTGTCATCCATGGGGATGCAGGGATCTTGTACAGAGAAGAATGCACAGCAGTCAGTTCTTTAGGTGATGCACTGGTTCTGATCCACGTAATAACAGCAATGTATTGGTTCTGCACCCACAATGGCAAAGATGTGTCCAATTTACCCACTCAACAGAGGATGTGTCAGTTCAGCTGGAGCAATCACCTTAGGTCCACTTCCAAGGGCCCAGGACTGGGGTGGCACCACTTGGCAGGATAGACTCCTGGATGGCAGCATCAGATGGAAGAGGAGCCTGTTATGTCCATGAGACTTCAGATCAGGAGGCCAGCTGACTAGTCCTTGGATTCACTCTGGGTTCAAGTGATGTAGGCCTAGTCCTTCTCACCCAGGAAGGAGCACAGCGGGCAGCAGGGCAACACAGCAAGGCATGAGTCCAGCAAGGCAGCAATCCACCAGAGTGGCAGTCCTTCTTCTTGGCAGAGTATTCAAATGTCCAGAAGTGTAGTGACTTGGTGGAGTCAGAGGTCCAGTACTTATACTCAGTTAGGCCTTTGAAGTGGGGGGAACTTCAAATATAGGCTTTTGCAGTGCAAAGAGGCCCTGTCCTCCCTGCACTGGCTCCTGACACAATACAGGGGGCATGTAGCTCTTTGTGAATGGACAAGATATACACTGTTTAAGTGTATGTGAGGTTGGACCAGCTTCTCCCTCCCATCCTCCAAGGCTGGCCCATCAAGTCACACCTAAGCTCTCATTGCGTGTGGCTGTCTACAGGGAATACACAAAGCCCAGCTGACTCACACGCAGGACAAGTGATCAGAGACAGACAACAGACACCAAATGGCTAAAGTAAGAAAATGCCAACTTTCTGATAGTGGCATTTTCAGAATTACAATTTAAAATCTGACTTCATCATAAGTTGTGATTGTAAATTGTGATAGCAGAGTCATCAAACTCAAAAAGCTTAGCTCTTCCAGGTTGTGATTTACAATTATAAGATCTAATAAGGTTATCCCAATGTTATCCTATAGGAGAGATATGCCTTTTTGTAGTGAAAAACGACTGGGAGTTTTTCACTACCAGGACACGTAAAATTTGAAAGTGCATGCCCTGACTCTTAAATACATTGCATCCTGCCCTATGCTTTTTCCACAGCCTTCCTTAGAACTGATGGATATGTATCAAAAGGGAAGGTTTGGGTTTGGCAAAAGGATTATTTTGCCAGGTCTACTTGGTAGTGAAATACAATGGAAGGCCTGAGACATAGTTAAAGGGTTTCTTAGGTAGGCTGCACAATCGGTGCTGCAGGACCACAAGTTTAATGTAGTTTACAGGCCCTGGGCACATATAGTATACTTTACTAGGACTTATAAATAAATTAAATATGCCACCTGGGGGTAGGCCAATGTTAGAGGAGAGAGCACAATCACCCTAACACTGGTTAGCAATAGTAAAGTACACAGAGTCCTAAAACCAGCATAAACAAGGTCTGAAAAGTAGAGGAAGAAGGTGAAAAGTTGGGGTAAAGAGAACCTTAAGGCTGTCAGGTCTAACAGGTAGGGTAACATTTACTATTCTAACTCCAGTCCCAATAACACTACAGAAAGTGGATATAATTGGGGTAGAGAAGGAGGGTCAGATTTCCTATACTAACTCATTTTCTACAATCATTGCATATGTTGTGGGAGTCTAAGTGATTATTCGAACTCCAGTCCCACAACCATTTTAGAATGTGCGTGTATATATATATATGGAGGGGGAAAGGTCAGACTTATAATCCTAACTCCATCCCTATTAACAGTAAAAAAAAGTATGTATCTGTGTGTGTGAGTATTTATTTATTTGTATATATTTATATTTAAAAAAGGAGAGGACTCTGGGTACTTCCCAAGTTTAGGTGGCGAGCAGCTCCAGTATGGAGCACCCTATAACACCAGTGCCACTCTAAATTTGCCCACCTCAAATATCTGTTGTTCTACTAAAGTTGTTAAGGAGAAGATAAGCACAGTGGCATCAATGCCAGGCTGGAAATGGACATTGTCGTTTGCCATTTTTACAGCAAACTCTTTCAGCATAGGATCAGCACAGTACCATCCACACTGAGCTGTAAAATGACAAAAGGCTTTCACCACTCCAGGCACAATATTACAGCTTTGGATTGGTAAAATACCATCCAAGTTAACTTGGAATGAGCAAAATCAACTCCTTACACATATTCTGCTATCATTATAGCACTTCAGAGAGGTTTAGCTTTGTCGAGATACAAGTGAGCACCCAGTGTAAGTAAAAAAAATGCCCTTTCAGGTTTAGAGTGACGCATAAACCATGCAAAAAAGAAGAACAAACTCTGGGTAGTTCCCAAGGTTAGGTGGAGTGCAGCTCCAGTATACTGTACTCTACAACAACAGTGACACTAAATTTTCTTCTCAAATGTCTGTTTATTAAGCAAAGGTGTTAAGCATAGGATTATCAAAGTGCCATCCACACTGAGTTAGAAAGGGACAAAGCCTTTTTTCCAAGCTGTAAAATGGCAAAAGCCTTTCACCTCTACAGGCATTGTATTACAGCTTTAGAATACTATATGAACCAACCTATAATGAGCAAAAGCAACCCTTGACACAAGTTTAGCTATCATTATAGACTCAGATATAACACACACAAAACCATGGAAATTCAGCAGTTATAGTTACTCGAGCTCAATACAGATAACTACCCCGCAATGCACTGCTCACATATTACATCAATCATGACATGATCAGTGACATCACTGATGAAATCACTGATATCTCAAATGAAATCACTGATGACATCTCAGATGACATCATCCAGTGTGTTTTGTAAAGGTTTTTGAGATTTAAATATATATACTAAGGTTGCGTGCTACTAACAGGGTATATGTTCTACTACCATGTTTTATATTCTGTTGAGAAACACGCTGGTGGCTGGGGTATTGGACAAATAGTTTCCTCAGATCATGCCCTGATTGCAATTGGAGCCAGACCTGATGTCATCTATCCGCCACCCCACAGTAATCCCCCCACTAGTTCAGGTCCTGTCAGTGGTCCATTTCCTGTCAAGTGGCTCCTTTCAAACAACAGTGGCCATGGCATCAGGGATGTCTCAGCCAATGTTTTCTAACGTGTTGACCAGAGTGTTGTTTGACCTGCTGAAACGCATGCGTAGCTACATCGTGTTCCCTCAGGTGGAGGATTTGCCCACAGTGAAGGCTGACTTTTACGCCCTGAGACATATCCCCAACATCATTGGTGCCATTGATGGTACACATGTTGCATTTGTCCCCCCCTGCAGAAATGAACATGTGTACAGAAATAGAAAAAGCTACCATTCAATGAATGTGCAGATGGTGTGTTTGGCGGACCAGTACATCTCTCATGTGAATGCCAAGTATCCTGTCTCTGTGCATGACGCCTACATTTTGAGGAATAGCAGTATCCCGTATGTGATCGGCCAACTCCAGAGGCACTGGGTGTGGCTAATAGGTGAGCATAAGGTCCCCACATAGTATGAGTAGGCGTCTGGGTATGGGGTAGTCCCTAAGGGTTAGTGTGTGTCTAACAGTTATCCCTTGACATTTGCAGGTGACTCTGGTTACCCCAACCTCTCATGGCTACTGACCCCAGTGAGGAATGCCAGGACAAAGGCAGAGGAACGTTCTAATGAGGCACATGGGTGAACTAGGCGTATTATTGAGAGGACATTCGGCCTCCTGAAGGCCAAATTCCGGTGCCTCCATCTAACAGATGGCTCCCTATACTACTCACCGAAGAAGGTGTGCCAGATAATCGTGGCATGCTGCATGTTGCACAACCTGACATTGTGATGCCAGGTGCCTTTTCTGCAGGAGGATGAGCATGGTGATGCTCTTGTGACAGTGGTGGAGCCTGTGGACAGTGAGGAAGAGGAGGCAGAAGAAGAAGATATCGACAACTGAACAAACATCATCATGCAGTACTTCTAGTGACACACAGGTAAGAGGCTGTAACTCCTCGTCACATGTCTGAATACTGTAGGACATTGTATAAGTCAGCCTCTTAACCTCTGTCTATAGACACTGAGAGTTCACTTTGGATTTACATTTTTCAGATCTTGGTACCTCATTCTGCCTACTGCTATATGTTCTGCTGCCCAACAACTATCATACATTGGTATGAGAAAATGCACATTAACATTGCTATTTGATGCTGACGTTGTAATAATACATTTCTGAAAGATCAGACTGACTCCAGATTGGTTTGTGATTAAAGGGTGTTTATTTAGGGGCTAATGAGTATAGGGGTATGTGCAAGGGGCTGGGGTGATGGTAGAGGAAGATCCACAGTAGAATCCAGTCTCTTGGTATCACAGGTGCATTGTCCAATGGGGCATAGGAAGGGGAGTAATGGCAGTTCAAGGTGGACAGGGTAACTGAGTGGGACAGAAGGGTGACAATCAGGAGAGTCCTATTTCCTAGTGGGGGTCTTGGCAATGTTCTCTGTCTTCTGACTGAATCGCAGGGACCACTTGCGGGGTGGTTCTCCTTCTGTAGGGGGTGGGGTGCTGGTGGCCTGTTGGTCCTGTGGCGGGGCCTCCTGTCCGCTAGCGCTGGTGGAGGTGGAGGGCTGTTCCTCAATTTGGCTAGTGTCAGGGGCCCTTTGTTGTGACACTGCCTCCCTCATGGTCTTGCCTATGTGAGCCAGCACTCCTGCTATGGTGACCAGGATGGTGTATATGTTGGTGAGGTCCTCCCTGATCCTCATGTATTGTCCCTCCTGCAGCTGCTGGGTCTCCTGAAACTTGGCCATTACCGTGCCCATGGTCTCCTGGGAATGGTGGTATGCTCCCATGATGTTTGATAGTGCTTCATGGAGGGTCGGTTCCCTGAGCCTGTCCTCCCCCGAAGCACAGCAGTCCTCCCAGCTTCCCTGTTGTCCTGTGCCTCTGTCCCCTTAACCGTGTGCCCACTGCCACTGACCCCAGTCCCCTGATTGTCCTGGGTTTGTGGGGTGGCCTGGGGTCCCTGTAGTGGTTGACACACTGCTGATTGACGTATCCTGGGGACAGTGGCATGGGCTCACTGGGTGGGTGCTGTGGTTGTGTTTCCTGAGGGGGGAGGTTCTGTGGTGGCTTGGGACTGTGGCAGGGGAACCGACTGTCCAGAGGTCCCTGATAGACCAGGCTTGTCATCTTGATCCAGGCGTGCAGAGATGCTGTCATCACTGTGGGCCACTTATGTGGGGGGGCTGGATATGGCTGGCACCTCCTGTCCGATGATGTTGGGTAGGAGTCCTGTTGGGGTGTAAATGCATTGCTATTTTATCTGTGTGTGCCATCTTGTGCAAAGGGTGTGTTTCCCTCCATTACTGTGCTTGAACTATCACCTTGGCCCTTGTGTGAGTGGTGATTGTGTGCCCTGGGTGAGTCCCTCTATTGGACATGCTTTGGTGATGGGTGTACATGCATGTCTGTGATGGGTGTCCATGCATTGTTATTGCATGCAGGGCTTGGTTGTGGGAGTGGTGGGTCGTGATTGTGGGGTGTGTGGGAGACGGTGGAGTCATGGGAGTGAGGGTAAGGGTGGGAGTATGTGATGGCATGCAGGTAGGGTGGGGGGATGTAGTATTAAAAATGTGCCTTACCAGAGTCCAGTCCTCCTGCTACTCCTGTGAGGCCCTCAGGATGCATGATCGCCAAGACTTGCTCCTCCCATGTTGATAGTTGTGGGGGAGGAGGTGGGGTTCCACCGCCAGTCCTCTGTGCTGCTACCTGGTGTCTTGATACCACGGAAGGTACCTTCCCCCATAGGTCGTTCCACCTCTTCCTGATGTCATCCCTTGTTCTTGGATGCTGTCCCACTGTGTTGACCCCGTCCACAATTCTCCCCCATAGCTCCTTCTTCCTTGCAATGGAGGTCTGCTGCAC
The DNA here is from genome assembly GCF_031143425.1 of Pleurodeles waltl. NCBI lineage: Eukaryota > Metazoa > Chordata > Amphibia > Caudata > Salamandridae > Pleurodeles > Pleurodeles waltl. The sequence goes on from NC_090436.1 coordinate 511,431,561, forward strand.
CTGTGATCCGAATAACTGTGGCTCTACCCGGATGATTTCCTCCACCATGACCCTGAGCACCTCCTCAGAAAACCTAGGGTGTCTTTGAGGTGCCATGATGTGATGTGAGTGATGTGTGAGGTGATGGTTAATGTGATGTGTGGGGAGATGTGTTGGGGTGTGTTGTGTGATGTATGTGGATGGTGTATGAATGATGTGTTGGGTGTCTCAGGATATTGGTGTGGTCCTAGCTTTTCTCTCTTTCTTCTTCTTCAAAATGTTTCGGTGTAAGGGGTTGTGGGTAATGTGGGTGTGTGTTTTATAGTGTTGTGAGTGCGTGGGTGTGGTGTGTGTATGTGTGTCAGGTGTGTATATTTTTAATTGTCTGATGTGGTGTGGTTTTGTAATTGTGTGTGTATTTTGAGCGCGGTGGTGTGTACCGCCAATGGTTTAACGCAGTTGAAAGACTGCTGCGTTGATTCGTAGGTCGTGATACTGTGGGCGTATTCCTGTTGGCGTAACGGTGTGGGTTTTGCTATTGCCAGTTTATCACTGACCCTTGGTGTGGCGGACTTGTGTGGGTGTCTGTATAGTGGCCGAATTCTCTGTGTGAGTCATAATACCCAATGCGGATTTCCACTGTGGACAAGGTATATTGGCGGCGGTCGGCACGGCGGTATGCAGGATTTACCGCCAGGGTTGTAATGAGGGCCTTAGTGGTACTTTGCACTTTCTGCACATTAACTTTGTCTGATTGGTCATTCTGGGTTTCTGTTGGGGAGATTGTCGTTTTACTGCTAGAAAAATTGTGTTTTATTTTTTTTAACTTTCTTTTGTAGCCTGTTTGGCTTTCGCTTTGTTCAACATGCTGAGCTGGTCCTGCTTTGGCTGGGGGAAAGCCAGTCAGCTGCTGGTGGGTGGAGCCTGTTAGAGCTCCCGACCATTTTAAGATATGGCCACAGCACAGAAACACGCAGCGAGCGCACCTAAGGCAAGTCTGTCTGCGCCTGATCAAGTTATTTGGGTTGTCATTAGTTTCTTATGCTGACACACAGATTGTGGTATCACTCTTCAAAAAGGGCTCAAATACGCGTACCACCTTCAGGAATTGTATGAGCGTTTTCAGCTCATGGATGGATGGAAACTGTCTTAGGCTTAACTTGAGTAAGACAGAAGTAATTTTATTTGGCAACAACATCTCCTTGTGGGCCCCTTTATGGTGGCCAGGGGAGTGCAGTACTCATCCTAAACCAACTAAGAAGGCTAAAAACCTTGGTCTTTTGATTGATGACAGATTAACATTAGAAGAACAAATTAACAGTGTTATCTCGGCATCCTTTTATATCTCACCTGTTAAAGACAGTTGTCACTGCATTAGTCCTGTCCATAGTAGATTACTGTAATGGCCTTTATCAAAATCTTCAGAAAAAGTCATTAAATAAATAGCAAAGTTTGCAAAACTCAGCAACTTTGCTGCTTATGAAGGTCCCTAGATCTCACTCAGCTTTACACGTAATCAGAGTGCTACTTTGGCTTCCTGTAAAAAAGTGAGTAATCTTCAAGGGTCTTTGTATTGCTTTCAAGGCTCTTCATGGTCTAGGGTCACCATATCTGAAGGAAAGGCTTAGATGGTGCCGGCCTGTCAGGAAGCAACCTATTAATCCCTATAGGATGTCTTCTTGGTGTGGCAGAAGTGTTATGTTTTTGTACTACTCAGAATTGGAATTGTCTCCCTTAGGACTTGAAAGTAGCCACCTCTTTATTAATATTCAGGAAATCTTTGACAACTTGGCTAATTAGTTAAGATTAGTTCTATTGGCTGATTAATCACTGGTCACTGGTAAGTGCCAAGATACCTCCGAGTATAAGTTGTGCTTTAAAAATTTAAATTAAATCAAATCTTAAGTATGACAAGAATGTCAGATTATGTGCATGTTACTGCCCAGCAGCCCTAATCAATGTGGACATGAAGTGTACACCAAAGAACTGGAAACATGCCTAAATGAGGTCCTGCCCTCCTTGGTCCACCCCAATCAGAGCAGCTTTGGCCAGGGATGGTAAACACACAATAACATATGAACCGCCATACACCTGGTTGAAAAAGCCTCCCTAAAGAATATTCCTGCAGTTCTATTATCTTTGGATGCAGAAAAGGTTTTCATCCAGGTGGATTGGTCCTTTCTGCAGAAGCTTTACAAGGATGGAATGAGTATCTTGAATTAGGAGTTATCGTTTTGCAATCCCTGAGTGCGAGACTGCACCAAGGCCACACAGAACAAACTTAAAGTGGATACTGTTACCAATTATCCGTTTGATTTATGAATTTGTTTTTCAGAAGAAGAAGAGTTTGACAGTGATGTCATCTTTGAAGGGATTGAGATTTAAGTGTGGTTTAGATAGTGAAAGGTTCTGACCCCTTAATTCCCTTGAACAGAGCTGGCCTATGTAGAAAAGACATTCTCACAGGTTACAGTTCTAGTGGATTCTTTATTAAAAAATATCCTATCCACACCAGTAGATCCAACAAGTTTCACCACCTCCAACGGCTTCCTTCTGCTCCCACTCCAGTCTCCCTGAGGAATGTAGAAACCTCTTCCATTCTATCCCTCCAATGATGCAATGCATTCCATCATTCCAGCTACCACAGCCTATATGAAGTAAATACCTCAATCCTTATAAATTCAGCAACTCTAATGCTGCCCACACCTCTCTAGACAGAATCTTCTACAAAACTTCTGTTATGCTGACCTTTCTCTGAATCCTTTTCAAATATTAGAATAGTTAGGAATCTGGATTCAATGGTAAGGCAGAAGAATTTGATTTTGGATTTTAAACATCAAGCACTGTTCAAGATTTTCTGCATTGTCGCTGCTGAGATATTGGAATTTCATATGCTAATTTGAGTCAATATTGTGCGATGCTTTAACTCTCCTTTAGTGATTAAGTTTGACTTTGAGTTTGCAATAAAACCCTCTGAAAACTTTAAGTTGGTCCCTGAGATTGAACGTGTGACCATTTGGTTGCCCCGTAGTTAATCTTATATAATTTGATACGAGTCTATTCATCCTTCTTAACAGAGAAGGAAAGATTCATCAGAGCCAAAATTTGTAGATATAGTCAAAGATGGATCAGATGGTAGTGACAAGGTTCGCTTTCCAAAGTGAGAAGAACTAGAACTACACTATAGAGTAGTTAGTCCCTTAGAGCCGGATCCCAAGTGCCCATGTCCAGAATTGAAGAATTGGTGAGGTTGTAGAGGCTGGGAAGAGAGTCATATTGGCGTTGGGAATGTGAGTAAAAACAGGGCTGTGCAACTGTTTGCAGTTAGCTTGCGGTGATTGTGAGGTTGGACGGTGTGAGAGTGTGATGATTTATAAAGAAGTTGAAAAGGTTATCGGGTCCAATATGTCCTAACATCCCGGGATAGTTTGAAAGGTGTAGAAGACACCATATTATATTCTCTGCTAAGTGGTTGTGTTCATTTTGAGATGTCATCAACGTCACAGATAACATAGGGATTAACTGCTATTGATGGACAACTTCATAAGGTGCTGTGCTGCGATTGGTGGTTGTGTTGAAACAAGAGATATTAGGTATGACATTGTTTTGGATTGAATTGAAGCTTTGTGGAAATTATTGAGAAAATAAATGCTTTAAAGTCATATGAGATTTGTTTAGCGGAGACGCTCATATTTCTAGCAGGAAAGGCGAAGTGGTGTCTCCCTAAAGTTAACATAGGACTTCATACATGAATTTGGATTAGTCAGTGGCATAAGATCACAGAAAAAGAAGGTCCATTGAGATACTCACAATGTGATACATTTAATTTGTGGATTATTGAGAATTTAAGGAATGTGTTGTACCAGATGAAGCCACCTCCTAGACCTTCACAATATGAGGCACTTAATACTTGGCTGCATGCTAGCCATGTTTGAGAAAAAGAGAGATACTAGGGTTAAGCAAAGAAAGCTATACAGACTTATGCAGAAGCTAAATGGGATGCTGAGCTGAAAATATGGAGAACGGACGAAAACGGACTACTGATGTGGTCGAAGGAGAAGGGGAAAGGAAAATGGTTTGAAGACAAAAGGAAAATAAATCAAAGAAGCATGATGACATGAGTTTAGATAGTGATGATTCTGGAGACAGTCTTTTGAAAGTGTTATTGTCTGAACGTCCACCCCCGTATAATGAAGTTAGGAGTTGAGGGGGAAACACTGGTACTGATGACAGTGGCTTAGTTACATTTTCCACTGCCCCAGGTAAGACTATTTCTAATCCTGGGACCCATATATTTCTAATCCTGGGACCCATTATAGTTAATGTGCCTTGTCAACCAAGAAGGAAAGGTTTGGGAGACTGTTCCAGTCGATTCTACCGTGAATGCTGTTGATTCTCGCACAGTCCCAGTTACTATTGGCCTGGTAGTTTCCATGTATAAATCTGAAGGCTCTGGGACAAATACATACAATTTGGCTGTGCCTTATAATACTGAAAGACAGAGCAGAGTCCCAAATAGCCCAGATACTAGGGAGTTGGTTCCTTTGATTCCAATGCATACTAGTATTCCATGTGGAGTGAGTGCAGATACAAGTTTGAATATTCCAAAGAAAAAGGAGAGAGGGCCCCCCTATATCTATCACCCCAAGGGGACAGGGCACCATGACACAGTGAAAGAGAAAAACTCCCCAAGGAGAAAAGGCCGTTCAACACACAATCTCAAACATACAATCACTCCAATGATCAATCTCAAATAAAGGAATCTATTAAAAATAATTATTTAATAATACAATCCCATGAAGTTATAAAATAAAATAAAACCTCATATAACAGAAATTAATAAAAAGAATCACATATAAAAGACAAAATCCAACATAAGGAAGACAAAAGAAGACATCCACTATTGTCTATTGTGTATAAGCTGTCTCAGTTCTGGAGATACAAGCCAATCGGTTTCAGTGACCAATCCCTGTTTGATTAAAAGCTGCTCCTCTAGGTCCAGCAATGCCAATTTGCGTCAACGCATTTCAGTGGTCTTTAAAGTCCTTTCACCACCTTCATTAGGACAAAAGAATATACGCCCAACAATTACTATTCAAAACTTAATAAAAATAAACAAAACAGACATGAATATCCCAAAAACGTTACATTCCCCTTCAAAAACACTTCCCATGTCCCTACCATCTATCATCATAAAAAGGATTTGAAATACCATAAATTGATGGATAAATCTAGATTCCTTTATGGGGACCATCACCAGGAGAGATTCACTAACAACCTTTCACAAACCCTATTTTTCACGGAAGATAAATATACATATATATATATATATATATATATATATATATATATATATATATATATATATATATTCTCTTCCGAAGTTCGCAATCCATTTTACTCACCTGTATCAAAAACAAGTCAAACAATCACCAACTGGTCAGTCATGACAAATCCATACGCTTATATATACACTGTCCTTTGCTTCACGATAGTCTGTTTAAGCAGTTAATTTCTACATGGACACAATAGAATAAATTAATAGATTACCATAATTGCATCAATTAAATTTATTAAATAGTATCCCATATTATTTGTCCACAGCATGCACAGCCCATTTATTTTCACCATCTATGTTGCATCTACACATAGGTATGTAAATAATGCAATCAAATCATAATTAAGAATCAATACTTTTAAAATTTACACCAATTTTGTCCATGGGATTTATCATAAAATCAACATTCCATGTAAACAAATAAAAACCAATTGGTGAACTACCATAATTAAATAAATCTGCTAATTATCAAATTATGTTGTGTGTGATTTATCCACAACATACACCACCCATTGTCATATATAGTGCGTGTGAATGTGAAGTAAATAAATAATGTGAAAAATATTCTTAAAAACTTTGTGCCTATATTGGCCATGGAATTTACCATGGAATCCGTAATCTGTAATCTCATTTAAATAATCCCGAGGGGCCCTATGTTGTCAAACAGGTTTACAGCCTCTAATCTATAAATAAGGGACAACAGTAAAATACTCCATGTTAAAAGCAACCCCCTCATCCTTCACTTATTTTTTATCTTATCCCAAAATCCACCGCAAAGGAGTATAGGGACTAAAAATACAGAAGCTCCACATCACTCAGTCCTCGATATTTAGTAGCATAGGGGGTCATTCCGACCCTGGAGGTCCATGACCGCCAGGGCCGGGGACCGCGGAAGCACCGCCAACAGGCTGGCGGTGCTTCCTGGGCCATTCTGACCGCAGCGGTAAAGCCGCGGTCAGAAAAGGGCAACCGGTGGTTTCCCGCCGGTTTACCCCTGGCCCAGGGAATCCTCCATGGCGGCGCTGCTTGCAGCGCCGCCATGGGGATTCCGACCCCCTTCCCGCCATCCTGTTCCTGGCGGTATTTACTGCCAGGAACAGGATGGCGGGAACGGGTGTCGTGGGGCCCCTGGGGGCCCCTGCACTGCCCATGCCACTGGCATGGGCAGTGCAGGGGCCCCCTAACAGGGCCCCATAATGATTTTCAGTGTCTGCTTTGCAGACACTGAAAATCGCGACGGATGCCACTGCACCCGTCGCACCCCTACAACTCCGCCGGCTCCATTCGGAGCCGGCTTCATTGTGGAGGGGGGTTTCCAGCTGGGCCGGCGGGCGGCCTTCTGGCGGTCGCCCGCCGGCCCAGCGGGAAAGCCAGAATGGCCGCCGCGGTCTTTTGACCGCGGTGCGGTCATTCGGCGGTTCCCTCCAGGCGGGCGGCTCCCGCCGCCCGCCGGGGTCAGAATGACCCCCATAGTCTAATCAAATGGCCCATATTTAATGCCCAAAATGTGTCTCACACGGAGTCATAGCCCTGCAATGAATTACTCCACTCAACTCGGCTTCTTCTTTAAGAAGCTCCCATCCAACACCAATAAGTCCCAAATAGCGTTGTATATTATTTTCCAAATATGGGGAACCCCTGTCGCTTGCACAGATATCCTATATGAAATCTATTTGTTTTGCTGTCACTTACCAGGGTACTGGAGCTCCACTCCCGTCCTTTCTGACTCATTTAGTCAATCCAACCTACAGCCAATCACCCTTACATATATACCTGTAAGGGTGTGTTCTCAATCAAGAAACCACTAATTCGTTGAATCAGTCTTCCTGTTTCCGGTCGCGTGCTCACTTCCTGTTTCGTGAGCAATTGACCGCTGACCCAAAGTAGGCGGTTTAAATACTAGCGCCATCTTAGGTTTTCGTGTTCTCTAAGGGAATCCATATTCATCAAATGTTCCCTAATTCTCAGAAAAGTTCACTTGGTATTACGGGAAACTCTCACCCGAATGTGGCAGTACTAACACCCACATAATCTAGGGTTGCCATACCTACTCCTAGTTATATCGTCAACTATTGTAGCAATTGCAAAAAGACCTTATTAAAAAAAAAAAATTCTTTTTTATATTTGTCCATTTTTGTGTATGCTTATAATTCCTACAAAAGATATAAAGGGTCCTCACTACCCCCTTTAATCACTTTCTGAACTCAACTCAGTACCTCATAAAGACTTCAGCAGAGCACATGTACCCCAATGGAACCCACTAAATCAAATATAACTATGTCTAGTAGTGGACCCCGTACTCCCACTCCTCCTTGTGATTTAAGCCATTCTCAACAGTCCCAAGCCTAATGATATACCATAATTCCTGTTTTTATGTAAATTTATCACAGTTACCCCCTTTTTGGGGGGTAGATCTTCTTGAGAATGAACCAACGCAGATCTTTTTCTGAATGTTCTTTATTCTGAAAATGTTCTACCATTGGTGCATTCATTTTGCCTGTTCTAATAGCTGATCTATGTTCACATAAGCGAGTCCTCATGTCCCTTCCCATCTTGCCCACATAACCCAGATCACAGGGGCATAAAATTATATACACAACATTTCTACTGCAGCAGTTATTCATACTTGTTGGTGTAACTTTAAAGCCCTGGTATTCAAGAGACTTTTCCTCAATGCATGAATCACAACTGAAATTCCCACATCTATAGTTCCCTTTAATTACACTGCCAGTTAAGCTAAACTGTCTGGCTGAATGCTCTTCCCTATAAGTATGGACTAACCTAGTTCTCAGGTTGTTATTATGTCTAAATGCATAAAGAAGTTTGTTTAAAGGAGTATCACCTTAACTATTTAGCACATGCCAACTCCTATTTATGATGTTCTTTATCTTATTGCTAATACCACTGAATTGACTCACAAAAACAATCCTATCATGTTCCCTGGTCCTACGATCCTGTTCAAACATACTTTCTCTATTATAAAATCAAGCTCTCTTGAAGGAGTGGCTAATCAACTTATGTGGGTACCCTCTGTTTTTTTAATTTTTGTTTCAAAATCTTAGAATGTTTATAAAAATCATCAAGGGTGGTGCAATTCCTCCTAAGCCTCAGAAACTGTCCAAAGGGAACACACTCCCTCTGGGCTTTTGGTTGGAAGCTTGAGCAATGGAGAAGAGTATTTTTATCAGTAGGCTTTGTAAATAACTCTACCTCCAAAATCCCATCATTATCTTTGATTGAAATGTCAAGAAAATCAACCACTGTATCGCTAACATGGGCTGTAAATCATAAATTAACATCACCCAGATTTAACCATAAAAGAAATGAATTTAATATTTGCCGGGGTTCATCCATGTGAAACAAATGTCATCAATAAACCGATACCAGGTGAGAACATTCTTAGAATAGAGCAGCCTCACTAGATATGTGTTTGTTTTCAAAATCACCCACATAGAGGCATGCCAAACTCGGAGCACAGGTTGCTCCCATACACATCCCTTAAAGCTGAAGATAAAGATATTTTTTAAATAAGAAAAAGTTATTTTTAAGGACCAAAGAGACCCTGGAAGCGGAATGCCATTTGAATCCGGCTAATCAGGTCCAAAATGCAGGGTTTGTGCCTTCTCAGAATAATAATTATAGTCAGCCGCAGTGTGTTCAAAGACCCATTCTTTAATGTGCCCCAAGCTCCAATAGTGCAAGTACCTCAACCTCCCATGCCACAGCAAAATGCTGTTGGGTCACATCAGAATATGAAACAAGTTTGACTCAGGAAAATGGCCCATTCCAACAATACCCTTTGTTAATTCAAATGAGAGAGATGGCTCTGATCAGTCAGCCTAACGGAGCTTGAGAGGAGAGGAAGACTACATACTTGGCACAGCTTTAGAGGTAGACCAGAATGGACCATTCATAGATAACGAAGTGGATGGTCACCCAGTGTACATTTTGGTTGACACTGATGCTACCCATTCTAATCTAAGAACAATAGAAGTTCCAAACCTACCCCTCTTGGGAAAAACAATCCAGGGTATTGGTGTACAGATTAAGCAAATGGAAGCTCAGGAAACTGTCCCAATCACTGTGAAAATAGGATCCTTTGAGGACAAGCACAGGTTTATACTGAGTGACCAAAGACCAGTGAGCCTTTTGGGAAGAGACTTGAAAACAAAGTTAAATTGTGTTATCTTTTGTACCCCAGACAAATTTGAAACTCAGACTCAGGATGACGATCCTTTCTTTAGAGTATCAAGAAATGAATCTTGTTGCACGTTATTGACCAGTTGATGATTTGCCTCAAGATGTAATAGAAACTGTTAAGCATGAAGTGTGGGATTTCTCAGGAAAGGGTATCAGACAAATTAAAGGTGTAGAGCCCCTCTGAATAACGGTTAAACCTAATGCTGAATTCTGGGAACCCCACAGTATAATTTGACCCCAAAACGATTGCTATAATAACTTCTGTAATTGAGTCCAGGGTATGACAGGGAATCCTGAAGGAGATAATGGGAAGCCCTTGCAACTCTCCCGTTATGGGTCTTCTGAAGCTAGATGGCAAGTACAGAATTGTACAGGACCATAGGGACCTTAGTACCTCACGGTACTGAATCCAGCTGTTCTATTGTTTTAGATTCCATATGAGGCTAAGTGGTTCACTATCATTGATTTGTATCAGGCCTTCTTTTCAATACCTTTGCATGAAGATAGCCAATTCTTCTTAGCAGTTGGGCTTGGAAACAGGGTTTTGGCATGTTGTCGAGTTCCACAAGGGTATCCTGAATCTCCATCAATCTTCAATCAGGTTCTAAAGAATAACTTGGAATGATTGGTCATGCCTTGTAATTCAATCCTGATCCAATACATTGACGACCAAATGGTGGCATTGAGTAATCAAAAGGCTTGCAAATAGGATACTATTGCATTACTGAACCACTTGCTGAGAATGAACATAAAATATCCCCAGGAGAGTTTCAATATTGTCAGAAAGAGGATATATATCTTGGACACTACATAGAAAAGGGAGTAGAAAGGTGGTCACAAGTGAGGATTTCTGACATTTTGAAAATGAATCAACCAACTACACAGGGGGGTGTCAGACTGTGTTTGGGAACAGTTGGCTACTGTAGACAGTGGATACCCAACTTTTGCCTGGTGGCCAAACATTTACAGAGTCTGACACATGAGTATGTGTCTTATCTATACCAAGGGACAATGATTGCCTTGTTGCATTCCTGGAGCTGAGAGAATATCTCTGGCTCTCTGTCATGTCCCGGCTCTGAGGATGCCTGATTATAACAAATCTTTTACACTTTTCTGCAGAGCGAGGGAGGGCTGTGCTCTCTCAGTGCTGACTCAAGCACTTGAAAATTCTAAGAGACCAGTGGCATATTTTTCAGCCACATTAGATCCTGTTGCTTCTACATTGCCTGGATCCCTAAAATCAGTAGCAGAGGTCAGCACTAGTATAGAGAGGTGTGGAAATATTGTTATGGGTTACCCATTAACGGAGTACATGCCCCAGTTGGTAGAACTTTTGTTGACTAGAACCAGAACACAGCATTTGACATTCAGTAGACTGACTAAATATGAACATGTGATTCTGGCTGCAGAGAGTGTGACAATAGAACGTTGTGGCATTTTGAATCCTGCTACTCTGTTGCCAATAGTGGGTCAAGGAACCAATGAAGGTTGTGAAGAGGACCACAATTGTCTTGATGTTACTGAACTGTGCAACAAGCCAAGATCATATATACGACATGAACCATTAACCTGAATCCGATTATGGCCCTCATTTAGAACATAGTGGTAATGACCGCACAACCAGTGGTGGCAGTAATTACAGCAGACGGCATGGCGGTGTAGACCTCCATATAAAGCTAACAGTAGTGAAATGGCTGCAAAGCAGCCAGTTCACTACTACCCACAGCCATGCCTGAATCGACCAATGGGCCGACGGTAGTCACTTTCGACCCAGCAGTGGAGCTAAGACCGCCGGTGGGATAATGATCCCATTTCCACCAGGGATTTCCTGGCAGGATACCCTGCCAGGTGATCCCTGGTGGAAAGCATACTGGTGACAGGAATAGTCATTCCAGTCACCAGTATGTGACACGCCTAGCCCCCCCCCTACTGCTAAAACCCCCAAATAACCTCCCAAGCCCCCAGACACCCCCCACCCTGAACCCTGATATCCTCCACCCTACCCCTCCTCCCCCTGATCACCCTGTAAGCTTTTGCCAAACCCCCCACACATCCCCCACCTCCGTTGAGGCCCCCAACCCCCAAATACACATGCACGCATACATAGATGTACACCCACGCATTCATACACGCAGACACACATCCCCCTTCACAAACAAACACGTACACCCCCACGCACGCACTCACTCAAAACACACACCCCTGCCCCCTTCCCTCTCAGGCTGCACTTACCTGTTCAGTAGCACTGCTCCAGGAGGGAACAGGCTCCTAGGATGCTGCTCCACCGGCATTGCTGCGTCTCCATATACTGCCACGCCTATGACTGCATCATTATAGGTGTGTTGGTGTCTAGACTGGCTTGGCAGTGAGGGTGGAGCAGCATCCATCTCCACCACCGACAGCCCGCATGGTGGACCTCACTGCCATCAATGGTGGTGAGGTTCCAGGCATCATAATATGGCGGGATTCCTACCGCTGTCACTGGCAGACTTCCGTCGACCGTCAGTACAGTTGTTAGCAGGGCATCTCACCATGTTCTAAATGAAGGTCTATGTCCTTTATGTTGATGGTTTGTGCTTGAGAGACGGTGGAGGAAGTTTAACCCCTTCGCTGACAGGCCTTTTCCCCCTCCTGTCGCAGGCCTTTTTTTGGCTATTTGGGGCAGTTCGCTCTTAGGCCCTCATAACGTTTTGTCCACATAAGCTAGCCAAGCCAAATTTGCGTCCTTTTTTTCCAACACCCTAGGGATTCTAGAGGTACCAAGACTTTGTGGGTTCCCCTGAAGGACGCCAAGAAATTTGCCAAAATACAGTGAAAATTTCGTTTTTTTCAAACAAATGGGAAAAAGTGGCTGCAGAAGAAGGCTTGTGGTATTTTCCCTGAAAATGGCATCAACAAAGGGTTTGCGGTGCTAAAATCATCAGCTTCCCAGCTTTCAGGAACAGGCAGACTTGAATTAGAAAACCTAATTTTTCAACACAAATTTGGCATTTTACTGGGACATACCGCATTTTTACATTTTTTTGTGCTTTCAGCCTCCTTTCAGTCAGTGACAGAAATGGGCGTGAAACCAATGCTGGATCCCAGAAACCTAAACATTTCTGAAACATAGACAAAATGCTGAATCCAGCAAGGGGTCATTTGTGTAGATCCTACAAGGGTTTCCTACAGAAAATAACAACTGAAAAAGAAAAATATTGAAATTAAGGTGAAAAAAACAGCAAATTTTCTCTACGTTTTACTCTGTAACTTTTTCCTGCAATGTCAGATTTTCGAAAGCAATATACTGTTACGTCTGCTGGACTCCTCTGGTTGCGGGGATATATAGGGCTTGTAGGTTAATCAAGAACCCGAGGTACCCAGAGCCAATAAATGAGCTGCACCCTGCAGTGCGTTTTCATTCTATAATGGGTATACAGCAATTCATTTGCTGAAATATAAAGAGTGAAAAGTAGCTATCAAGAAAACCTTTGTATTTTCAAAATGGGCACAAGATAAGGTGTTGAGGTGCAGTGGTTATTTGCACATCTCTGAATTCCGGGGTGACCATACTAGCATGTGAGTTACAGGGCATTTCTCAAATAGATGTCTTTTTTTCACACTCTCTTATATTTGGAAGGAAAAAGTGTAGAGAAAGACAAGGGGCAATAACACTTGTTTTGCTATTCTATATTCCCCCAAGTCTCCCGATAAAAATGATACCTCACTTGTGTGGGTAGGTCTAGCGCCCGCAAAAGGAAATGCCCCAAAACGCAACATGGACACATCACATTTTTTTTAAAGAAAACAGAGCTGTTTTTTGCAAAGTGCCTACCTGTAGATTTTGGCCTCTAGCTCAGCCGGCACCTAGGGAAACTTAACAAACCTGTGCATTTTTGAAAACTAGAGACCTAGGGGAATCCAAGATGGGGTGACTTGTGGGGCCCTGACCAGGTTCTGTTACCCAGAATCCTTTGCAAACCTCAAAATTTGGCTGCAAAAACACATTTTCCTCACATTTTGGTGACAGAAAGTTCTGGAATCAGAGAGGAGCCACAAATTTCTTTCCACCCAGCGTTCCCCCAAGTCTCCTGATAAAAATGATACCTCACTTGTATGGGTAGGCCTAGCGCCCGCAACAGGAAATGCCCCAAAACGGAACGTGGACACATCACATTTTTTTAAAGAAAACAGAGGTGTTTTTGCAAAGTGCCTACCTGTAGATTTTGGTCTCTAGCTCAGCCGGCACCTAGGGAAACTTACCAACCTGTGCATTTTTTAAAACTAGATACCTAGGGGAATCCAAGATGGGGTGACTTGTGGGGCTCTGACCAGGTTCTGTTACCCAGAATCCTTTGCAAACCTCAAAATTTGGCTAAAAAAACACATTTTCCTCACATTTTGGTGACAGAAAGTTCTGGAATCAGAGAGGAGCCATAAATTTCCTTCCACCCAGCATTCCCCCAAGTCTCCCGATAAAAATGATACCTCACTTGTGTGGGTAGGCCTAGCGCCCGCGACAGGAAATGCCCCAAAACGCAACGTGGACACATCACATTTTTTTAAAGAAAAAAGAGGTGTTTTTTGCAAAGTGCCTACCTGTAGATTTTGGCCTCTAGCTCAGCCGGCAACTAGGGAAACCTACTAAACCTTTGCATTTTTGAAAACTAGAGACCTAGGGAATCCAAGATGGGGTGACTTGTGGGGCTCTGGCCAGGTTCTGTTACACAGAATCCTTTGCAAACCTCAAAATGTGGCTAAAGAAACACATTTTCCTCACATTTTGGTGACAGAAGGTTCTGGAATCAGAGAGGAGCCACAAATTTCCTTCCACCCAGCGTTCCCCCAAGTCTCCCGATAAAAATTATACCTCACTTGTGTGGGTAGGCCTAGCGCCCAAGACAGGAAACGCCCCAAAACGCAACGTGGACACATCACATTTTTTTAAAGAAAACAGAGGTGTTTTTTGCAAAGTGCCTACTTGTAGATTTTGGCCTCTAGCTCAGCTGGCACCTAGGGAAACCTACCAAACCTGTGCATTTTTGAAAACTAGAGACCCAGGGGAATCCAAGATGCGGTGACTTGTGGGGCCCTGACCAGGTTCTCTAACTCAGAATCTTTTGCAAACCTCAAAAATTTAGCTAAAAAAACACATTTTCCTCACATTTGGGTGACAGAAAGTTCTGGAATCAGAGAGGAGCCACAAATTTCCTTCCACCCAGCGTTCCCCCAAGTCTCCCGATAAAAATTATACCTCACTTGTGTGGGTAGGCCTAGCGCCCGCGACAGGAAATGCCCCAAAACGCAACGTGGACACATCACATTTTTTTAAAGAAAACAGAGGTGTTTTTTGCAAAGTGCCTACTTGTAGATTTTGGCCTCTAGCTCAGCTGGCACCTAGGGAAACCTACCAAAACTGTGCATTTTTGAAAACTAGACACCTAGGGGAATCCAAGATGGGGTGACTTGTGGGGCTCTGACCAGGTTCTGTTACCCAGAATCCTTTGCAAACCTCAAAATGTGGCTAAAAAAACACATTTTCCTCACATTTTGGTGACAGAAAGTTCTGGAATCAGAGAGGAGCCATAAATTTCCTTCCACCCAGCATTCCCCCAAGTCTCCCGATAAAAATGATACCTCACTTGTGTGGGTAGGCCTAGCGCCCGCGACCGGAAATGCCCCAAAACGCAACGTGGACACATCACATTTTTTTAAAGAAAAAAGAGGTGTTTTTTGCAAAGTGCCTACCTGTAGATTTTGGCCTCTAGCTCAGCCGGCAACTAGGGAAACCTAACAAACCTTTGTATTTTTGAAAACTAGAGACCTAGGGGAATCCAAGATGGGGTGACTTGTGGGGCTCTGGCCAGGTTCTGTTACCCAGAATCCTTTGCAAACCTCAAAATTTGGCTAAAAAAACACATTTTCCTCACATTTTGGTGACAGAAAGTTCTGGAATCAGAAAGGAGCCACAAATTTCCTTCCACCCAGCGTTCCCCCAAGTCTCACGATAAAAATTATACCTCACTTGTGTGGGTAGGCCTAGCGCCCGCGACAGGTAACGCCCCAAAACGCAACGTGGACACATCACATTTTTTTAAAGAAAACAGAGGTGTTTTTTGCAAAGTGCCTACTTGTAGATTTTTGGCCTCTAGCTCAGCTGGCACCTAGGGAAACCTACCAAACCTGTGCATTTTTTAAAACTAGAGACCTAGGGGAATCCAAGATGGGGTGACTTGTGGGGCCCTGACCAGGTTCTGTTACCCAGAATCCTTTGCAAACCTCAAAATTTAGCTAAAAAAACACATTTTCCTCACATTTGGGTGACAGAAAGTTCTGGAATCAGAGAGGAGCCACAAATTTCCTTCCACCCAGCGTTCCCCCAAGTCTCCCGATAAAAATTATACCTCACTTGTGTGGGTAGGCCTAGCGCCCGCAACAGGAAATGCCCCAAAACGCAACGTGGACACATCACATTTTTTTAAAGAAAACAGAGGTGTTTTTTGCAAAGTGCCTACTTGTAGATTTTGGCCTCTAGCTCAGCTGGCACCTAGGGAAACCTACCAAAACTGTGCATTTCTGAAAACTAGACACCTAGGGGAATCCAAGATGGGGTGACTTGTGGGGCTCTGACCAGGTTCTGTTACCCAGAATCCTTTGCAAACCTCAAAATGTGGCTAAAAAAACACATTTTCCTCACATTTTGGTGACAGAAAGTTCTGGAATCAGAGAGGAGCCATAAATTTCCTTCCACCCAGCATTCCCCCAAGTCTCCTGATAAAAATGATACCTCACTTGTGTGGGTAGGCCTAGCGCCCGCGACAGGTAACGCCCCAAAACGCAACGTGGACACATCACATTTTTTTAAAGAAAACAGAGGTGTTTTTTGCAAAGTGCCTACTTGTAGATTTTGGCCTCTAGCTCAGCTGGCACCTAGGGAAACCTACCAAACCTGTGCATTTTTTAAAACTAGAGACCTAGGGGAATCCAAGATGCGGTGACTTGTGGGGCCCTGACCAGGATCTGTTACTCAGAATCCTTTGCAAACCTCAAAAATTTAGCTAAAAAAACACATTTTCCTCACATTTTGGTGACAGAAAGTTCTGGAATCAGAGAGGAGCCACAAATTTCCTTCCACCCAGGGTTCCCCCAACTCTCCCGATAAAAATGATACCTCACTTGTGTGGGTAGGCCTAGCGCCTGCGACAGGAAATGCCCCAAAACGCAACGTGGACACATCACATTTTTAAAAAAAAAACAGAGGTGTTTTTTGCAAAGTGCCTACTTGTAGATTTTGGCCTCTAGCTCAGCTGGCACCTAGGGAAACCTACCAAACCTGTGCATTTCTGAAAACTAGACACCTAGGGGAATCCAAGATGGGGTGACTTGTGGGCCCTTGACCAGGTTCTGTTACCCAGAATCCTTTGCAAACCTCAAAATTTGGCTGAAAAAACACATTTTACTCACATTTTGGTGACAGAAAGTTCTGGAATCAGAAAGGAGCCACAAATTTCTTTCCACCCAGCGTTCCCCAAGTCTCCTGATAAAAATGATACCTCACTTGTATGGGTAGGCCTAGCGCCCGCAACAGGAAATGCCCCAAAACGGAACGTGGACACATCACATTTTTTGATAGAAAACAGAGGTGTTTTTGGCAAAGTGCCTACCTGTAGATTTTGGCCTCTAGCTCAGCCGGCACCTAGGGAAACTTACCAAACCTGTGCATTTTTGAAAACTAGATACCTAGGGGAATCCAAGATGGGGTGACTTGTGGGGCTCTGACCAGGTTCTGTTACCCAGAATCCTTTGCAAACCTCAAAATTTGGCTAAAAAAACACATTTTCCTCACATTTTGGTGACAGAAAGTTCTGGAATCAGAGAGGAGCCATAAATTTCCTTCCACCCAGCATTCCCCCAAGTCTCCCGATAAAAATGATACCTCACTTGTGTGGGTAGGCCTAGCGCCCGCGACCGGAAATGCCCCAAAACGCAACGTGGACACATCACATTTTTTGAAAGAAAAAAGAGGTGTTTTTTGCAAAGTGCCTACCTGTAGATTTTGGCCTCTAGCTCAGCCGGCAACTAGGGAAACCTACCAAACCTTTGCATTTTTGAAAACTAGAGACCTAGGGGAATCCAAAATGGGGTGACTTGTGGGGCTCTGGCCAGGTTCTGTTACACAGAATCCTTTGCAAACCTCAAAATGTGGCTAAAGAAACACATTTTCCTCACATTTTGGTGACAGAAGGTTCTGGAATCAGAGAGGAGCCACAAATTTCCTTCCACCCAGCGTTCCCCCAAGTCTCCCGATAAAAATTATACCTCACTTGTGTGGATAGGCCTAGCGCCCAAGACAGGAAACGCCCCAAAACGCAACGTAGACACATCACATTTTTTTAAAGAAAACAGAGGTGTTTTTTGCAAAGTGCCTACTTGTAGATTTTGGCCTCTAGATCAGCTGGCACCTAGGGAAACCTACCAAACCTGTGCATTTTTGAAAACTAGAGACCTAGGGGAATCCAAGATGCGGTGACTTGTGGGGCCCTGACCAGGTTCTCTAACTCATAATCCTTTGCAAACCTCAAAAATTTAGCTAAAAAAACACATTTTCCTCACATTTGGGTGACAGAAAGTTCTGGAATCAGAGAGGAGCCACAAATTTCCTTCCACCCAGCGTTCCCCCAAGTCTCCCGATAAAAATTATACCTCACTTGTGTGGGTAGGCCTAGCGCCCGCGACAGGAAATGCCCCAAAACGCAACGTGGACACATCACATTTTTTTAAAGAAAACAGAGGTGTTTTTTGCAAAGTGCCTACTTGTAGATTTTGGCCTCTAGCTCAGCTGGCACCTAGGGAAACCTACCAAAACTGTGCATTTTTGAAAACTAGACACCTAGGGGAATCCAAGATGGGGTGACTTGTGGGGCTCTGACCAGGTTCTGTTACCCAGAATCCTTTGCAAACCTCAAAATGTGGCTAAAAAAACACATTTTCCTCACATTTTGGTGACAGAAAGTTCTGGAATCAGAGAGGAGCCATAAATTTCCTTCCACCCAGCATTCCCCCAAGTCTCCCGATAAAAATGATACCTCACTTGTGTGGGTAGGCCTAGCGCCCGCGACAGGAAATGTCCCAAAACGCATCGTGGACACATCACATTTTTTTAAAGAAAAAAGAGGTGTTTTTTGCAAAGTGCCTACCTGTAGATTTTGGCCTCTAGCTCAGCCGGCAACTAGGGAAACCTAACAAACCTTTGTATTTTTGAAAACTAGAGACCTAGGGGAATCCAAGATGGGGTGACTTGTGGGGCTCTGGCCAGGTTCTGTTACCCAGAATCCTTTGCAAACCTCAAAATTTGGCTAAAAAAAACACATTTTCCTCACATTTTGGTGACAGAAAGTTCTGGAATCAGAGAGGAGCCACAAATTTCCTTCCACCCAGCGTTCCCCCAAGTCTCCCGATAAAAATTATACCTCACTTGTGTGGGTAGGCCTAGCGCCCGCGACAGGAAACGCCCCAAAACGCAACGTGGACACATCACATTTTTTTAAAGAAAACAGAGGTGTTTTTTGCAAAGTGCCTACTTGTAGATTTTGGCCTCTAGCTCAGCTGGCACCTAGGGAAACCTACCAAACCTGTGCATTTCTGAAAACTAGACACCTAGGGGAATCCAAGATGGGGTGACTTGTGGGCCCCTGACCAGGTTCTGTTACCCAGAATCCTTTGCAAACCTCAAAATTTAGCTAAAAAAACACATTTTCCTCACATTTTGGTGACAGAAAGTTCTGGAATCAGAAAGGAGCCACAAATTTCTTTCCACCCAGCGTTCCCCAAGTCTCCTGATAAAAATGATACCTCACTTGTATGGGTAGGCCTAGCGCCCGCAACAGGAAATGCCCCAAAACGGAACGTGGACACATCACATTTTTTGATAGAAAACAGAGGTGTTTTTGGCAAAGTGCCTACCTGTAGATTTTGGCCTCTAGCTCAGCTGGCACCTAGGGAAACCTACCAAACCTGTGCATTTTTGAAAACTAGAGACCTAGGGGAATCCAAGATGGGGTGACTTGTGGGGTGACCTCGTCCAAGGCACCCAATAGGTTAAGACCTACCTATGCTGTCTGTACCTTTTCTGGACTTGTTGAAACTTCCTGGATTCAAGGAATTTTCTCTGCCTAAGTGGCCAAGTTGATTGCTCTTACAAGACCATGTTGTGTCTCTGATCAATTGAGTGACAATGTTTATCGATAATACGGGTTTGGTGTTGTAGTGATCCTAGTTTGTTCTAATGGGATAAAAGGAGTTAGCTTAGCCTTTGGCTTGCAGACTCGTGCCCCTATCACCTAGTGACTGTTCTCCTATTTAGCTTGCTCTGTCTTAGCCCATTTAATTATTTAATTCATCTAAGATGGCTGATAGTTAGGCCACTTGTTATGCTTTGCATTATCAGTGCCACAGCGCTAAGGCATCAAGATCAAGTGACAAAGACAAACAAACAGTAGGTGTTCAAACTTAGGGACTTTCCCTCTATATACTTTCAAGGGATTTGTTTATAATAATTGCCGCCCCAAGCATGTCTGTTATCTATTGTTTAGGAACACTCCTAGGTCAGGGGTCCTGGTAGATCTGTACAAATACATCGCACTTTAGACATATAATCAGAGGGATTCCGACCAGTGGGCATCGCCACCATCACTGATATTGATGCTTCACGTTGTCTTGACGCTGACCCAGTCTTCGTGTCCCTGCGGAGTATGAGATAGAGACCTCATTCCAAGGTAACGAGGGTTGGGGGCTCCTCTCATGGACATGGCATTGGCAGATTAGGTTTAGCAAACCCAGCTCTCCTTTAGGTAGGAGGTTAGGCCTATCATATCAGGGTATTAGGGCATATTACACATCTTATGTCTTTCATATGCTATTGCAAGATGGTGGGGGTCTTTGTAATTATGTCTCTTGTCTTCACAATTCTGTTTTTTACACTGTTCATTATCCTAATCATGCAGCCCATGCAACATATTACAGATTGCAGTTGTGTTAAATAAAAACTATTGAAACTTTACTGCATCTTCGTTATTGCCTGTGTTTGGTTGAGACATGATGTATCTGTGAGAAAGGGGTAATCTCCGTTTAACCACGAAACTCTCTGAGATGTCTTATTCTCGAGTCCATGAGTAAAGGCTGCCACAAATCACCTTTTACTATTTGTGTTTTTGGTGAGGTGATGCTAGTGAGCTGGAAAGGGTTGGGACGACAGTTGCAACTTGTTGTAGGATAGGCATAGTCGCCTATAAACATAAGTACTGTCACCCTTATTCAGCAGTCTTGCCCAGAGCAAGAGCCCAAAGTACGACATGGAACCATCAACGATGGTGTTTAGGCACTAATTTATGGATACCCGACTATTACTGTCTCACAGACAACAGGTACCCTAAGTACCATTAAACAGAGACGTCCGTGGTCTTTGGGAAATTCGTCCTCAGCTGAAAAGGTAACATCTGATTAAGCTATAGGTTGTTCGAGCTCGAACTCATAAAAGGACTTTGTTCCCCATTTGGTGTTCCATTTTTCTAAACAAATATGGCTAATGTCATTGACATTCTGAAAATGCAAGACAAGCACTAACACAACATTTATTAGTGCATAGCTTTACAGAGGATGGCGGGGAAGTTACTCCTATAATAGAAGCTAATGAAGCATACCAAACAGAAACATTTTATTGTTGGGTCACCTTTCCTGAGGTAGACCAAAGAACACATACATTTCACACATATGAAATTGCAAACGTACCTCCACGGTATCGAGCATACCTGTATCATGAAATATCGCTCACATACCAAGAGCATCAGCACTGGTTTGAAGGTGCCCTACCACATGTATTACAAAGAGTGAGGCTAGGTCCTTTAAGTAATGACGGACCGACGTGGCCTGTGTTTACCACATACACACCTCACCCAGGCATTCCAAATATGCCAATAGTAGATCTGCAAGATTTATATAATGAATTAGTGACATTATATAGACGTCTGGTTCAGTTCGTAATGCAAACTTTGAACACCACACCAGCGCGTCCAGCACTGCCAGCACCTGCTGGATACCAATTGGCTACTGGGATGAATCCACAAACAATACATACTATTATGGGTAAAGTACCCAGAGAACGAGAAAAAATACTGTTCTGGATTGCCCAGAAAACTAATCAGCTGGAAGCTGTGTTTCCCCATACGGAACCACAGGAAAAACATAGACTGATCAATATGTGCTTGCCTTTGGGATGGTTCCCTCGGTGGATGACTGCGCCACATGAGGTACAGTCTTTGCTGCCATTTACACTACCACACATGGTACCCCAACACTTACCAATTTACCGGAGGTGTTAAAACAAATACAGAGTGAGCACGGGGCTGCACCAGCCTTGGATTTGGGGATAACTTTGACACAGTTTCCTCAATAGTACTCAGTAATATTAAAGGGGAAGCGGTAGCACTGGCAATACGCCAGCGTCTCTGGGAAACTCCACGCTTGGAACAAGAGAGACAGCTACCAAAAATAATTTCCGACACCTATACTAGTATAGGGTGGGATAGTTTGGGAGCCAAACCAAAGAAATTGGAGTTACAAGGTACCACCCTTAAGGAAGGTACAAAGCAGGCACAAGAGGGCTCTAAAAAGCGCTGGGAGAAACAAAAAGAGTTTAAAGATAGAAGAAATAAGAGAGCTGATTCTCCACACCCGAGAACTCCGAAAGGAGATACAATCTCAAAAATATGGAGAATATTAAAACTCCAGACAGATATACTGATTCATGTCTCTCTCATTCCTTTCAGAACGCACCGAATAGACGTAGCGAGAGAGAGGCCATCCTGATCGACGTCCTGAATATGTGAAACAAAAGAAAGACTTGCCGCAGTCTACAATTAAAAAACAAGAAAAGACTCCTCAGCAAACGCCACAGTTTAAAAAGAAAAAGGTGGCAGCACTGACAGCTACAAATGCCAGTGCACTTGAGAACACTGTTGAGGAACAAGACGTGGGCAGTGACTCTGTTAGACAGCGCAGCAGAGGTCACAATATGTTGCCAGAGTCTGAAAGATCATCTGGATGCGACAGCAACTAGCGATTTTATTGCAGTTGAAACAGCGGACAGCCGCGTTCTTCCACCCGACATGGTTTATGATTTAAAAATTCAGATAGAGGGAGAAGTGGAGCACAACATTGGTGTGATATTTTGGGATGAGCTTACTAGTGACATCCTATTGACCAAAAGAGACTGGCCACCTGAACACGTCCGTAAGCTCTCGCATGGGAAGATGTAATTTTGCCTTCTTTCTCTGATCTTGTTCCGGAAGCAGAAAAAGAAGCCTATGCTGCTGAATGGGCTTTAGCACAGGCACCTGCGTTATACCACAATCATGTAGGTTGGGACAAGGAGTCTCCTTGTCATGTTATTCCCGTTAGGTCTACACCCCAACTGCAGCCATAATATCCTGTGAAACATGAAGCAAAAGCCCTGGTGTGGGAGATCCTCACCCAGCTTGAGCACCAGGGAGTAATTGAGCCCTGTACATCTGCAATGAATAACCCATTATTCCTAGTTGCAAAAGCCTGACCATTCCCACAGTATAGTCATTGATTATAGACATTTAACTAGTCAGACACGCACATGTGCAATACAAAACTCACATAGCACGGCACTAATAAACAACATAGTGCGTAAAAAACATAAAACGACATTACATGTTTCTAATGTTTTTTTCTGCCAGAACTTAGCACATGAAAGTCGGGACCTGAGTGCATTCTCATTTGGCTCTCAGAAATGCTTTTGTCGTTTTCCTCAAGGCTATAAAAACAGCCCAGGGATATTTTCAGCCCGTGTAACATCAATATTACATGATATTGATTCTGAGGCGTTGTCCTACGTGGATGACATATATCTCACAGACCACAACCTCAACATTCATCTTGTAAGGGTCGATCGGATCATTTTGGGATTTGCAGACCTTGGTTACAAATTCAACTTTAAGAAAAGTAAGATTGCCTTTCTCAGTGTACTGTTCCTGGGATATGGGGACTTTCTAGAGAAATGTGCTCAACTGCACCCTCCTAACACGCTTAAGAAACTACAGTCACTACTGGGTTTCTTTAACTTTGGCAGAACATACATTCCAGACTCTGCACAACGTATCAAGCCACTTTATGACTTGGTTCAGCCCAATTTTTATAGCAGACACTGGACGTTTGAATACACATGCATCCTTAGGGAAATGCAACAGAACATGCTAGAAGCTAAACACCTGCACACATGTGACGATAAAACATATTTGGTCATCAGAATTATTGTTGGTGCCATTGGATTTACTTATGTCACCTTCAACGAAGGTGACACGGTACCCATAGCATATAAATCACATTTATACTCTAATGCAGAACAGCGTTTTGCACCTACAGAAAAGGTTCTGATTGCAGTTCAGATGGCTGTCATTAAGGAGAGGCCACTTGCCCAGGGAAAACGCATTATTGTCGTTACCCTGGTGCCGGCCTAAGAGGCTGTCACCAAAGCAAGTGTTCCTGATGCTAAAGCATTACATCCACATTGGATACAGTGGGCAACGCCTCTGACCGCCACTGATGTTGACTATGGGGGTCATTCTGAACGCAGCGGGCGGCGGTCGCCGCCCGCCTGGCGGGAACCGCCATTTGTCCGCACCGCGGTCAAAAGACCGCTGGTGCTATTCCAACTTTCCCGCTGGGCCGGCGGGCGCTACCCAAGGTAGCGCCCACCGGCCCAGCGGGAAAGAGGCCTGCAACACTGAAGCCGGGTCCGAATGGAGCCGGCGGTGTTGCAGGTGTGCGACGGATGCAGTTGCACCCGTCGCGCTTTTCACTGTCTGCTAGGCAGACAGTGAAAAGCAGGCTGGGGCCCTGTTAGGGGGCCCATGCCAGTGGCATGGGCAGTGCAGGGGCCCCCAGGGGCCCCTAGACACCCATTGCTGCCATCCTGTTCCTGGTGGTAAAAACTGCCAGAAACAGGCTGGCGGGAAGGGGGTCAGAATCCCCATGGCGGTGCTGCTTGAAGCGCCGCCATGGTGGATTTGGGCAACCGGGGGAAATCCGGCGTGAAACCGCCGGACCTGTTTTTCTGACCGCGGCTTTACCGCCGCGGTCAGAATGGCCCAGGAAGCACCGCCAGCCTGTTGGCGGTGCTTCCGTCGTCCCCGCCAGGGTCGGAATGAGGGCTTATATCTTTGATCCAAAACTTCAGACACAAGAGTTTCTCCAGTACGAACAGGAGTACCCCGCTCCTCTAAATATCTTGCCATTAGACAGATATCATACTGTCATATACACTGATGGTTCAGCACAACCGGCTGTAGGTACTAAATGTCATTACTCAGCCGCTTGCGCAGCCATGAGTGGAGTGATGGAAGATGGAGTCTTCCACCCTCATAACACCTACACGCAGATCCTAGGGGATTGCACAGCTCAGTTGGCTGAACTTAAAGCTCTTATACTAGTGCTAGCACACACAGATCCAGGATGCCTGACTTTAATAGTCTGCGACTCATGCTACTGCGTCCAGTCATACAATGATTATCTTAATCATTGGAAGCTGAACAGGTTTAGAGATTCAAAAGGGTACACCATTAAACACAAGACATTGTGGGGGAGGGTGGCTGATCTTAAGGATAAGCTACCATGTGTCCATGTAGTACATACATTGGGCCATCAACGTGTAGGAGTACACGTTACTGGCAACATCTTGGCTGATGAAGCAGCCAAATCTGCAGTAGCTACGGCTTCTGTGGCTGCAGTGACTCGTTCACAAACGAGATTGGATAATGAAATACTGACTGCCGTGAAACCTTCAGCTGCAGGCAAGCCCCTTCCAAAGAGATACCCTACAAAGTATTCTTACCATATCAGTGCTCAGAATGTTGCCTACGCAACAATTCCTGGGGTTGGAGATTGAGTGATCCCCAACAAAGACCAGAGATTAGATCTAGTAAAAGCAGCGCATGGGGATGTCGCTTCTGCACATGCTGGTATATCGGCCACAATAACACTTCTACAGAAACGCTTCTGGTGGCCTGGTCTATGAAGACAAACAAAGAAATATGTCCTTTGCTGTGACATTTGCCAGCAGATAAAGGGTTCTAATATCAAATGCCCACCACAGACATCCCTCTTAGTGTCCAGCAGACCACTACAGTGTGTGTACCTGGACCATTGCTTTCCACTACAGCCTGATGGTGCATACAAATATATTCTAGTCGCTGTAGATTCTTGTTCTAGATTCCTGTGGGTATGGCTGCAGCGGTCGGCTGATGCTTGAACAGTTATAAAAGACTTGCTGTTCTTTATCGATACATATGCAGTTGCAGCAGTCCATTCGGACCAGGGCCCTGCATTTGCCTCTAAGGCATTCAGGGACACCATGGGGACGATGGGTGTTGAACTCCCTTACTCATCACCATACCATCCCGAGGGAAATTCGGTCGTGCAGAGGCAGAACCGTGATCTGAAGCACTCCTTAACAGCTTGGATATTAGGTTCAGGCCGCAGTTGGCTTCATCAACTATATGGGGTCCAGAGAGCACTGAATAATCTGCCAAGACGGTCCTTGGGGGGATGCACTCCTTATAAGGTTCTCTTTGGGATACCTATGTATGTCCCAGATCTTGATGCCTCTGGTATGGTGGCAGAAGAAACATCATTTGACATGAGTGAACGTCTGACTGTCTTACAGGAGCTTCAGCAATTTTGTGATGATAAATCATCTACCAGTGCTGCCACATTAGGAATAAGGGATTTGGCGAAAACTTCGACTGGCTGGATTTCTAAAGTTGGGGGATCTGGTTTGTGAGAAGAGCGCTGTGAAGAAGGAATTCGGTCCATCATACAGAGCACCTGTACCGGTCTTGGGAATTCAAGGTACCAGGACTGTCATCTTACCACCACTGCCTGGTTCCCAAACAAACAGATTCATTTCCATTGATGACATCAAACTACACCATGTGGCCGATCCTTCACAGTAGACCAAGAGGTCCCTTGGATGGTTCCCGATCTCCTCTCACTACCCAACAGGACATACTTCTACATAGCAGGATGTACAACACTACTACGGACTATGCAACAATGTCCAATGCTGTTCCAGATACCTCCTCGACCATGGGGAGAGCGGAAAGCGAACTTTTGCTAGTTCCAGTCACCACTTCAATGACAACTCCTGTCCAAGATTTGGCTGTTTTTTACACGAACACTTCACAGACTGATGACACTGTCTACCAAGATCCTCTACACAAAGTGGACCAAAGTACAACAATTGCACCGTCTCCAGTTTTTGCAGAGACTGCCTCTGGCTATTTCATAGACATTGATGACTTTTCTTCAGACTCATCCACTTCTGTGATTGACAATGTTTCAACAAGAAGTAAGCTGTGTCAATGGCTTAAAAATAATTATTTAATCTACCCATGGAACTATTTATGGTTCTGTTTGACATTTTCAGCATTATTTTTTTGTGTTGGGTTTGTGACTGTTTTCTTTTTGCTCATAAATGGTCACTATATTCCTGAATGCTCCTCTGTTGAACTTGTGGATGAAGTCTTAATTCCATATCATTCCTTGCATAAGAACTGAAGAGACTTATCCCTTGTAAATATTACAGCAATACCGATTTCTGATGGGTTTGTGTGTAACAAGGTTCCCTTTGATATATAGGGGCCTACATAGGTTATTCAAATTCCATATGTGTTAAAAATATCTATGACAGATGTAATTACACCTGATGTTGTATCTGATGATTGGGATGTCCAAACAGTTGATTCTATGCTAACTGAAATGAAGGACTATCCCGTATTCGAAAGTGATGATGTATATGAACATACAATGAATTATGGGGAAATGTTCTGTTACAACAATTGGGGACATTACTACCTACACCGTGCCACTAGAAAAAAGGCCAGTACTAAACTATACACAGTGGGAACACTGTTCAACATCACCAGTGGGGAGCCCAAAACATAATACAGATAAATTTACGTACTGTTCATTGTCCTAATCATTGCAGCCCATGCAACATATCGCAGATTGCAGTTGTGTTAAATAAAAACTATTGAAACTTTACTGCATCTTTGTTATTGCCTGTGTTTGGTTGAGACATGATGTATCTGTGAGAAAGGGGTAATCTCCGTTTAACCACGACACTCCCTGAGATGTCTTATTCTCGAGTCCATGCGTAAAGGCTGCCACAAATCACCTTTTACTATTTGTGTTTTTGGTGAGGTGCTGCTAGTGAGCTGGAAAGGGTTGGGACGGTTGGGAAGGTTGACATGGTATATGTTATCTAGCAATAGTGTTTCAACAGAATTGTCATGTGGAACACCTTAAAGTTCCGGTGTGGAGGATGAAAGCTAGAACTAGACAAGGAGCAAGTGCTGCTGCAATAGTAGGGGATGTCTTTGGCACATTGATTCCATCACTAGGAGTGATTCTGAATGACCTGAAGATTAGAAAGTTGTCTACAATAGTGGATAAATTAGGTATGAGCACTGCAAATGTATTGTTGTTGGTAAACACTGAGATGGTAGTGCTAAGATCAATAGTTCTGCAAAATTGACTTGGGCTAGACTTATTGCTTGCAAAAGAGGGTGGAGTCTGTCGGATGCTGAAGGTCCAGCAATGTTGTACTTATATTCCGGACAAAAGTAAGGATCTTCAGAAGCTAATCTGGAATATTTCTGGGTTGACAAAGGATTTGAAAGAGCTGGAAGTGACTGGTGCATGGGAAGCCATTGGAAATGGATTTTCTGCTTTTGGTGGTTTGAAAATTTGGGAAGCGGAATTGTAGTCTCTGTATTGATACCATTGTTGATTATTTTAATTGTGGTAATACTTCTGTTGGATGTATGCAAAATCTTCCAGAAAATGAAGGAAGGAAGAGAAAGAGAGCAGAAGTTGAGATGGATGATAATTAGTGTAAATACTATGATGATATGAAATGTTTGGAGGAAACAAGGCAAAAGTTGTTAAAACTGCCAGGTTTTAGAGAGTTTCATTCAAGAATGAAATTGGTTTATGATGACTCTAAAAGCCATCAGAGGGAGGGTTGAGAGAGCATAACTAGGGCTTGCCATTATATCTCTTAAACATGAAATGAAGGGATGGTTGTTTTTCTGCATAATGTGAAAATGCTTCCCATTTAAAGGTGGTGCACTAAATTTCATACAAGTAAAGTGCACACATTAATATGTTTCATGTATGCCGCTTTTAATAATTGTTTGAGAAATGCTTATGTTATAGTATTTTAAACACTATTATTCTTTATGATCATTTCATAGTCAACATAAGAAGATGTACAGAAACCATTTAATTTGAAAGTGTACTTGTGAATATTTAGCTTGGCTGGAGTGAAGGCCCACATTGTTCCTGCGTTTTAATTTCAATATGAAGGTTGCTTTTTTGTGTGTTTTTCTGAAGCTACAGGTGTGGAGACTAATAAGGAGCCTGCTGTGTGTGAGTGATAAGAAAGGCTGAGAGAGACATTACAATGATGGAAAGAGTATCGTGAATTGAAAGTTATCATTTTGAAATTCCTGAGAGCAAGGCTGCACCTAGGCTACATAGAAGAAACTTAGGCCCTCATTAAAACCATGGTGGTCGGTGTTAAAGCTGCGGTAATACCGTCAACAGGCCGGCGGTAAAAATAATGGAATCTCGACTAGGGCGGAAACCGCCAACATAGACAGCCACTTTAACACTCAGACCACCACGGCGGTAGCAACAAACACCGTGGCGGTCACCGCCAACAGCCAGGCGTAAGACAATGAACCGCCCACCCCATCACAACCCGCCAATCCGCCAGCTTTTCCGGTGCGGTACCAATACCATCAAAAGCAAGGCAGAAACAGGACTTGGAAGGGAAACCACTTAACTTCCCACAATCAACGAAGAACCAGGATGCCATGGAGCCCGAGCTGCAGGTCCCACCCATGCTGGTCTACCTCCTCATACATGAGGAATATCACAGGACGTGGCGGTGAGTAATGCACATAGCACACATGGGACGGGGGAAGAGAGTGACACAAACATACAACACACAACACCCCCACCCTCGCCCACAACACCATACACACAAAAACATGCATCAACATTACATTTACACCCCGTGCCCCCCTGAAAGAATGAAAGGACAAAAGGAATGGAGTCAAATCTGTGATATATTAGAAATAGGCACATGTACTTAACGAATCAAAAAACAGTACATACAATTATATACAATATGTACAGAAGGCCGTACACTGTCCTTTGTAAATGTCCGTGGCCCACTGGAGCAAAAATCATGGGCAAAGCCCACACTTGACTCCTGCCTCAATATGGAGAGAACACTGCAGAGGCATGAGGTAGAAAACACACAGGCACCTCAGGGGGACGGGGAAGGGGAGAGCACCTCAGCCAGAAGATGGTACTATGCCACAGCTCCTCGAGGGGGCTCAATGCCCACAGCGATGTCCTGGGGAGTGCAAAGCCACAGTCTCTCAAGTGGGTGGGTTGCCCACTGCTTGGTCCTGGGGAGTGCAAAGTCACAGTCTCTCAAGTCTCTCAAGTGGGTGGGTTGCCCACTGCTTGGTCCTGGGGAGTGCAAAGCCACAGTCTCTCAAGTCTCTCAAGTGGGTGGGTTGCCCACTGCATGGTCCGTGGAGTGCAAAGCCATAGTCTCTCAAGGGGGTGGCATCTCCACTGGTTCTGGAGGGGGCTTTGTGCCCAGTCTGCGTCATCCTGCCAAGGATAGGGGGGAGTGGATGCCTTACTCCACTGGTTCTGGAGGGAGCTTTGTGCCCAGTCGGCTTCATCCTGCCAAGGATAGAGGGAGTGGATGCATTTCTCCACTGGTTCTGGAGTGGGCTTTGTGCCCAGTGATGCTGCACTTGGGGTGTGGCAGTTCACATTCCCTCACCTGGGTGTCTGAGGCACAATATTTGCAGGGAACAGGTAGCATGATACTCCATGGAAACAGGGCCCAACTCCATCCTGCAGCGACTACGGCTGCATACTGGTGGTAGTGCCAGTGCTGGTGGGGGATGCTTCCAGTGGTGGTGGGAGGCTCCAGGCCATCTCCTGCGGCCTTGGATGGCTGTCCACTGGGGATGCTGCTGCTGACATTTGTTGTGGCAGCCGTGGGGCAGGTAACGGTGCCTGCAGCGGGAATTCTGGCGGTGCTGTCCATCGTGCAGGTGCCGTTAGTGGTGGAGGGAGGCACCAGCCTGACTCCTGCAGCCTTGGACGGCTGCCCAATGGGAATGCTGCTGCTGACAGTTGTTGTGGCAGTGGCGGGGCAGGTGGCCGGGCTGTGGATTCTGATGGTGGGCACCAGGCCCTCACATGGTGCCGCTGAGGCCTGAAGTGCCTTGCCTTGGTTCTTCTGCCCATTCCTCACCTTGGCAGATGCTGCTGGGACCTTGGCACTGACACCTTGAGTTTTGGAGGAGGCTTTGCTGGGTGGGTCATGCTCCTTGGCAGTGCTGCATGCTGACCCCTTCTTCACCTTGGCAGGTGGCGGAATGTGTTGATCCTTTGCAAGGGTTGGTGGCACAATGCCTTGCCTGACGGGTGCCCCCTTTGATCCTCTGGGAGTTGCAGTGACCACAGTGGATGGTGACTTGGTGGCTGAGGTGCTGGCCTGGGATCTGGTCACCCTGGCCCAAGGGGAAGGACGTGGGAGGGGTAGGGAAGAGGTCAACGTTCACCAGGAAATGTTTTTTAGACACACTGGGACAGGAAGATGGAGAGGGTTTGGGAGTGGAGGAAGAGGGAGTGGTTGTAGGAGGTGTCTGTCTGCTGAGTTTGGGTGAAGGTGCATGGGCTGGATTCTGTTGTGAGGTGGATGCCTGTTGGGTGGGTGGGTGCTTGCGTTTGGTGTACTTTGGGAGGTGGGGTCACAGACACACTGGGAGTGGACACAGGGGACGTGTGCATGGTTGTAGGGGTGGTGACTGCTAGTGAGGGGTGTGTTGTGATGGGCGTGCTGGTGATGAAGGTAGTGAATGAGGATGTAGTGCATGCAGGTGTGAGTGGAGACAATACTGGGAGGGAGGTGGATGAAGAGGAAGAGGGGGACACAGTGGAGGCAGTGGATGTTGGAGTGTGTGCAGGGGCATGTTGCTTGTGTGAGTGCCTGTGACTTGAGGTGTGGTGCTTATGTTTGCCTGAGCCACTTTTGTGTTTTGACTTGGGTGAATGCTGTTCTGAAGATGTGCTTTGGATAGGTTGGTATTGAGGTGATTGGGAGTGGGTAGAGGAAGTTGGAGGGGGGAGGCTAAACACAGGGACAATGGCTGCCATCAGTACTGAGGCCAGAGACTGAAATGCTCTCTGTTGGGCTGCCACACCAGAGTGAATGCCCTCCAGGTATGCATTTGTTTGTTGCAAATGCCTCTCGACACCTTGGATGGCATTCAGAATGGTTGACTGCCCAACAGAGAGGGATCTCAGGATGTCAATGACCTCTCCACTAAGGGCAGCAGGGGTGACTGGGTCAGAGCCTGAGGTGCCTGGGGTGAAGGAGATGCCCACCTTTCTTGGTGAGCGGGCACAGGAAACACGCTGAGGGGCTACTGGGAGGGCGGTGCTGATAGGGGTGGTGGTGGCTGTACCTGTTGTTGGGGTGGGCACAGAGGTGTCCGCCACCGCCAAGGGTATTCCATCGGAGGAGGAGTCGATGTCTGTGGTCTCTCCTCCTGTCCCCGTCGTAGTGCTCCCCTCACCCTCTGTCCCACTGGTGCCTTCACCCTCAGTGGATTCGGCCTCCAGGCCCATGTGGGATGCAGCTCCCTCCGTCGCCGGTGCCTCTGCTCCTCTGCTAAATGATGCTAATGCACACAAGGACAGGGTGACAAAATAAAATGGGGAGGGAAGAGACAGAGGATACACTTGGTCAATGCCAGCAACAAAAACACCGTTGGCATACCCTACACACAGGGATCAGCCCTATGCACTATGCCATGCACTACCAATTACACAGCTAGTCACCAGCCCATGGGGTACAATGCCTAACGCCAGCATCTGCACACCAGAAACCCAAATGACCCTGCCCAGTAGTAGTTGGCCACTTACACTATTGGGGTAGGAGTGCTCCAGAGCCTGCCCAACAAGGGACCTACACTGCCCACGCATTATGCTCACAGTGTACTCACCTGTTTGTCTGGAGGACCGTAGAGTAATGTGTGCTGGGGTAGGACTCCATCCACCAGTTTCTCCAACTCCTCCGTAATGAAGGCAGGGGACCTTTCATCAGACTCATGAGCCATTGTCCCTTCCAGACACAGGTCACAGCAGCGCTTGCAGTGTAGGTCCTCATCTGTTGAAGGTCAGGTAGCGAGTGAGTGAATCATTAGAAAATGGCAGTCACGTCAGCAGTGG
Source organism: Pleurodeles waltl (assembly GCF_031143425.1). NCBI lineage: Eukaryota > Metazoa > Chordata > Amphibia > Caudata > Salamandridae > Pleurodeles > Pleurodeles waltl. The sequence goes on from NC_090436.1 coordinate 511,464,472, forward strand.
TGCGTACCGTCACAGCCAGCATACATCGCCATTGGCTCCTGGAACCCATAGGGCCCAATAATAACCAATACAAAGTTGCGCATCGGTCATCGACCGCCTACCGTGACGGTGCACAACGCCAGAGCAATTACCTCATTTCCACCTGTGCCTCCTCACAGGTCAGGCAGCCACCATTTTAGGGAGGCACAGGGCAAGGCACCTAACTGCGTCACAGCAGACATTGGCACATCATCTGACTCTCGAGTTCCATACTGCTTCTGTAAAGTAAAAAAATCATCATTAGTGCAAAAGATGTGGAATTATGACCCTCTGCTCACAGTTCTCTTCCATAGGCTTCAACCACTGAGGCAGCATATGAGATGGTGGCATCCTCCGGTGTACAGACCCCTGGTGGACCTTGCGACAATGGAGGACAGACGCATTATCATCACATACAGACTTGATCGTGCCACAATCTTAGAACTGTGTGCCCAATTGGAGCCAGACCTGATGTCAGCTATCTGCCAGCCCACAGGAATCCCTCCTCTAGTGCAGGTCCTGTCAGTGCTCCATTTCCTGGCAAATGGTTCCCTCCAAACAACAGTGGCCATGGCATCAGGGATGTCTCAGCCAATGTTCTCCAATGTGTTGACCAGAGTGTTGTCAGCCCTGCTGCATGTGCAGCTGCATTGTATTCCCCCAGGTGGAGGATCTGGCCACAGTGAAAGCTGACTTTTCTGCCCTGGGACATATCCCCAACATCATTGGTGCCATTGATGGTACATGTGTAGCATTTGTTCCCCCCCCCCCCGGAAAAATGAACAGGTTTACAGGAATAGAAAAAGCTATCACTCGATGAATGTGCAGATGGTGTGTTTGGCGGACCAGTTCACCTCCCATGTGAATGCCAAATATCCTGGCTCTGTGCATGATGCCTATATATTGAGGAATAGCAGCATCCCATATGTGATGGGCCAACTCCAGGGGCACCGGGTGTGGCTAATAGGTGAGCCAAAGGTCCCCATCCGAGTATATGTTGATGTCTGGGTATGGGATTGCCCCTAAGGGTTAGTGTGTGTCTAACAGTTGTCACCCTATATTTACAGGTGACTCTGGTTACCCCAACCTCTCATGGCTACTGACCCCAGTGAGGAACGCCAGGACAAGGGCAGAGGAACGTTACAATGAGGCACATGGGCGTACAATGAGGATTATAGAAGGGACTTTCAGCCTCCTGAAGGCCAGGTTCTGCTGCCTCCATCTGACAGGTGGATCCTTGTACTACTCACCCAATAAGGTATGCCAGATCATCGTGGCATGCTGTATTTTGCACAACCTGGCCTTGAGACGCCAGGGGCCTTTTCTGCAGGAGGATGTGCCTGGAGATGGTCTTGTGGCAGCGGTGGAGCCTGTGGACAGTGATGAAGAGGAGGCAGAGGAAGAAGATGTGGACAACAGAACAAACATCATACAGCAATACTTCCAGTGACACACAGGTAGGACACTGTAAGTTCACTTTACGTTTCAGTTTTCTGTTGGACATTGTGCAGGGCAGCCTGTTTCCCTATGTCTATGGCTACTGACTGTTCCCTTTGGATTTTCTATTTTCAGGTCACTGTGCCCCATTCTGGCTCCTGCTATATGTACTGCTGCCCACCAAAGGTCACCCTGTAGTATATTTCACTGTACATATATGTTGCAATGCTTTGATAATGTTGTACTAATACATTTGTGAATCATTAGACTGACTCCAAATTGTTATTTGTTTCAAGGGTGTTTATTTAGGTGTGAATAAGTATATGGGTATGTGCAAGGGGCTGGGGTGATGGTGGAAGAAAGTCCATGGTAGAGTCCAGTCTCTTGGTATCACAGGTGCATTGTCCAAGGAGGCATGGGAAGGGGAGCAATGACAGTTAAAGGTGGACAGGGTCACAGAGTGGGACAGAAGGGTGACAATCAGGAGAGTCCTATTTCCTGGTTGGGGTCTCGGCAATGCTCTCTGTCTTCTGCCTGGATCGCAGGGACCTTATGCGGGGTGGTTCTCCTTCTGCAGGGGGTTGGGTGCAGGTGCCCTGTTGGTCCGGTGGCGTGGCCTCCTGTTCCTCAGTTTGGCTAGTGTCAGGCGCCCTTTGTTGTGCCACTGCCTCCCTCATGGTGTTGCCCATGTCAGCCAGCACCCCTGCAATGGTGACCAGGATGGTGTAGGTTTTAGTTAGGTCATCCCTGACACCCAAGTACTGTCCCTCCTGCAGCCGCTGGGTCTCCTGCAACTTGGCCTGTATCTGGCCCATGGTCTCCTGGGAATGCTCCCAGGATGTTTGAGAGTGCCTCATGGAGAGTGGGTTCCCTGGGCCTGTCCTCCCTCTGTCGCACAGCAGTCCTCCCAGCTTCCCTGTTGTCCTGTGCCTCTGTCCCCTGAACCGTGTGCCTACTGCCACTGACCCCAGGTCCCTGATCGTCCTGGGTTTGTGGGGTTGCCTGGGGTCCCTGTACTGGTGGAAACACTGCTGATTGACCTGTCCTGGGGACAGTGGCATGGGCCCGCTGGGTGGGTGCTGGGCTGGTGTTTCCTGAGGGGGGAGGCTCTGAAGTGGGTTGAGACTGTGGCAGGGGAACCGACTATCCTGAGGCCCCTGATGGGCCAGGTTGGTCATCGTGATCCAGGTGTGCAGAGCTGCTGTCGTCACTGTGGGCCTCTTCAGGGCGGGGACTGGATATAGCTGGCACCTCCTCTCCAGGGACGTTGAGTAGGGGTCCTGTTAGGATGCAAATGTATTGTTATTGTATCTGCGTGTGCCATCTTGTGCATGGATGTGTTTCCCTGTATGATTGTGATTTCCCTGTCAGCTTGGCCTTGTGTGAGTGGTAATTTTGTGGGCTGGGTGAGTCTCTCTACTGGGCATGCTGTGGTGATTGGTGTCCATGCAGGTCTGTGTAAGGGGTCCATGCATTGGTGTTACATGCAGGGCTTGGTAGTGGAGTGGGTGGGTTGTGATGGTGGGGTATGTGTGAGATGATGGAGTGATGGGGTGAGGATAAGGGTAGGAGTTTGTGATGGCATGCAGGTAGGGTGGGGGATATAGTAGTATAGATTTGACTTACCAGAGTCCAGTCCACCTGCTACTCCTGCGAGGCCCTCAGGATGCATGATCGCCAGAACTTGCTCCTCCCATGTTGTTAGTTGTGGGGGAGGAGGCGGGGGTCCACCGCCAGTCCTCTGCACAGCAATCTGGTGTCTTGATACCACGGAACGCACCTTTCCCTGTAGGTTGTTCCGCCTCTTCCTAATGTCACCCCTGGTTCTTGGGTGCTGTCCCACGGCGTTGACCCTGTCCACAATCCTCCACCATAGCTCCATCTTCCTTGCAATGGACGTCTGCTGCACCTGTGATCCGAAAAGCTGTGGCTCTATCCGGATGATTTCCTCCACCATTACCCTTAGCTCCTCCTCAGAAAACCTGGGGTGTCTTTGGGGTGCCATGGATGTGGTGTGAGTCATATTTGTGAGGATATGTGGGGTGATTTGTGGGGTGATGTGGTGTATGCTGTGATGTGCGTTAATGGTGTATGGGTGATGGTGGTTTGTGCCTCTGATTGAGTGGGTGCTCCTTGCTTGTCTCTCTGTGCTTGGTCTCTTTTTTTCACTGTAAGGGGTTGTAGGTATGGTGGGTGTTTGTTTTATAGTGGTTTGGGTGTGTGGGCGTGGTGTATGTATGTGTGTCAGATGTGTGTATTTTGAATTGTCCAATGTGGTGTTGTTTTATTTGAGTGTGTGTATTTTGAGTGTGGCGGTGTGTACCGCCAATGGTATACCGCATTTGAAAGACCGATGCGGTGATCCGTGGGTTGTGATACTGTGGGTGTATTCCTGTTGGTGTAACAGTGTGGGTTTTGCTATTGCCAGTTTATCCATGACCTTTGGTATGGCGGACTTGTGTGGGTGTCTATATAGTGGCGGAATTCTATGTTTGGGTCATAATACCCGTAGCGGATTCCTACCACGCTCATGGTATGTTGGCGGCCTTCAGCATGGAGGTAGGCAGCATTTACCGCCAGGGTTGTAATGAGGGCCTTCAAGTAGATACTGTTGCCAATTGTGTTTGATTTAGCACTTTGTTTTTCAGAAGAAAAAACAAGTTTGAAAGTGATGTCATCTTTGGAGAGCTTGAGATTTAAGTGAGGTTAAGTTAATGAAAGGTTTAGACGCTTTTATTCCCTTGAACAGAGTGGACCCATGTGAGGTATAGACCTCTATTCTTAGAAATTCAGCGGCCGTATGCTGCACACACCTATCTTGACAGAATCTTCTAAAGAGACTCTAGTATGCAGACCTTTCTCTGAAACCTTTTCAAACACTAGAATAGTTAGTAATCTATATTCAGTGGTTAGGCAGGAAAACTTGAATTTGAATTTTAAACATCAAACACGTTTCTTGATTTTCTGCATTGTCGCTATTGAGATATTGGTATTTCATATGCTAATTCGATTTAATATTGTGCAACGTTTTAACTCTCCTTTAGTGATTATGTATATCTATACCGTGGCTTTGAGACTCATTTATGTAAGTTTGACTTTGAGTCTGTAATAAAGCCCTTTAAAACTTTAAGTTGATCTTCTGAGATTGAATGTGTGACCATTTGGTTGCCCTGTAATTGATCTCAAATATTTTGATGAGAGTCTCTTCTCCAATCTCAATCATTACTCTCAAACAGCAATAACACCTTTTAACAAAGACGGTATAGATCCTTTTACTGCATAGTGTTAAATGATCTCATGGTTGTAATGTTCCCTTAGGAGACAGAAGTTAAAGGTTAACATGAGCATATCAACACAATCAATTGTTAAACATAACAATTTCTTGTGTTTAATGACCAAATACTGTTGTCGATATCTCTCACTCAGAGTGCTTTCCCTTAATAGGCATCTGGCAGGTAGGAATAACATTTATTATCTAATGGCACAATTTGCATTTCCACATATGTTGCCCTTGATGTTCTGAGGCAGAGTGCAAGATGAGCTTTCTTCTGATTCTTGTTCATCAACATGGCAAGAGCCAAAGTACTTACTGGCTCCGTCTTCATGACAAAACTAAAGAGGAAGTGTTGTAAAAGTAGGTGGGCATGGTGTGAGAAAGTAAAGAATATTAGGTAGGAAAGCAGATGATTGTTGGATAGTGCGCACAATAAGACTGGCACGTCACAACCAGCACCGCAAGAGGGACCAGTTTATCACAAAGGACTAGATTCAGCAGGAGTCTTGCCTGGTGAGAAACCTGATATCTAGAAACATGCTTTGAGGGCATGAGGAATGTAGGAGTGACCAGGTGGAATTTTCCCAGTAATTGGATAAAATTGGGATGTAATAATTTGTTTTCTACTTCCTTAGGGCTGGGACAATGAGCTAAGATTCATGATTTAGAGTTGACAGACAGAGTAGTGTCCTTTATGATGGTAGATGGTCCTCTTCCATCCTGATGGTATTTCTGCCACCAAATTTAGAGATGACCTCCAGTCCAACAGTTATTCCTTTCAATGTATTAAACGTTTGGTAGATGGCTGCCAACAGTTTTGATGACTGTCCACAAAACCTTTTACATGGTTTTGTTTTTCAGGCACAAACTCCCAAAGTCAAGTTATTGTCTGAAAAACTAAAAACTAATGACCCCCACACCGCGTTTTTTTCTCTGACAGAGCAAGTTGGCTATTATAGTTTTTTCTTGAATCTTACTGCCAGGTTTTTCCTCTCAATGACCGACAGGAAAAAGAAAGATATTTCATTGTCTTCCCTAACTAGGGCTGGCAGTGTAGTGTTCTTCTTCTGATGACAAGTACTCCATCAATCCATCGGAGGAAGTATTCTGCAGATTGAGGCAATGTTGGCTCCATCAACAGAATACTTAAGGTCCATCCATCTTTGAATTAAATGGGCAGACCCTAAGGCTTACTCAGGGAAGGCTTACCTAAGGCAGGCTAGATAAACAGGCTGCTATGCTCAGAGTATGTTGCCATGTTGAACTCAGGCTCAGCAGGACCTTGCAATAAAGGTATCCAGCTTCATAGAGCTCTGCCTAGCAACAGCTTCCGGCCTTGCACATCTGGATGATTTTATTTTGAGAACTAGAAAGTGACTAAGTCCAAAGTTAAAACTATTAAACAAGCAGAGACTGTAAATATATCCGAGTAACAAAGAGACCTAGATGGCTACAATATCCAGCTATGTCCCACTTGCAGCTTTTAGTTTGGTTTAAGAATTATTGTCTTGTTTTGTTGACTGAAAAAATGATGGTGATATTTGAACACATATTTCACTAGGGAAATGTCTGCTGCTTGTGTCATATTGACCAGGGGTTGAGCAGACACTTAGGTTGAGCCATAACAAAAGTGTATTTATTGACTTATTAAGGGACACTGTTAGACCTGGCATCTTTTGCGTGGTCTCCATTGTCTTTTATTTGCTTCTGCTTCCCATGTTTTGACTGTGTGCTGGACTCTGTTTTTGCTGTTTTCAGTACACTTGGCACTTTGCTACTGCTGACCGGTGCTAAGGTGCAAGTGCTCCCTCTGTAAAATGCATGTGTGATTGATCTTCCATGACTGGCATATTTGATTTACTAGTAAGTTCTTAGTTAAGTGCACTAGAGGTGCCCAGGGCCTATAAATCAAATGCTACTAGTGGGCCTGCAGCACTGGTTGTGCCACCCAAATTAGAAGCCCTGTAAAAATGGCTCAGACCTGAAACTGCAGTGTCTGTGTGTACAGTCTTGCACTGCCAATTCAATCTGGCAAGTGTACCAACTTGCCAGACCTAAACCTTCCCTTTTTGTACATGTAAGGCACCCCTAAGGTAGGCCCTAGGTAGCCCCATGGGCAGGGTGCAGTGTATGTTGAAGATGGGGTACCTACTGTTTTAAACTCAGCTTTCACTGTTGCAAGGCCTATCTCTCCCATAGGTTAACATGGGGACTGCCTTAAATAATATTTAAGTGGAGAATCTCTTTGGGAGCAGAAGGAAATATGGAGTATGGTGTCTCTGAACTCACAATTTAAAAATACATCTTTTGGTAAAGTTGGTTTCTAAATTGTCAGTTTGAAAATGCCACTTTTAGAAACCATTCTGTGACTCTGCCCGTTTGTGAATTCCCTGTCTGGGTCAGAATGACAGTTGGACTGTTTGTGAATCTCATCTAGACAATGAGACAAAGGGAGCTAGGGAGTAGCCTGCATATCCTGAGTTAGAGTGGAGGGAGGAGTAGTCACTTGCACTTGAATGGGTGTGCCTGCCCTCTCACAATGCAGTCTCCCCTGGTGTGAGTCTGGACCCTGGTCTGGTCAAGGCAGGATCTTGTGAACAACAGAGACTTTCCTTGATGTTTGCCAACTTCAAAGGCAGAAAGAGGGTGGGGGTGTTTGTCAAGGATTAAAGAGGAACTTATGCCAAGGAGAAGAGCTGAAGATCTGAAGAGAAGTGCTGCCCCTGCCTGTGACTGTGCTTTGTTGGGCTATCCTGCAGTTGCTGCTTCTGCCTGTGAAAGATGACAAAGACTAAACTTTGTTGTGCATTCCTGCTTGCTAAGAATCTCCAAAGGCTTGGACTGACCTTGCCTCCTGTTCTGAAGCCTCAGGGCCATCAAAGACTTCCTCTGCCACCACCTGGACTCTCTGATGAGACTCCTGCCAAGTGGTACCCTATCCAGTCCCTCGGCCTTTGTAAGGTGAATCTGGTGGAAAAGGACTAACTTTCACGCAATGACCACCATGCGGGGAGATTTGTGACGCACCATCTGCAACACGGCTGACAAACTACATGCTGCCGGCACTCCTCCTGCATTGTGGCTGGAAGATCGATGCATCGCAGCTGGAGAAACGATGCACAACACCCGCTTGCGGTGGATGAAAACGAAGCAAACCCCACCCAGCGCGGATTCCTGACACTGTGCAACCAGATTTTCAAATGCCACATCGCTGCCCGTAAAAAATTGATGCAAAGCCTGCTCAGACCCGAAGTGCTCATCTGGAAATCGATGCATCACTCTCTTGCAAGGGAGAAAAACAACTCATCGCCGACCCGACTTGAGAAGAAATGATACACAGCCTCACTTGCGAGTAAGGAATCAACGCATCACTGACTTTTCCAATGCATGCTCGCCTGTGTGGCTTTATTTTTGATGCAAACCAGGTACTTTGTGTAACAACAGCATTCTCACTGTTTTCTATGGATTAAGACTCATTCTTTTGAAAATTCATATCTTGACTTGTGTATGTTGGATTTTTGTCATTTTGGTCTTGTTTGATTTAGATAAATATTATTTATTTATCGAAACTGGTGTGGTCTCCATTTTGTAGTGTTTTCACTGCATTACTGTGTGTGTGTTGGTACAAATACTTCACACATTGCTTCTGGGGTTAAGCCCTTCTGCTCATGCCAAGCTACCAAGGGGGTAAGTGTGGGTTACCCAGGTGTGTTTTTCCTTTAACCTGACTTGAGTGAGGGTCTCTGCTTGGAAAGAGTGAAAACTGACTGCCAACAAGAGACCCCATTTCTAACAGAATCCAATTTCCAAATTTATAAACTACTTTTTGGCAAGAGTAGTTTACCTTTGATGTCAATTTGTGTTTGAGCCATTTGTAAGGAGGCATTTATAAGTGAAAGATGTATCACAACAAATTCATTTATTTTTAAAGCAAATTATTCACCTAGTTCACACTATTTTTGCCATTATTTTAGCTTCATGCAGTTAGAACGTATACTGGATCTACTTTTGGATTTCATTGCCTGGATTTTCCATTTTCTCTGATGCCAAGAGGAGCTTGATCCCTTTGCTATTACCTTTTGTAGTAATCATGATCTTAATAAAGAGCTTCAAGATTCCAGACGATTTTTTTTTTATCCTTCCATTTTTCCTCCAAACTGGGACCCTCTTAAAAAGTCAATGTGCTTGTTTACTACTAGGCACAGGGTTGAACTATGATAAATGGGAGGAGCCATCCTTTCCCAGGCAATCAAGATGGAAACTCAATAAAACGTCTCTGCATCCTGTCCTTTACAGATTGCCTCACCAAATGACTCTTTCATTTGATTACACTGTATTGACCTTGGGAATTTGGTGTTACAGCAGACCGTGGTTTTACGGTCTACACATATCCCAGTACGTCCTTCAAGTGACTTCCAGATTTCATAGAATCCAGTGTTTAAGTGAATTTTAGTTTTTTCTTGCATTGCATTTTGCCTTTCACACTGCGCAGTTTAGTTAACATTGAGTAAGCTGGCCTAGGCAATTCCGTTAAAAATAATGCTTGTTTGGAGGCATATGATATTTTCCTACTAACTTTTAAGAAACTGCTTCCATATCTTGACTTGGATTATTCTATTTAGGAAATGTGTGATATTCAGCAATGTCTAATTGATGTATTGACTTCCATAGCTCATTTTCATCAAAAGGAAGCTGAAACTACCTGGGTTGAAATAATTCAAATGCCTCTTTTTTTTACATGGTTTTAAGGAAAGAAATACTGATGAACTAGTCAATTCGCAATATCCTGCATCATTATCTGAACTAATTGTTTAAGTGTTGTTGCTTGAATACATCAAATGGGAGAAGAAAGGGCCGGCCTGATGAGTCTAATCGAATATAGCCAGAGTTTATTTCATCTAGTTGATCAGAAGTTTCAATAGACAGCTTGCTTCAAGAAGAGATTATACAAGTAGCTAAGTTAGGGATCCATTATGAGGAAATGAAAGTGAATGACTGTGAAAGGCTGAAATGTGCCTACATTGCAATGATGCTGGATATGTGATTTTGTCTTCTGCTAAACGGCCTCAGAAGAATGCAAGAAAAACCTAATCTTCTCATGAAAAAGAGAAAAAACATGAGTGCATAAACGTACTGCTATTGGATTTTCTATGAATAGTATTGATAATCATTTTTTTTTTTACTGACAGCTATGAGAACGGAAGAAGGAACAGTAATTAATACCTCTGCATTGCTGAATAATAGTTTCTTTAGTTTCTTTGAAGTGATAAATAATCAAGACTGGCCCGACCACTAAGAACACTAGTCATAAAATTAGAAGTCTCCCGAAATCATGGCTTGACATTGACTTCAGGTCTAATACAAAGGGCTCCTTTCCCACTTCACGTCTCATTAGGAGCTTTTACTAAAATGTTACCTTTTGACATTATAGCTTCTCCCAAATATGATATATTTTTTAAATTCCTCGTTTAAAGACTCAAAATCCATGTCAGATGGTCTACTTTAGCTATATCTTAGTCATCACAATTTTGTCATGATTCTTGTTGCGCTTAATTAAGTCATTGTTTATCCAGTAACACAATAAAGTTCCCACATCAAATGTAAGTATGGCTAATGTTTCTTCAGTGTCATGAAGTGCCATGCTTTTTCTCTAGCTTATGAAAAGCCTAAATCCTATTGCAAATACCCACTGAACCTGGTAAATGTGTTACTTTGGGACATATTTGTACCTTCATTGAGAAAGAGGAGATACAGTAGGATTGTTTGAAATACAGTCTAATTGCATAGTTCTTGTCACCTGCTTGAGCACCTTTGTTTTTTGTACAAAAGAAAGATCAACATCGTTGCTTACAGATGATAACATCAGATTATGTTCAAGGTAAGATATCCTTCTTATCTTATAAAGGATATGTAGGAATCAGTCCATGGACCGCTAGTTTTTCATAAAACTGATTTATAAGATGCTATTCATCTGTTATATATACAGTAAGGCAATGAGTGGAAAATGGCTTCCAGCACCAAATTTGGGCATTTTGACCCCTTCGCTGCCAGTCCTTTTCCCCCTCAGGTGGCAGGCTTTTTTTTGGCTATTTGGGGCAGTTCACGCTTAGGCCCTCATAACGTTTTGTTCACATAAGATACCCACGCCAAATTTGCGCCCTTTTTTTCCAATATCCTAGGGATTCTAGAGGTACCCAGGGTTTGTGGGTTCCCCTGAAGAAGACCAAGAAATTAGCCAAAATATAGAAGAAAGGGAAAAAAGGGCTGCAGAAGAAGGCTTGTGTTTTTTTTCCTGAAAATGGCATCAACAAAGGGTTTGCGGTGCTGAAATCACCATCTTCCCAGCTTTCAGGAACAGGCAGACTTGAATCATGAAACCCAATTTTTCAACACAATTTTGGCATTTTACTGGGACATATCCCATTTTTACTATTTTTTGTGCTTTCAGTCTCCTTCCAGTTAGTGACAGAAATGGGTGTGAAACCAATGCTGGATCCCGGATAGCAAAACATTTCTAAAAAGTAGACAAAATTCTGAATTCAGCAAGGAGTAATTTGTATAGATCCTACAAGGGTTTCCTACAGAAAATAAAAGCTGAAATGAAAAAATATTGAAATTGAGGTGAAAAATAAACAGCAGTTTTTCTCCACGTTTTACTCTGTAACGTTTTCCTGCGTTGTCCGATTTTTTAAAGCAATATACATTTATGTCTGCTGGACCCTTCTGGTTGCAGGCATATATAGGGCTTGTAGGTTCATCAAGAACCCTAGGTACCCAGAGACGATAAATGAGCTGCACCTTCTAATGGTTTTTCCTTCTATACCGGGTGTACAGCAATTCATTTGCTGAAATATAAAGAGTGAAAAATAGGTATCAAGAAAACCTTTTTATTTACAAAATGGGCAAAAGATAAGGGTGGTCATTCTGACCCTGGCGGTCTTTGACCGCCAGGGCGGAGGACCGCGGGAGCACCGCCGACAGGCCGGCGGTGCTCCAATGGGGATTCCGACCGCGGCGGTAAAGCCGCGGTCGGACCGGCAACACTGGCGGGGTCCCGCCAGTGTACCGCGGCCCCATTGAATCCTCCGCGGCGGCGAAGCTTGCTGCACCGCCGCGGGGATTCCGACCCCCCCTACCGCCATCCAGATCCCGGCGGTCGGACCGCCGAGATCCGGATGGCGGTAGGGGGGTCGCGGGGCCCCTAGGGGCCCCTGCAGTGCCCATGCCACTGGCATGGGCATTGCAGGGGCCCCCGTAAGAGGGCCCCTACATGTATTTCACTGTCTGCTGCGCAGACAGTGAAATACGCGACGGGTGCAACTGCACCCGTCGCACAGCTTCCACTCCGCCGGCTCGATTCCGAGCCGGCTTCATCGTGGAAGCCTCTTTCCCGCTGGGCTGGCTGGCGGTCTGAAGGCGACCGCCCGCCAGCCCAGCGGGAAAGTCAGAATTACCGCCGCGGTCTTTCGACCGCGGAACGGTAACCTGACGGCGGGACTTTGGCGGGCGGCCTCCGCCGCCCGCCAAGGTCAGAATGAGGGCCAAGGTGTTGAGAAGCAGTGGTTATTCGCACATCTCTGAATTTCGGGCTGCCCATACTAGCATGTGAATTACAGGGCATTTCTCAAATAGAAGTCTTTTTTACACACTGTCTTACATTTGGAAGGAAAAAATGTAGAAAAGACAAGGGGCAATAACACTTGTTTTGCTATTCTGTGTTCCCCCAAGTCTCCCGATAAAAATGGTACCTCATTTGCATGGGTAGGCCTAATGCTCGCGACAGGAAACGCAACATGGACACATCACATTTCTACATTGAAATCTGAAGTGTTTTTTGCAAAATGCCTATCTGTAGATTTTGGCCTTTAGCTCAGCCGGCACCTATGGAAACCTACCAACCCTGCACATTTTTGAAAACTAGACACCTAGGGTAATCCAGGATGGGGTGACTTGTGGGGCTCGCACCAGGTTCTGCACACATCAAAACCTGGCCAAAAATCTATTTTTCCTCACATTTTGGTGACAGAAAGTTCTGGAATCTGAGAGGAGCCACAAATTCCTTCCACCCAGTGTTCCACCAAGTCTCCCGATAACAATGGTACCTCACTTGTGTGGGTAGGCCTAGCGCCCACGACAGGAAGTGCCCCAAAACACAACATGGACACATCACATTTTCCCAAAGAAAACAGAGCTGTTTTTTGCAAAGTGCCTAGCTGTGGATTTCGGTCTCTAGCTCAACCGGCACCTAGGGAAACATACCAAACCTGCACATTTTTTAAAACTAGACACCTATGGGAATCCAAGATGGGGTGACTTGTGGAATTCTCTCCAGGTTATGTTACCAAGAATCCTTTGCAAACCTCGAAATTTGGCCCCAAAACACTTTTTCTTCTAATTTCGGTGACAGAAAGTTCTGGAATCTGAGAGGACCAACAAATATCCTTCGACCCAGCGTTCCCCCAAGTCTTCCGATAAAAATGGTACCTCACTTGTGTGAGTAAGCCTAGCCCCTGTGACAGGAAATGCCCCAAAACACAACGTTGACACATCACATTTTCCCAAAGAAAACAGACCTGTTTTTTGCTAAGTGCCTAGTTGTGCATTTTGGCCTCTAGCACAGCCGGCATCTAGGGAAACCTACCAAACCTGCACATTTTAAAAAACTAGACACCTAGGGGGATCCAAGATGGGGTGGCTTGTGGGGCTCTCACCAGGTTCTGATACCCAGAATCCTTTGCCAACCTCAAAGTTTGGCCAAAAAAACACTTTTTCCTCACATTTCTATGACAGAAAGTTCTGGAATCTGAGAGGAGCCACAAATATACTTCCACTGACCATTCCCCCAAGTCTCCTGATAAAAATGGTACCTCACTTGTGTGGGTAGGGCTAGTGCTCGCGACAGGAAACGCCCTAAAACACTATCTGGACACATCCAAATTCTCAAATACAAAACTACCTGCTTTTGTGGTGGGGGCATCTGCGTTTTTGGTCCTGGGCTCAGCAGCCATCTAGGGAAACCTACCAAACCCAGATATTTCTGTAAACTGGACACCCAAGGGAGTCCAGGGAGGTGTGACTTGCGTGGATCCCCCAATGTTTTCTTACCCAGAATCCTCAGCAAACCTCAAATTTAGCTAAAAAATCTAATTCTTCCCACATTTCTGTCTGGGATCACCCAACCTGGAAAAATTTCCTACCAACCAACGTTCCCCTCAGACTCCCAGTAAAAATGATACCTCACTTGAGTAGGTGGGCCAAGTGCCTGTGACAGGGAAGAGCCAAAAAAAAATCAAAATGGAGGGGGGGACCAAAGCGGGTCCAAAAGAGCAGTTTTAAGAATAAACTTTTTAGGCTGACAAGTTGGGCAGAATTTTTATTGTTATAGATGAGACAATGTTGGGTGGTAGGAATTTTGTGGATTCCTGCAGATTCATTAAGGTTCCATCACAAAAATGTGAGAATAATGTTTGATTTCCAGCAAAGTTGGAGGTTTGCAGGGCATTGTGGGTAAGAAAATGGTGCGTGTGCATGTGAAGCACAGCACCCTAAAATCAACCAGATGTTTAGTTTTCAGATGTGTCTAGGTCTTGTTGATTTTTCTACATGGCAGTGTCCCAAAGTCAAAAAAGTGCAGCCCTCACCATTCCAAGTGGGACGATTTTGAGAGTTACCAAGCTCTCATGGCCCAAATATTAAACCTAAACTCAAAATAATCAAATCTCCCCTTGCTTGCCGTGGGATAAGATGTTTTAGTGTGCGGGGGAGAGCTGAAAGACTGTTACCCCCTTCAGTTGGGGTGGGGGCATAACCAGGCCCATACTGGTTAGTAGCTGCCACCCCACAATTTGTATTTAATTCCCTGGCATCTAATAGACTTTCTGCCCCCCCCCCCGGGTGTGGAACGGGGGTAATAGCCCAATCTGCCCACTGGTTGTCAGAACAACTTTGGCCCCATTTATTTGGGGTGCCGGTATGTCCATACCCCCACTCTCTTATTTTGAAAAAAAAACATCTTCCCTGGTCTCTGGTGGGCTTTCTGCCCCCCTTGGGGGCAGATGGGCCTTCCAAAACTAGGCCAATCTGTCCCCAAGGAGGGCAGATATGTCCAACAGTAATGTGCCTCCATGAGGAGCGACCCTTGCCAAGGGGATTCCCCCCAAACAAAACGCACACATACACATACACATACACCAATCCCTGGCGTCTAGTGGTTTCTGTCCTCCTCTGGGGCAGATTGGCCTAACAAAAATAGGTTGATCTGCCCCCAAGGGGTGTAGAAATTGCCTAAATACAATTTGCCCCCCAGGGGAGCAACCCTTGCCTAAGGGGTTGCTCCCCATACTTAAAAACATAAAGTAAATAATAAAATATATATATCCCTGGTGTCTAGAGGTTTCTGCCTCCCCTGGGGGCACATTGGCCTAATCTGAATTAACACTAAGTTAGAATGATTAGTACTTTAAGGCCCCCACGGTCCAAGCCGGCTCCTGCCTCCTGTGGGAGCCAGAATTGCACACACAAGTAGGGAGCTGCATTAAATAGGGATTGAGTGACATAAAATGAGACTAACAGTGCAACTGTAGTGTCATTAACAAGTTTCTGTATTTTAAATCAGTTAGTGCATTAGAACAATATCTGGATATTATCATGGTCCCAATAGATAGGAAGCTCTAAATCCATTTCAGAATTGGCTCACTCCCCCTCAACACATTTATAACAAAATGGTCAGCCAATCTATCCACATCCATGCTATGCCCAGGCTGCAAAGCCTCCAATAAAACTGAAGAACACATCTTTTTTGCCTGTGCAGCATATTCATACCCACATTCTAAGTGGATCAAGCCAGTTTGTAGGCTTCTGGGCACACACATTTATGTAACTGCTTTGAAAATATGAAGGCCTGATTTGCTTGTGCTGTTGCTAAATTCCTGGAAAGGATGTGGACATTAGGAGAAAAGGCCTTCATGTCCTTGGTGGAATCTAATACAGCTCAGACTGCCTGTTTTTCCATGGAGAGCAAAAGTAGGGTTTCTTTCTTACATGAAGGCATATGTCATTGGCACTATTCGCTTTATCCTATATGAAATAAGGAAGAACGTTGCACTCTATGGAGCTAATGCTATATACACCATGCTCTTAATGCAACATGAAATGCAGTTGAATGTAGCACTTTACACAATGGAATTGTGACATCAACAAACATGTATTGTGAATGGTTGAATTGTTAATATCGTAAAACATTTGTCCTGAAGGAATTTTGTGAACTTTCGACTGGCCACATTTGATATCTATAGACTGGACTTTCCAATGCCTTGAGACTGTCTTAGACTGTAAAAATGAAAACTAATGTTGTTTCTCTCTCTGCCTGCATTGTATCAAATAATACAAATGCATTTCCTGTAGCATTCTTTGGCTTGCACTCAAACCATGAAACCATGGGCCTGATTTAGAGTTTGGTGGATGGGTTACTTCATCACAAATGTGATGAATATCCTGTATGCGAATTACGATTTCCATAGGACATAAAGGAATTGTAATACAGATAACAAGATATCAGTCACGTTTGTGCGGAGTAGCCCCATCCTCCAAATTCTAAATCAGGCTGTAAGTTACTATTTTATTACAGCTGGTAGTTTTAATCTGTCTTAGTATTTGATTCTAAGCTGAACTTTTTAATAAATGTTGTATGTATCTGTTTTACTTGATGTATTGTTCTGTTGTTTGTGTAAAACTTTAATGGCATATATATATTTATATATTCATTTAAACCATCAAAGGTTACAGGGATGTTATATTTAGGTTCTGAATGTATGCGAACAAAACCATATAAATTTAGCAGTTATAGTTACAGTTATTTCAAGTAACTATAACTCATGCCCTAAGGTAACTGTAACTTTTGCCCCCACCATGCACAGTTTTTTTCCAATAATTTCATTGCTATTTTTATTCACATTATAAAAGTTGTCATGAGTCTGTAATATATGGGGTAATTAGCAGTGCATGGCGAGTGCCAAAGTTATTGTTACGTTAGGGCGCAAGTAATAGTTATTTCAAATAACTCTAACTATAACTGCTGAATTTCTATAGTTTTGTGTGAGTAAATTCAGAACCTAACTATAACGTCCCTGTAATCTTTGTTTTTTCAGTGAAATGATAT
This sequence comes from Pleurodeles waltl, assembly GCF_031143425.1. Taxonomy (NCBI): domain Eukaryota; kingdom Metazoa; phylum Chordata; class Amphibia; order Caudata; family Salamandridae; genus Pleurodeles; species Pleurodeles waltl. The sequence goes on from NC_090436.1 coordinate 511,481,358, forward strand.
TTTTTTAATGTAAAGTAATTTTTATTAATGTGCATTAATCCAACCACCACCATGCAGTGCCTTCTGACACTCAGAGAGGCAGGCCCTGAAACCAACCCCTATAACCACCCAACCTCACACCACGGCAAAGGTTGGCTGCAGGGCCTGTCTCTCTAGGTATGAAAATAGGTATGAGAGGATGTCTCTGTGTTTGAGAGTGGGTGTGACAGTCTCTGGGTGTGAAAGAGTTTATGTGGGTGTGGGAGTGGGTGTCAGAGTGTGTGTCTGGGTGTGAGAGCAGGTGTGAGAGAGTGGCTCTGGGTGTGAGAGTGTATTTGTGAGTGGGTATGTGAGTCTGTGTAGGGCTGTATATGGATGTGTGAGAATCTGAGTGGTTCTGTAAGTAGGTGCATGGATGTTTGAGTGGGTCTCTGAGTGGGTGCATACGTCTCTGAGTGTGTCTGTAAGTGGGTGTGTGAGTCTCTGAGTGTGTCTGTGGGTGGGTGTGTGTGTCTGAGGAGGTTTGTGAGTAGGTGCATGAGTCTCTGAGTGGGTCTGTGAGTGGGTATTTGAGTGTCTAAGAGGGTCTATGAGTGGGTATGCAAGTGTCTGAGTTGGTCTGTGAGTGGATACATGAGTCTCTGAATACACCTGTGAGTGAGTGCATGAGTTTCTGAGTGGGTGTGTTAGTGAATGCATGAGTCTCTGAGGGTATCTGTGAGTGGGTGCGTGAGCCTGAGTGGGTCTGTGAGTGTATGAATTAATTTCTGAGAAGGTGTGTGAGCGAGTGTGTGAATGTCTGAGTGGGTATGTGAGTGAGTGCATAAGTGTCAAAGTGGGCCTGTGAGTGGGTGCAAGAGTATCTGAGTGGGTTTGTGAGTGGGTGTATGAGTCTCTGAGAGGATCTGTGAGTGGGTGTGTGCCTGGATGGGTTTGTGAGTGGGTGCATGAGTGTTTGAGTAGGTCTGGGAGTGGGTGAATGAGTCTCTTAGTGCATCTGTGAGTGAGTGCATGAGGTTCTGAGTGGGTCTGTGAGTGAGTACATGAGCCTCTGAGGGGGTCTGTGAGTGGGTGCGTGAGGCCACAATAAAAGGATGCAGGGGCTGCCCGGTCCCCCACAGCCTTGGGGCCTGATACCTCCCTGGGGCTTCACAGTAAATAAATGTGGGGCTGCAAAGCCCCCCCTTGCAGCCCCAAGGACCGTCACTTTCTAAGGGCTAAATTTAAATAACATAGGGGGTCCATTTCAGACCCCCAGCTCTGGGGACCACCACCTACTTGGGGCAATTAAAATTGGAGAGGGGCTGTGCGGCCCCACTCTAGGAGCCAGTAATAGCCCTGGGGACACCACCCCCCATGGCCTGCTCCTGCTATGTCCTGGAATCCCTACACCAGAGGCATAACTGTTTGCTCTGGCTTGGTGGGAGCTTTGGCAGTTTTCACCAAGTCAGAGCTAACACTCTGCTCGCAGCGAGTAAGAGCTGTCAAACAGTTCTCCCTCACTACAAACAGAGATTTCCTTTATTTCCCTGCCTGCAGAGATGCAGAGATAGAATGGGATTTAGATTTCAACAGATGGGATATCTGTCACCATTGTGACAGAGTAACCGATTTGCAGAGTTCTAAATCACTCCTTATGTATTTTTAAAATACACTCTACTACACCACACACTACTTCACTCTATACCACTATACTCTATGCAACTGCTGTCTACCTCACACTACTCCATGCTATTCGCCTCTATACAACTCTTCTAGACCGATCTATGCCGCACTACTCTATGCACTTCCACTGTATTCCCCTCCACTATGCACCATTCCACTATATGCCACTCAAATCTATGCTATTCCATGCCACGATATTCCACTCTATGGCACTGCACTCATAGCCTCTCAACTGTACACCACAACACTGTATGCCCCTCCATTCTACGCTACTCCAGTCTATGCCACTCCTTTGTATACCATTCTACTGTATGCCACTCCACTTGATGCCACTCCACTCTACACCACTCCACTGCGTAGCAATTTACTGCATACAACTCCACTTGATGCCACTCCACTCCATGCCACATTATACTATGTTATCCCACTCTATGCTGTTCCACTCTACTCCACTCCACTCTATTGTATTCCACGCTACGCCACTCCACTCTGTAACACTCCATTCTTTTCCACCGTACACCACTCCTCTGTATACCAGTGTATGCTACTACACTCTAAACCACTTCAGTGTGCACCACTGTAGTGCATGGCAATCTACTGTCTGCTACTCAACTTTGAGCTGCTCCTTTGTACACTTTTCCACTCTACACCACACCACTCTATGACATTCTACTCTACAGCACTCAGCTTTATGCAAGTCTACTGTACGCCACTCCATTCTATGATAGTCCACTCCAATCCACTCTACGCCACTCAACTTCATGTCACTCCATTTATGCCACTCCACTCTATGCCTTTCCACTTTATGCCACTCCGCTCTGCACTACTTCAATATACACTATTCCACTGTATTCCAGTCTTCTCTATCCCTCCCCATTCCACTCTACTTCACTCTATGCCACTGTATGCCATTCCACATTCCACTAATCTACTGTACGTCACTACCATTTACACCACACTACTGTATGCCACTCCACTCTATGTCACCGCTCTCTAATCTACAAAATTTTGTGTCACTCGACTGTATGCCACTCTATGCCACTCCTTGTATGATATTCCACTCTGCCGCTCCACTTTACGTTATTCTACTCATCGCTAGTCCAAAGTATGGCATTCAACTCTATTCCACTCAACTGTACTCCACTCCCCTCTGCACCAATACACTCTCTGCTATTACACTCTACTTCACTCCAGTCTAAGATATTCTACTCTACTGCACTTCACTCTACACCATTCCACTCTATGCTATCCCACTATGTCAATCCAGTCAACTCTATGCCGCTCCACTCTACCTAACTCCACTCTACACAACTCCACTCCATGCCATTCCACTCTATGCCACTGGTCTGTACATTGCTGTACGCTACTCCACTGTACGGTATTACACTCTATGCCACTTCACGTACGGCACTCCACTGTACACTATTCCATTCAATAGCACTGCACTCTACGCCAGTGAAATTTACACAACTACAATGTATGCTGCTCAACTCTATGTTTTTGCATTTTACGCCACTCTGCTCTACCCCACACCACAGCACTCCACTGAGTGCAATTCCAATCTATGCTACTCCACTCTATATCACTCAACTCTATGCCACTCAAATTTACACCACTAAACTGTATGCAGTACACTCTATGCTATTGCACTCTATGTCACTCTGCTCCACCCCCTCTACTGTTATCTACTCCACTGTACACCCCTCCACTCTATGCTATTCTACTCTACTACAATTTGCTCTATGCCACTCTATGCTACTTTACTCCAGGATATTCTGCTCTAGGTCACTCTATTTTGTGCCACTCTAATATATGTCACTCCACTCTTCTTAATTTTATTCTATGGCACTCTGCTCTACACTATTACATTCTACACTATTCAACTCTGTGCCACTTCATTGTGTGATATTTGGCACTCCATTGTACGCCATTCCACACACCATTCCACTTTATACCACTCTACTCTGCAGCACTTCACTGAATGCCACCCCACTCTACGCATTTCAACCTTACAACACCCCACTCTACGCTATTCTGCTCTATGCCACTCAGCTTTACAGCACTCCACGCTATGCTACTCCACTGAATGCCAATCCACTCCACGCTATTCCATTCTACCCCACCCCTCTGTATGTCAATCCACTTTTTGGCACTGCATTCTATGACATTACTTTGTAAAACACTGTCCTCTAACATACTCCACTTAATGACACTGCACTTGGTGACAGTACACTCTACAACTGGAAACACTTTTTTATTAAAAAATTAAAACCATTAAAATTCAATAAAAAAAAGATTAACACTTACGGCCTGATTATGAGTTTGGCCGTCCGTGGACCACCATGGCGGTGGCTGTTGTCCGACTACTGTTGGGTTGCTGATCTGACCACCATATATTACGATGCATATGGTTCCATAGATGAAAGACCGATGTAGTGCCACCAGTACCGCCAGGCAGCACAGACCACTGCAGCCGTGAGATAGGCCAATGATGCTGTTGGAGGACAGACCGCTAGTGTTCCGGACGGACATATTATGATGTTGCTTTCTGCTGACATTATTGTAGCGGTCCAACCACCGCATCTCAGCGGGTGGAAAAGGAGGCATTTAAGGCATGGACCAACCAGCAGGCAGTTTCACACATCCTGAGCCACAATGGAGCCGATCTTTCATGTTCTACTGCTGCTGATAGAAGGAACTCAAAATCAATGCCACCAAGGATGCAACACATGGTAAGACAAAACACCTACCCATGTCTTGAAATTTAACAGCAAATTGATGCAGCGCCATCGTTTGTGAATGGGGGCTGTGCACCGTGGACCAAGTATAAATTTGTGTGTCCGGGGTCAGAGTAGTACACATTATATGACCCAATCACAGCCCCATGATGTGTCTTGTGGGCAGGTCACTGACACTGCACCAACACACTCCACAAAATCACACGTCTGCTCATCCTAGTTTCAGGGACAGTGAAGGATACATAACATTGTGTCACACCCCTGAAACAGCACATCAATATCACACCTAAAAATTGAACTGATACTGTTATATTGCTCACATGCCACAGCCTGTTGTGATATTGGAGACGAGTGGATTTGTCATTTAACCCCACCACCCTTCCCATGCAACATCCCTGTAATGGGCCCACACATTTCACCCACATTGCAAGAGAATGAAAGGTTGATAGGAAGCACAATATTTTGTGAGACAAATACCCAAACCTCGCAATGTAAACAATACCTGCAGAATAGGGATGGCTCCATTAGGGGGACCCCAGGAAGGATGCTTGCCCTGGGACACATTTCACTTTGCACATGCCTTTAAAACACTATTTGCACAGGAACTGGGGCTCCGTGAATCTCAGGGTCAAACAATAGTATACCTAAGTGCCATGCCTATGTGCCAAATGTATAAGTACAAGTCAAGAAAGCAAATACAACAGCAGCAGCATGCGTCACACATTCAGATGAAGTAGCTGGAAGGTACACACGTGTGAAAATGGACACATGGTCAGTCAAATGTATAGGAAGGTAGCACAATTAAATACCCTCCATGTGTGGACAAACAAAACTCTACCTTCCACACATGATTCAAATGTTCAATCAACATCAGTGGACAAATGTAACCCAATAGATGTTGACATTGGCTAAGCCAAGATGAATTAATTACCATATCAAACAACACACAATGCAGTGACACCCCAATTGGATTACCACCCACATATAAATCCATTGAACATCTTCTCTTGTCCTGGGTGACACCAGCACTGCTCCCAAAGTTAGATCTTGCCAACTACAGTAAATGGATCAGCAATCAGGGTGAATCAAACACAACTGTAGGCATATATCACAAATTACTCAGGAACAACAAAAAGGCAGATAAGTAATGGCTGGACAAATGTGTACTAAAACAATGCTTGGGTTTATTAACATAACACATTTTGATTAAAGGCCAGTAGTCAGTCCACATATATTAGTCCATGCACACGGTTGAGCACCGCAACTTGCCTCTCTGATCACTGCTATAGGAACCTTCACAGAAATGGGCATCAATTGGACATGTCAGGCACCTCGGTGACCACCCTCAGATGTGGTCTGATTTAGGATGGGTTAATTTGGTTTTGGGATGGATGGGCTTAACTTTGAGAGGGCTGGGCTTCTTCTTGGGGTGGGAGGGGTATGGATGGTTTCAGGTGGGTGGGGACACGTGTTTCACGGGAGGGCATGGACATGGAAGAGATGGCTCTGGATGTGGGTGGGGTCCTTTTGGTTTTCGGAGTTGGGTTTCACAGGTGTAAAGGCAAGGTCAAACAAGAAACTTTCTTTGGGAAAATAGGTAGGGTCTGCAGAAGGGATTGAGGCTGGGAGGTTAAGGAAGTGCTTGTGTCGGCTGTCAGTGTTTTGGTGCTCATGTGTGTGTCTGAGGTATTCCTATGTTTGGGTGGTGTCTGTTGCATGTGTGAGTGTGGGCATTTGCATCTCTTGGGGGCTGTGAGGTGGAGGTGGAGGTGATGGCTAAGGTAGGTTTGGTGGCTGTGTCAGTGGGTGTTGGGGTGCTGTCTGTGGGTATGGTGTGTGCAGTGGCTATATCTGTGAGTGTTGGGGTGGTGTCTGGGGTATGGTGTGTATCAAGCACTAACCTGTTTGTCCCATGGAGACACAGGTCCTCATTATGACCCTGGCAGTGAATGATAAAGTGGCGATAATACAGCCAACAAGCTGGCGGTAATTACAGTCAAATTATGGCCATGGCGAAGAAAATTTACAGAGACAGCCAATGTACCACACCAACCACCAGGGTGTAAACAACACTCACCACGATGGTAGCCGTCAACAGCAAGGCGGAAGACAAAGCACCACCCACCATATTTTGACCCTTTAATCCACCATGATTTCCGGGGCAGTACCAAAGTCATCAAAAGCCTGGCAGAAACAGAACACAGAAGAGCAAAGACTCACCATCGGAAACACAGGGAAGAACAACGCTGCCATGGAACCAGGACTGCAAGGCTTCCCAATGCTCATCTACATTATGCTCCACCTGGAACACCAATGCCGCCGAAGACGATGACAGTGAATATAGCCGCCTATCACACAAGGGAGGGAGGCAGGAAAACAAGAGTGAGACACAGGCGCATGGCACACACCTGACACACACACACACCATACACACAACCAGCTGCACACGAAAAACAATGGCACAAGATACATGGCAGAATAATCCAAGGACAACAGGAATGCACGAAGGTGAATGTATGAACATCACCAACTAATAAATAATCAAATTGTCCATGAAACAGATATGTACACATGTTCACAAAGGGACACTGCCCAGTCCAATTGTTCAGAGGGCCCACATGGCCACAGGGCACAGTCCAAGGCCCAACTCAAATCCTGCAGGGGCATCAGTTTACAAGTGAGCAGGAACCTCAGGAGGATGGTGGGTGGGAGCACCTCAGCCAAAGTTTGGAACAAGCCCTCTGGTTCTGAAGGGGGATCCATGCACATTACTCTGTGCTGGGGAGGGCAGGCAAACTCTCTGGAGTGGGTGACTTTCCCACTGGTTCTGGAGGTGGCTCCATGCCTATTACCCTGTGCTGGGGAGTGCAATTCCACAGTCTCTGGAGTGAGTGACTTTTCCACTGGTTCTGGAGGGGGCTCCATGCCCATTACTCTGTGCTAGGGAGTGGAAGACCACAGTCTCTGGAGTTGGTGACTTTACCACTGGTTCTGAAGCGGGCTCCTGCCCATTTCTTTGTCCTGGGGAGTGCAAGGTCACAATGTCTCAGGTGGGGAACATGCCCACTGCTCCTCGAGGGGGTCCTTGTACAGCAGTCCCTGGAGGGTGGCCTACATGGCTTCCCCTTGAGGTTATGGCTGCACTGTGTCATCTGTAGCTGAGGGATGCACAGTGTCAGCAGGTGAGGTGCCTCCTGGGCAGCCTCTGCTGGTGGTGAGGGCTGAACTGTGGTGGAAGGTGGAGGTGCCTCCTGGACAGCCTCTACTGGAGGTGAGGGATGCACTTCCTCAGCTGGTGGTGGGGGCCCTGTGACCACTGGTGGAGGTGGAGGTGTCACCCTGATAGCCTCCACTGGAGTTGAGGGCTTCTTCCCCTTCATGGCTGGAGGCGTGGGATCCTTACCCTTCCTGGCAGGGGTTGAGGGATTCTTCCCCTTCATGGCAGGTTGTGTGTGTTCCTTAGCCTTCCAGGCAGGAGTCGAGGGCTTCTTCCCCTTCATGGCAGGAGGTGTGGGATCCTTAACCTTCCTGGCTGGTGGAGTGGGATCCTTCACTGACTTACCACCACGACTAGGTGGAGCCACCACTGTCCGCGTGGACTGTTTGTCTGAGGTTGTGGGCTGGGTCGTTGGGACCCTACTCTTACGGGCAGGATGGGGGAGGGGGAGGGAAGAGGTCAAGTTGGGCAAGGAAAAGCTTCTTAGGGACGGTGGGGTGGGATGAGGGAGGAGAGATGGGAGTGGAGGTTGAGGGAGTAGTTGTAGGAGGTGTATGTCTGCTGAATTTGGGTGCAGGTGCATGGGCAGTGTGCTGATGTGAAGTGGATGACTGCTAGGTGTTTGAGGGCTTGGTTTTGTGTCCTGTAGGAGGGGGGACAGACAGGATGGGAGAGAACACAGGGGACGCATGCATGGATGTTGTGGAGGTGTCTGCTAGTGAGGTGTGTGTGTTGCTTGGTGTGTTGATGCTGGTGGTGGATGTTGATGCAGTGCGTACAGGTGTGAGTGTGGACGAGACTGTGAGGGAGGTGGAGGAGGAGAAGGGGAGACAGTGGAGGTAGTGGATGTGGTTGTGTCTGCAACTGTCTGGTGTTTGCGTGATGAAGTGAGATGCCTGTGTTTGACTGTGCCACTCTTAGGTGTTGTCTTGTGTGCATGCTCGTCTGTAAGTGTGCATGGGATGGGTTGGGCTTGAGGGAAGTGGGACTGGGAAGTGGTAGTTGGAGGGGGGATGGTAGAAACAGGAACAATGGCTGCCATCAGAGAGGAGGCCAGAGTCTGAATCTCTGTTGGGCTGCCAATCTACAGTAAATGCCTTCCAAGAATGCATTGCATTGCTTCATCTGGCATGCCAGCCCCTGGATGGCATACACAATGGTTGACTGCCCTACAGACATGGATCTCAGGAGGTCAATATCCTCCTCACACAGGGCAGCAGGGCTCATTGGGGCACAGCCTGAGATGCCTGGGGCGAAGGAGATGTCCACCCTCCTAGGTGAGTGGACACTGGAACTAGCTGAGGGGCTACTGGGGGCGTGCTGCTGGTATGGGGGTGGAAGCTGCACCTGCAGCTGGGGTGTCACAGAGGTGTCCACCAGGGAGCTTACATCCCTTACAACCAGGGTTGCCACCTCCTGACTCTGCCGTGGTGGTCCCCTCACCCTCCATCCCACTGGTTCCCTCAGCGTCGGTGGACTCTGCCTCCAATGTCCTGTGGGATTCAGGTCCCTCTGTCACCAGTGCCCCTGCTCCTCTGCCAGATGATGCTAATGCACACATGGACAGGATGACTGAAGAAAATGGGGGGACATAGATAAAGGAAACACTGGGTCAATTACTGCACCAATACCACAGTTGGCATACACAGCACTGTAACACACAGGGATCAGGCTTGAGCACTATGCATTGCACTGCCAGTGATGTGGCTAGATGCCACGGCAAGATGAGGGCCACACACCGCCAACTGCAACATACCTGGGACCCACAAGGCCCTGACTGACATGGAATGCTAACAAGCTAGGTTACCTGCATTTGCGATACCCACATTACCCTTAAGCTGAACCACGCTGCCATGTCTGGCCTGTCCTTAGGGGCACCCCCTAGCTCACACCCACCACCCGGATCCCATGACACCTGCCAATTATTGTAATAATTCCCACTGTACTCACCCCCTTGTGGCTGCTTTGATTCCCTCAAGTGCCCATCGAGCTCTGGGTAGGCCACCACCAGTATGCAGGCCATCAGAGGGGTCACCTTCCAACAGGCACCCCTTCCTTATTGGGAGGCCATCCCGAGCTAAGCCTCCGCAGTCTTCTGTGCCCAGTGTCCCAGGTCCTCCTGCCGTTTCCGACAGTGGGTGCTCTACCTGCCATAGACCCCCAGGGCCCGCATGTCCTTGGCAATGGCATGCCGCAATCCCTTCTTTTGATAGCGCTGACCTGCAGAGGTAACACAGACAGGAGGATACTATTAACCATACAATCCAGCTTGTCACACATATGGCCCATCAATCCTGTTTCCATCACCATTGGCACACACATCGGCCGGCACACTCCATATACACTACCACAAGACATTCCCCCCGATGACACGATGCTTGCACACACATCTCCATGCATCCTTCACACATGCATCGGGACCAAGGTGTACTCACCTGTTGGTCTGGAGGCCCATACAGCAGTCTGTACTGGGGTAGGACCCCATCGACCAATCGCTCCAATGCCTTCGAAGTGAAGGCAGGGGCCCTTTTCCCCAGTCATAGGGGCAATGGCAGGTTCCAGACACAGGTCACTGCAGCACACGCAGTGTAGGTGTTATCCTGTTGAAGGTCAGGAAACAAGTGAGGAATCAGATAGAAAATGGCGGTCACATCCGCAGCAGTGTACACCGTCACTGCCGGCGTAGATCCTCATTGGACACTGTACTCCATAGATTCCCATATTATCCAATGAGGAATTACAGCGGTGCAAGACCACCTTCTGCCACGATGCCCAACGTCAGCAGAGTTACCTCACTTCCACCTGTCCCTACATACAGGACAGGTGGTCACCATTTCATGGTGGCAGACAACAGTCATATCAACCTTTATTGAGTCACAGCCTAGATTAGCACATACCTCGCCATTCCCACTGTCCCATCACATAAATGCTCTATGTACACTGAGGCTGGGACTCCATTGTTCAAATTGTGACAGCCTACTCACTCTTGTGTCCCTTAGATACCTACCGCTGCGGATAAATAGGAGGAGGAGACATACCCCCGTGTACAGACCCCCTGTGGACTTGGCTACAGTGGAGGACAGGCACATTATACTCACCTATAGACTGGACAGGGCCACAATAACAGAGCTGTGTGCCCAGTAGGAGCCAGACCTAATCTCAGCTATCCGTCATCTGAATGGGATCCCACCTCTTGTGCAAGTTCTCTCAGTGCTCCATTTCCTGGCAACTGGTTCTTTACAAGTGACAGTGGGCTTGGCAGCAGGAACGTCACAGCCAATGTTCTCAATCAATCTGGCAAGAGTTTTGACTGCCCTGGTGAAACACATGTGCAGCTGCATAGCTTTCCCCCAGTTGGAAGATTTGGCCACAATGAAAGCCGGATTCTATGCAATGGGGCATATACCTAATATTATTGGGGCAATTGATGGAACACATATTGCGTTTGTCCCCCTGCTAAAATGAACAGGTGTTCATGAATCGTAAGAGTTTCCATTCACTGAATATACAAATGGTGTGCCTGGCGGACCAGTACACCTCCCACATCAGTGCTAAGTATCCTGGGTCGCTGCATGATGCCTTTGTTCTGAGGAGAAGCAGCATCCCAAATGTGATGGCCCAACTACAGATGCACAGGGTGAGGCTAATAGGTGAGCCATGGTCCCCACCCACTATATGTTAGTGTACGCCTTCAGGTGTCATCCCCATAGCATTGTGTGAGGCTAAATGTTGTCCCTCAACACTTGCAGGTGACTCTGGCTACCCAAAATTATCGTGGCTGCTCGCCCCTGTGAGGAATGCCAGGACAGGGCTGAGGAACGTGATAATGAGGCACGTGGGTGACCTTTGGGCTCCTGAAGGCCAGGTTCAGGTGCCTCCATCTGACAGGTGGATCCCTGTGCTATTCACCCGGGAAGGTCTGCCAGATAGTAGTGGCATGCTGCATATTGCACAACCTGGCCCTCAGACAGCATGTACCCTTTCTACAGGAGGAGGAGACTGGAGATGCCCCAGTGGCAGCAGTGGACCCTGAGCACAGTGAGGATGAGGAGACTGAGGATGAGGACAACAGAACATCAGTTATCTATCAATACTTTCAATGAAACACAGGTGAGACAGAGCAACCGAAGATTCCTCTGACTATTAATGTATTCTGTGTGGTTGTAGCATGATGGCATTAACTTCCTTTGCATCTCAACTCACTGTCACCTATTGGTTGTCATTTTACGGTGATATAACAACTATGTACTGATGTGATGACTAAAGACAGCTACAGGTCCTTATTTCTATGCTCTCACAGTGTTCAGATCATTTGCACTAGATGTGACTATTTCCATAAATGCACATTTTCAAAACATAAAATACTAGTAGTCAAGTTATGTTCAAGGGAGGTTATTGTAGTGCTATGAAATTGAGGGAAAAGTGCAATGAATTGGGGATGATAGAGAAAAGTCCAGGGTATTGTCCCAGTCTGTTTTTAGCACAAGTCCAGTGTCCATAAGAAGGGGAGCAAAGGCAGTTCAAAGTGGACAAGATGACTGTGTGGGATACAAGGGGAACAATCAGGAGAGTATCATTTCCTGGTGGTGGTCTTGGCAAGTGTCTCTGGCTTCTGTCTGGGTCGCAGGGAACGTTTGTGGGGTGGTTCACCTTCTGCTGGGGCCTCCTGCCCACTAGCTACACAGGACCAACAGGGCCTGTGGGTCCTGTGGCAGGGCCTCCTGCCCACTAGCTACAGTGGAATTGGAGGGCTAGTCAATGGACTGGGTAGTGGTAGGGGCCCTCTGCTGTGCTGTTGCCTCCTTCATGATGTTGGCCATGTCTGCCAGCACCCCTGCTATGGAGATCAAGTTGGTGTTAATGGCCTGCAAGTCATCCCTGATCCCCTGATGCTATTCCTCCTGCAGCCACCTGTTCTTCTGCACTTTGTCAAGGATCTGGCCTATCATGTCCTGGGAACGTTGGTAGGCTCCCAGGATCTCGGTGAGTGCCTCCTGGAGAGTCAGTTCCCTGGGCCTGTCCTCCCCCTGGTGCACAGCGGTCCTCCCAGTGTCCCTCTTGGCCTGTGCCTCTGTCCCCTGAACTGTGTGCCCACTACCACCGACCCCAGGTCCCTGATTGTCTTCAGTGTGAGGTGTGGACTGGGGTTCCTGTATAAGTGGGCACAGTGCTGATTGACGTGTCCTGGGGACAGAGGTGTGGGTACGCTGGGTGGGTGCTGTGTTGTTGGATACTGATGGGGAGGCTCTGTGATGGACTGTGAGTGCGGTTTGGGTGACCGACTGTCCAGTGTTCCCTGATGGGCCAGGTTGTTGGTCCAGATCCTGAAGTCCAGAGTTACTGTCATCACTGGGGGCATCTTCTGCTGGGGGACTGGATAGTTGTGGCACAACCTCTCCACTAACATTGGATGGGGCACCTGTGGGGATGTAAGTGATGTATTATGCTTCATGTCTGTGACATATTGTACATCCCTGGTTTCCCCTCTATCATTGCTGTTGCCCTGCCTCCTTTGTTTGTGTGTGGTGATGTATTGTGGGATTGTTAGGTTCCCTATGCTGTACATGCTTTGTTAATGGGTGTCCATGCAAGCCTGGGAGGAGTGTCCATGTATTGGTATGGCATGTAGGATTTGGCATTGGGGTTAGTCAGATGTACAGGCGCAGTGTGTAGGATGGAGTGGAGTGATAGGAGTGAGGGTGAGGGGGTGTGATGCAATGCAGGTATGGGGGGGTGATAAGTGATAAATGTTGGCTTACCAGTGTCCAGTCCTGTTGCAAGTCCCTCAAGATGCAGTAATGCCAAGACTTTCTCCTCCCATGCTGTCAGCTGTGGGGGAAGAGGTGGGGGTCCACCGCCAGTCCTCTGTATGGGGAGCTGGTGCCTTGCTACCATGGAACGTGCCTTCCCCTGTAGGTCATTCCACCTCTTCCTGATGGCACCCCTTGTTTTTGGGTGCTGTCCCATGGTGTTCACCCTGTCCACGATTCTCTGCCAGAGCTCCGTCTTCCTGGCAAAGGATACCTGCTGTACCTGTGCTCCAAACAATTTCCTCCACCATGACCCTTAAGTCCTCATCAGTGAAATGGGTGTCTTTGTGGGGACATGGGTGTTGTGTGTTGTGTGTTGGTGAGAGTGTGTTGAGTAATGTGGTGGGGTGTGTGATGTGGGGTGCGTGAGGGATGTAGGGTGTATGTGGTGTGTGTGTCTAGTTGTTTGTGAAGGGTTATGGGTAATGTGGGTGTGTGTTTTATAGTGCTGTGGGTGTGGTGAGTGTATGAGTGTCAGGTGTGTGTTTTTAGTATTGGCCAATGAGGTGTTGTTTTGCATGTGGGTGTCCTTTCTGAGCACGGTGGTATGTACTGCCAATGGTTTACTGCCATTGCATGTCTGTCGAGGTGATTCGGGGGTCATAATGTGGTGGGCGTTGTTTTGTTGGCGTAATGGTATGAGTGTTGGCACCGCCACTTTAGCACTGACCATCAGGCTGGCGGATTTGTGTATGTGGCTGTATTCTGTTGGAATGGGGAGTGTGTCATAATATGGCGAACAGATATTCGCCACCGCAGCAGTATGTTGGCAGCTTTTACCGCACTGGTAAGCGGGATATACCGCCAATGTCATAATGAGGGCCACAATGTTGACCAACTGAGCTACTTTTATAGCTGAAGGTAAGGTTTTTAAAGGAATAAAGTGTGCCATCTTGGTCAAATGATCTACCACAACTAGAACAGTAGAGAACCCAGAGTGAGATTTTGGTAATTCTACTTTGAAGTCTAAAGGTATTGTGTGCCATGGTGCAGGTGGTGTAGGTAAGGGTTGCAAAAGACCAGCGGGGGCTTGATGAAAACTCTTTCCTTGGGCACAGGTCACACAATTTGAAACGTCTTTGCATCTTTAGATATGGATGGCCACCAAAAGTGTTGTCGAAGGATTTCTAGAGTATTTTTCTCCCCTGGGTGACTGGAAAGTTTACTAACATGGCACCACTCACAAGCTGTGTCTTGTAGTGTGTTTGTGGGTAAGTATAACTTTTGTGCTAAATACTTTAATCCCCCAGTGCTAGTAATGTCAGTAGTGTGGTGTTGCAGAGTTTCTATTGCCTTGCTCTTGTTGCACCTCTTGCGAGAAGTCCGTATCAAAGTTAGTTGCCTCAACTATCTTGTCTGATGAAATAATAAAGGTTAGCTCTTCCACTTGTTCTGTAATGTTGTGAGCTAGTTTAGAAACTGTCAGCTTTTCCATTCTTACGACCTGGTTGGAACTGGATAAGGAAGTCACAGTCATAAAAAAATTGGGACCATCTAAATATTCCTTAGACAAAGCACGTGCGGACTTAAGGAATTGTAATTTCCTGTGATGTGTTAAAATGGTGATGGTGTGTAAACCCCCTAAAAGATAACGTCCCTCATTAAAACCCTGGTGGTCGGTGGTAGAGCGGCGGTAAAACCGCCAACATGCTGGCGGTAAAAAAAAATGGGATTATGACCATGGCGGAAACGGACAACATAGACAGCCACTTTAACACTCCGATCGCCACAGCGGTACAAACAAACAGCATGGCGGTCACCGCCAACAGACAGGCGGAAGACAATGTACTGCCCACAATATTATGACAGGCCAATCCACTACCTTTTCCGGGTCAGATTCAACGGGAACAAAAACACGGTGGAAACAGGACTTGGAAGGGAAAACACTCACCTCTACACACCCCACGAGGAACCAGGACGCCATGGAGCCTGAACTCCAAATCCTCCCTGCGATAGTCTTCCTGCTTCTCTACCAGGAGCACGAACGACGGCGGCGATGACCACAGTGAGTACTGCACCTACAACACAGGGGAGGGGGGAGGGAAAAGAGAGTGACACACACACGCAACACCCCTACCCCCACCCTCACCCACAACAATATACACACATATACATGCTGCAACATTGCATTTACACCCCCGAACCCCCTGGAAGAATCAAGAATAATCCATTAGTCAAAAATTTATATACACTATAAACAATTGTGTACACCAAGAATTCAAGTCCAGGTACTGCACCTATATAGTCAGTGGACCACTGGTCCCAAAATACATGGGCGAGGCCCACACTCAATACCCGATCGAAACGGAGAGAACACTGCAGGGGCATCAGATCGAAATAAAACAGGCACCTCAGGGGGAAGGGAAGGGGGGGCACCTCAGCCGGATGAGTGCACGACGCTAGCTCCACGAGGGGGCTCCATGCCCATTGATGTATCCTGGGGAGTGCAAAGCCACAGTCTCTCAAGTCTCTCCAGTGGGTGGTTTGCCCACTGCTTTATCCTGGGGAGTGCAAAGCCACAGTCTCTCAAGTCTCTCCAGTGGGTGGTTTGCCCACTGCTTTATCCTGGGGAGTGCACAGCCACAGTCTCTCAAGTCTCTCCAGTGGGTGGGTTGCCCACTGCTTTATCCTGGGGAGTGCAAAGCCACAGTCTCTAAAGTCTTTCCAGTGGGTGGTTTGCCCACTGCTTTATCCTGAGGAGTGCAAAACCACAGTCTCTCAAGTCTCCAGTGGGTAGGTTGCCCACTGCTTTATCCTGGAGAGTGCAAAGCCACAGTCTCTCAAGTCTCTCCAGTGGGTGGTTTACCCACTGCTTTATCCTGAGGGGTACAAAGCCACAGTCTCTCAAGTCTCTCCAGTGGGTGGGTTGCCCACTGCTTTATTCTGGGGAGTGCAAAGCCACAGTCTCTCAAGTCTCTCCAGTGGGTGGTTTGCCCACTGCTTTATCCTGAGGAGTGCAAAGTCACCGTCTCTCAAGTGGATAACAGTCTCCACTGGTTCTGGAGGGGGCTTTGTGCCCAGAGTGCTTCATCCTGCCAAGGACTGAGGTAGTGGATGTCTTTCTCTACTGGTTCTGGAGGGGGCTTTGTGCCCAGAGTGCTTCATCCTGCCAAGGACTGAGGTAGTGGATGTGATACTCCACTGGTTCTGGAGGGGGCTTTGTGCCCAGAGTGCTTCATCCTGCCAAGGACTGAGGTAGTGGATGTGATACTCCACTGGTTGTGGAGGGGGCTTTGTGCCCAGAGTGCATCATCCTGCCAAGGACAGAGGTAGTGGAGTGCTTCATCCTGCCAAGGACTGAGGTAGTGGATGTGATACTCCACTGGTTCTGGAGGGGGCTTTGTGCCCAGAGTGCTTCATCCTGCCAAGGACGGAGGTAGTGGATTTCTTTCTCCACTGGTTCTGGAGGAGTCTTTGTGCCCAGAGTGCTTCATCCTGCCAAGGACTGAGGTAGTGGATGTAATACTCCTCTGGTTCTGGAGGGGGCTTTGTGGCCAGAGTGCTTCATCCTGCCAAGGACAGAGGTAGTGGATGTCTTTCTCCACTGGTTCTGGAGGGGGCTTTGTGCCCAGAGTGCTTCATCTTGCCAAGGACTGAGGTAGTGGATGTGACACTCCACTGATGGTGGTGCTACATGCAAGCTGCCCAGGCCCCTGGAACTGACCACCAGCCTCGTACGAATGACCACTGGGGATGGCAGCCATGTCTGCGGTTGTGCCACTGGCTCAGGATGTCGCGGGCCGCTGGCGGTGCTGGCGGTGGGGTCAGTAGCGGCGGTGCTTGCGGCGGTCATTGTGGTGGCGGTGCTGGTGGCGGCCTCACTGACTGAGGTGCAGGTGGCTGGCTCACTGACTGCCGTGCTGGTGGCTGGTTCACTGACTGCCGTGCTAGTGGCTGACTCACTGACTGCCATGCTGGTGGCGATGTCAGTAGCGGCGGTGCTGGTGGCGGGCTCACTGACTGCGGTGCTGGCGGCAGTGTCAGTAGCAGCGGTGCTGGTGGTGGGCTCACTGACTGCGGTGCTGCTGAAGGGCACAGTGTCTGCGGTGCTGGTGAAGGGCTCAGTATCTGGGGTTCTGGCGGTGGTGTCCGTGGCGGCGGTGCATGTGGCGGTGCCGGTGGCAGTCTTGTCCGCCGTGAAGGTTGGCAGCAACGTTGACTTGCCTTTCATTTTCAGGCCCTTCCCCACCTTGGATGGTGGCGCAGCTGTCTTGCCACTTCCAACAGTTGACTTGCCTGAGCCTTTGGTGGCAGGTGTTTTGGCCTTCTCCCCCCGGGATGTGGGCAACTGTTTCTGTTTAGGAGGTTGGGGGAGGTCCTTGGCCTCGCTCCTTGGGACACTGGCAGCCCTGTTGCTTGGCGCACTCCAAAATCCGGCTATTGCTGGCACTACTGTGCCCGGTGATGTGGTGGCTGAGGTGCTGGTTTGGGACCTGGAAAGGCAGGCCCTGGGGGACGTACGGGGTGGGGGAGGTGTAGGGAAGAGGTCAAGATTTGATAGGAAAAGCTTTTTAGACACAATGGGACGGGTAGATGGAGGGGGTTTGGGAGTGGAGGAAGAGGTAGTGGTTGTAGGAGGTGCTCGTTTGCTGATTTTCGGTGAAGGTGCATGGGCTGGAGGCTGTCTTGAGGTGGATGGCTGTTGGGTGGGTGTGTTACTGCGTTTGTGTACTTTGGGAGGAGGGCTCACTGACACACTGGGAGAGGACACTTGGGATGTGTGAATGGTAGTGGGGGCGGTGAGTGCACGTGAGCGGTATGTGGTGATGGGCGTGCTGGTGATGGAGATAGTGGCTGAAGATGTAGTGCATGCAGGTGTGAGTGGAGACATGCCAGGGAGGGAGGAGGGAGTCGTGGAGGAGGGGGACACAGTGAAGGCAGTGGATGTTGGTATGTGTGCATGGGTATGATGCATATGTGAGTGCCTGTGGGATGTGTGGTGCTTATCTTTGCCAGAGCCACCCTTCTTGCTCCAGCGGCGAATGTCCTCCCATCTTTTATGGCAGTGGGTGCTCTTTCTGTGGTGGACCCCCAGGGTCCGGACGTCCTTGGCGATGGCACACCAAATATCCTTCTTCTGGTGGGCGCAGACCTACCGGGATAGTACAGGGCAAAAGGAAAACTTTAGCCGTCCGGACCGTCACAGTCATTGTCCCACGTTCCCACCCTTGCCCTGACGCACATACACTCACCGTCTGATCATGCAGGCCTCATCCCCCCCTTCCCATATCTTCCATCCACACCACTCCAAACAGGCATTTCCCATACAGCATGCTCACAGTGTACTCACCTGTTTGTCTGGAGGGCCATAGAGTAGCGTGTACTGGGGGAGGACCCCATCCACTAGTTTATCCAACTCCTCCGATGTGAAGGCAGGGCTCTTTCCCCAGACACATGAGCCATCGTCGCTTCCATACTGAGGTCACAGCAAACGTGATGTCCAGAGTGTTGTCTGCCCTGCTGAAACACATGCGCAGCTACATCGTGTTCCCTCAGGTGGAGGATTTGCCTACAGTGAAAGGTGACTTCTATGCCCTGGTACATATCCCCAACATCATAGGTGCCATTGATGGGACACATGTGGCCTTGCCCCCCCCGCAGGAGTGAACAGGTGTACAAAAACCGGAAGAGCTACCATTCTATGAATGTGCAGATGGTGTGTTTGGCCGACCAGTACATCTCCCATGTGAATGCCAAGTTTCCTGGCTCTGTGCATGACGCTTACATTCTGAGGAATAGCAGCATCCCTTATGTGATGGGGCAACTCCAGAGGCACCGTGGGCCTTATTTATACTTTTTGGTGCAAAACTGCACTAAGGCAGTTTTGGCCCAAAAAGTTTTGCACCGGCTTGCACCATTTTTTAGCACCAGCTGGGCACCATATTTATGGAATGGTGCAAGCCGGTGCAAAGGGTAGGCTAGCTTAAAAAAAAATGACGTTAGGCAGTTTTGAGTCAAAATAAATGATTCTGACCAGATTAGCATAATTTTTTGACGCTAAGGGGCATATTTATACTCTGTTTGCACTGAATTAGCGTCATTTTTTTTTTACTCTAATTCAGTGCAAAACTAACTCCATATTTATACTTTGGTGCTAGACCCGTCTAGCACCAAATTTATGGAGTTAAAGTCATTTTTTGGAAGTGGAAACCTACCTTGCCTTAATGAGATGCAAGGTAGGCGTTCCCGTGCAAAAAAATGACTCTATGGCCTTAACACCATATTTATACTCCCATGTAAAAATGGTGCAAGGGAGGGAGGAGGGGTCAAAATATGGGGCAAAGCTTGCTTTGCCCCATTTTTTAAGACCTGGGTCAGGGCAGGTGTTAGGGGACCTGTGGCCCTATTTCCATGGTGGAACACCATAGAATAAGCCCAGAGGTGCTCTCCCTAGGCCGAGGGGCACCCCCACCCACACTAGAGGGACTGCAAGGATGGGGAACCCCATCCCAGGTAAGTACAGGTAAGTGCATTTTATTTTTGAAAGTGCCATAGGGGGCCCTGAAATGGGCCCCCATACATGGCACCGGGTGCAATGGCCATGCCCAGGGGACCCCTGTCCTCTGTGCTGGCCAGTGGGGTGGTGGGCATGACTCCTGCCTTTTCTAAGGCAGGAGTCATGTGGCATGGTAGGTTTAGCACCATAACATGACGCTAAACTGGTTAGAGTCATTTTTTTTTACTCTAACCTGCTTAAAGCCATTTTTTGGTGCTAAACCCTCTTCTTCTATACTGCCAGCCCCACCCGACTAAAGTCATTTTTTAAAACTCTAGCCTACCCTTTGCACCGGCTTGCACCATTCCATAAATATGGTGCCCGGCTGGTGCACAGAAATGGTGCAAGCCGGTGCTAAACTTTTTGGTGCAAAACTGAGTTAGTGCAGTTTTGCAGCAAAAAGTATAAATAAGGGCCAATATTTTGCAAGTTTGCGCCACTTTTGTGTCATAAAATGACGTTAATGCGGTGCAAAAAAAGTTTAAATCAGGGCCTTGGTGCTAGATGGGTCTAGCACCAAAGTATAAATATGGAGTTAGTTTTGCACCGAATTAGAGTAAAAAAAAAATGACACTAATTCGGTGCAAACAGAGTATAAATATGCCGCAGAGTATAAATATGCCCCTAAATATGGCGTTAAGGCCATAGAGTCACTTTTTGCACTGGAACGCCTACCTTGCATCTCATTAAGGCAAAGTAGGTCTCCACTTTCAAAAAATGACTTTAACTCAATAAATTTGGTGCTAGAGGGGTCTAGCACCAAAGTATAAATATGGAGTTAGTTTTGCACCGAATTAGAGTAAAAGAAAATTACACTAATTCGGTGCAAACAGAGTATAAATATGCCCCCGTGTGTGGCTAATAGGTGAGGACAAGGACCCTATACCCTGTGAATGGTTGTCTGGGTCTGGAATTGTCCCTAAGGGTTAGTGTGTGTCTAACAGTTGTCCCTCGACATTTGCAGGTGACTATGGTTACCCAAACCTGTCATGGCTACTGACCCCAGTGAGAAATCCCAGGACAAGGGCAGAGGAACGCTACAACGAGGCATATGGGCGAACTAGGAGAGTGATAGAACGGACCTTCGGCCTCCTGAAGGCCAGGTTCCGGTGCCTCCATATGACAGGTGGTTCTCTGTACTACTCACAAAAGAAGGTGTGCCAGATCATCGTGGCCTGCTCTATGCTGCACAAATTTGCTTTGCAAAGACAGGTGCCTGTTCTGCAGGAGGATGGTCCAGAAGGAGGTCTTGTGGCAGCTGTGGAGCCTGTGGGCAGTGAAGAAGAGGAGGCAGAAGAAGAGGATATTGACAACAGACAACGTGATCCAGCAATACTTCCAGTGAGACACAGGTAAGAAGACATCACTGCCTCCTACATCTGATAAAATTGTGGGACCTATCATATGTCTGTCACTTTCACCCAGTGTATGGACCCTGACCTGTCATTTTGCCTTTCCATTTCACAGATGTGGGTCCCACTGTGTGACCTCTGCTATGTTGCCACATGGACTAGAGCTGTGTGACATAGGTATGTTGACAATACAATGGACATTGCTATTTTCCTCAGTTATTGCAAATACACATTTGTGAAAGCACAGACTGACTCCAGATTGTTTTGTGATTCAAGAGTGATTATTTAAGTGCAAAATAGTGGAGGGGGTTAAAAAATGGTCAGGACTGATGGTGGAGGAATGTCCATGGCAGAGTTCAGTTATGTGTCTCACAGGTGTATTGTCCAAAGGGGCTTTGGAAGTGGAGCTAGGGCAGTTTAAGGATGGACAGGGTGACAAAGTGGGACAGAAGGATGACATTCAGGGTGGTCTAATTTCTTGGCGGGGGCCTTGGCATTGTTCTCTGTCTTTGTCCTGGATCTCAGGGACCGTTTGAGGGGTGGTTCTCCATCTGCAGGGGGTGTGGGTGCTGGTGTCGTGGTCCTGTGGCGGTGCCTCCTGTCCACTAGTGCCGGCGGAGGTGGTGGGCAGTTCATCATCCAGGCTTGTGTCAGTGGCCCCTTGTTGTGCCACAGTGTCCCTTCTGGTGTTCACAAGGTCCTTCAGCACCCCTACAATTGTGACCAGGGTGGTGTTGATGGACTTGAGTTCCTCCCGGAACCCCAAATACTGTTCCTCCTGCAGCTGATGGGTCTCCTGAAACTTGGCCAGTACTGCTGCCATCACCTCCTGGGAATGATGGTACGCTCCCATGATGTTGGAGAGGGCCTCGTGGAGAGTGGGTTCCCTGGGCCTGTCCTCCCCCTGTCGCACAGCAGACCTCCCAGTTCCCCGGTTTTCCTGTGCCTCTGTCCTCTGAACTGTGTGCCCACTGTCACTGCCCACAGGTCCTTGCTGTTCTTGGGTTGGTGGGTTTGCCTGGGTTCTCTGTAGTGGTGGGCACACTGCTTCTTGACATGTCCCGGGGACAGAGGTATGGGCCCGCTGGGTGGGTGCTGTGCTGGTGTTTCATGAGAGGGGAGGCTCTGTGGTGGCTTGTGACTGTGTCAGGGGAACCGACTGTCCCGAGGTCCCAGATGGGCCGGGCTGGTCATCTAGATCCAGATGGGCAGAGCTGCTGTCATCAATGTGGGCCTCTTCTGTGGGGGGGTGGAGATGTCTGGAACCTCCTGTACGGAGACGTTGGGTAGAGGTCCTGCAGGGGTGTAAAGGCATGATTATTGTATCTGTGTGTGCCATGGTGTGCAATGGGTGGGTGACCCTGTACCCCAGTGCTTACATTCTTGTGTAGGACCTTGTGTGATAATTGTTTTGGGGTCTGTGTGGGTATCTGCAGTGGACATGCTTTGGTGATGGGTGTCCATGCCTTGGTGTTGCATGCAGGGCTTGGTGTTGGGATGGGTGGTTTGTGATAGTGGGACATATGTAAGGTGTTGGAGTGATGGGGGTGAGAGTGAGGGTGGGGGTATGTGATAGCATGCAGGTAGGGTGGGGGATCTGGTAGTTACAATTTGGCTTACCAGAGTCCATTCCTCCACCTACTCCTGCGAAGCCCTCAGGATCCAGTATAACCAAGACCTGCTCCTCCCATGTTGTTAGTTGTGGGTGAGGAGGTGCGGGTCCGCCGCCAGTCCTCTGAACTGCAATCTGGTGTCTTGAGACCACGGAACGCACCTTCCCCGTAGGTCGTTCCACCTCTTCCTGATGTCATCCCGTGTTCTTGGATGCTGTCCCACTGCATTGACCCTGTCCACGATTCTGCGCCATAGCTCCATCTTGCTAGTTATGAAGGTGTGCTGCACCTGTGATCCGAGTAGCTGTGGCTCTACCCAGATGATTTCCTCCACCATGACCCTGAGCTCCTCCTCAGAAAACCTGGGGTGTCTGGGGTGTCTTTGCGGTGCCATGGGGTGGTGTGGGTGATGTGTGAGGTGGTGTGTGTTGTGATGTGTGAGGGGATGTGTTTGTGTGTGTTGTGTGAGGTCTGTGGATGTTGTGTGAGTCATGGTGTTGAGTGCCTGTGGATGCTAGTTTGTTGATGGTGGTGTCTCTCTCTGGACGTCTGTCACAATTCTGGTCATAAGGGTTTGTGAGTGATGTGGGAGTGTGTTTTATATTGTATTGGGTGTGTGGGAGTGGTGTGTGTATGTGTATCAGGTGTGTGTATTTTGAAGTGTCCAATGTGGTTTTGTTTTGTAAATGGGTATGTCCCGCCAGTGGAATACCGTGGTTGAAAGACCGCTGCGTGGATTCGTGGGTCGTGATAGTGTGGGCGTATTCTTGTTGGCGTGACGGTGGAGGTTTTGTTATCGCCAGTTTATCACTGACCTTTGGTGTGGCGGACATGTGTGGGTGTCTGGATTTTGTCTGATTCCGGCCTGTGGGTCGTAATAGCTGTAGCGGAATTCCGCGGCCGCATCGGTGTGTTGGCGGTTTTCTGCACGGCGGTAAGCGGCATTTACCGCCAATGTTGTAATGAGGGCCAATGTCTTCAAAGGCCCGTTTTATTTCTAGTAATTCTCCATCTGCTACTGAGTAGTTAGTTTCAGCTGGGTTCAATATATGAGATAAGTATGCCACTGGATAAAACTTGCCACTTCCAAGGTCGCTTTGAGACAAGACCCCACTAATCCCCACTTAAGAAGCATCTGCTTCTACCACAAATGGTTGCATAGGATCTGGGTGTCGTAAAATGGGGGTTGTAATAAAACTTGTCTTTCACTTGAAGAAAAGCCTAATCTGCTTCTTCTCCCCACTGAAACTTTATTCCTTATGAAGTAATGTGATGAGAGCTACAGTAGTAGAAAAGTGATCAATAAAACATCTATAGAAATTGGCAAAGCCTAAAAAGCTTTGTACATCTTTGACACGTTGTGGAGTCTTCCACTGAGGGATGGTTTCAACCTTCCTAGGGTCCATTTGCACCCCGTTTGGAATTAAGATATACCTGAGGAATCCTATTTCTTGAGGTTGGAAAATACACTTTTCTAGTTTTGCGAAGAAATTATTTTGTCTCAGGGCTTGTAAAATGGCCTTGACATGAGCCACATGTTCTTCATATGAGTTGGAATAGATCAAAATGTTGTAAAAATAGACAACAGCACACTGATCAATAAAACACATATTGCCCCGTTGATGAAATATTGGAAGGCAGCAGGGGCAATGCAAAGTCCTATATCAAATTTGGTCCGGAAAGCTGTTTTCCACTTGTCACCCTCCCGGACTCTCATAAGAAGGTATGCACCTGGCAAATCCAATTTCGTGTATATTTTTTACGTGATCTATAAGGGTTGAAATCAAAGTAACGGATATCTTTTTTTGATCATAATCTTGTTTAGAGCTCTCTAATCAATACAAGCTCTTAGTTTCCCTCCCTTCTTATGAATGAAAAATAGTGGCGATGAAGCTGGGGACCTAGAGGGTCTTATACATCCTATGGCCAGTTTTGGCACAAATGCAAATGTTTCCTTTCTGTTAGAGCATAAATTCTACTAGAAGGAATTTGTGAATCTGGCTTTAAATGTATCCAACAGTCACAAGGATGATACAGTGGCAATGTAGTGGCCTTCCCTTTATCAAAGACATCTACAAAATCTCAGTATATTGAAGGTAACTCATGTTCTCCTTTTTCTGCATTACCTACATTTAAAGCAATACCTTTATCTGGTAGACCCTCCGCCCAACAGTGGTCTTTACAGAACTGAAACTATAAGGTAACACTTTGTGTAAAGCAGTTTATGGTGGGATTATGTTTTTGTAGCCATGGAATTCCTAATATTACTTTGAATTGAGGGGCACATATAAAATTGAATTGTATGATTTCACGATGATTGGAGTATAAGCACATTGTTAACTCACAGTTAGTTTTGATAATGGGGTCTGAGGACAAAGGGATACCATCAATAGTTTTAACTAACTCAGGACTGGTTTTAAGCAAATGTGGTATCCCAAGTTGTTCTGTAAAGGCAATAGCCATAAAATTCCTGGTGCCTCCTGAAACCAACAGCAGGTTGAGTAGAACTGGGAGGTCTGAAGATGGCCATTCCATATGTGCAGATATATATAAGTGATGGAATTCTTTCTGGGAGCTAATTTGAGCCACAAAATAGTAGACTTCTGGTCTTTTCACACCCGAACAACTAGTCTCCATAGTAATTGGGGGTTCAAGTTTGCTTTGGTGATGGGTGTCCATGCCTTGGTGTTGCATGCAGGGCTTGGTGTTGGGATGGGCGGTTTGTGATAGTGGGACATATGTAAGGTGTTGGAGTGATGGGGGTGAAAGTGAGGGTGGGGGTATGTGATAGCATGCAGGTAGGGTGGGGGATATGGTAGTTAAGATTTGGCTTACCAGAGTCCATTCCTCCACCTACTCCTGCGAAGCCCTCAGGATCCAGTATAGCCAAGACCTGCTCCTCCCACGTTGTTAGTTGTGGGTGAGGAGGTGAGGGTCCGCCGCCAGTCCTCTGAACTGCAATCTGGTGTCTTGAGACCACGGAACGCACCTTCCCCCTAGGTCGTTCCACCTCTTCCTGATGTCATCCCGTGTTCTTGGATGCTGTCCCACTGCATTGACCCTGTCCACGATTCTGCGCCATAGCTCCATCTTCCTAGTTATGGAGGTGTGCTGCACCTGTGATCCGAGTAGCTGTGGCTCTACCCAGATGATTTCCTCCACCATGACCCTGAGCTCCTCCTCAGAAAACCTGGGGTGTCTGGGGTGTCTTTGCGGTGCCATGGGGTGGTGTGGGTGATGTGTGAGGTGGTGTGTGTTGTGATGTGTGAGGGGATGTGTTTGTGTGTGTTGTGTGAGGTCTGTGGATGTTGTGTGAGTCATGGTGTTGAGTGCCTGTGGATGCTAGTTTGTTGATGGTGGTGTCTCTCTCTGGACGTCTGTCACAATTCTGGTCATAAGGGTTTGTGGGTGATGTGGGAGTGTGTTTTATATTGTATTGGGTGTGTGGGAGTGGTGTGTGTATGTGTATCAGGTGTGTGTATTTTGAAGTGTCCAATGTGGTTTTGTTTTGTAAATGGGTATGTCCCGCCAGTGGAATACCGTGGTTGAAAGACCGCTGCGTGGATTCGTGGGTCGTGATAGTGTGGGCGTATTCTTGTTGGCGTGACGGTGGAGGTTTTGTTATCGCCAGTTTATCACTGACCTTTGGTGTGGCGGACATGTGTGGGTGTCTGGATTTTGTCTGATTCCGGCCTGTGGGTCGTAATAGCTGTAGCGGAATTCCGCGGCCGCATCGGTGTGTTGGCGGTTTTCTGCACGGCGGTAAGCGGCATTTACCGCCAATGTTGTAATGAGGGCCAATGTCTTCAAAGGCCCGTTTTATTTCTAGTAATTCTCCATCTGCTACTGAGTAGTTAGTTTCAGCTGGGTTCAATATATGAGATAAGTATGCCACTGGATAAAGCTTGCCACTTCCAAGGTCGCTTTGAGACAAGACCCCACTAATCCCCACTTAAGAAGCATTTGCTTCTACCACAAATGGTTGCATAGGATCTGGGTGTCGTAAAATGGGGGTTGTAATAAAACTTGTCTTTCACTTGAAGAAAAGCCTAATCTGCTTCTTCTCCCCACTGAAACTTTATTCCTTATGAAGTAATGTGATGAGAGCTACAGTAGTAGAAAAGTGATCAATAAAACATCTATAGAAATTGGCAAAGCCTAAAAAGCTTTGTACATCTTTGACACGTTGTGGAGTCTTCCACTGAGCGATGGTTTCAACCTTCCTAGGGTCCATTTGCACCCCGTTTGGAATTAAGATATACCTGAGGAATCCTATTTCTTGAGGTTGGAAAATACACTTTTCTAGTTTTGCGAAGAAATTATTTTGTCTCAGGGCTTGTAAAATGGCCTTGACATGAGCCACATGTTCTTCATATGAGTTGGAATAGATCAAAATGTTGTAAAAATAGACAACAGCACACTGATCAATAAAACACATATTGCCCCGTTGATGAAATATTGGAAGGCAGCAGGGGCAATGCAAAGTCCTATATCAAATTTGGTCCGGAAAGCTGTTTTCCACTTGTCACCCTTCCGGACTCTCATAAGAAGGTATGCACCTGGCAAATCCAATTTCGTGTATATTTTTTACGTGATCTATAAGGGTTGAAATCAAAGTAACGGATATCTTTTTTTGATCATAATCTTGTTTAGAGCTCTCTAATCAATACAAGCTCTTAGTTTCCCTCCCTTCTTATGAATGAAAAATAGTGGCGATGAAGCTGGGGACCTAGAGGGTCTTATACATCCTAAGGCCAGTTTTGGCACAAATGCAAATTTTTCCTTTCTGTTAGAGCATAAATTCTACTAGAAGGAATTTGTGAATCTGGCTTTAAATGTATACAACAGTCACAAGGATGATACAGTGGCAATGTAGTGACCTTCCCTTTATCAAAGACATCTGCAAAATCTCAGTATATTGAAGGTAACTCATGTTCTCCTTTTTCTGCATTACCTACATTTAAAGCAATACCTTTATCTGGTAGACCCTCCGCCCAACAGTGGTCTTTACAGAACTGAAACTGTAAGGTAACACTTTGGGGGTCATTCCGACCCCGGCAGTCAAGGACCGCCGGGGCCGGGGATGCAGGAGCACTGCCAACAGGCTGGCGGTGCCCCGCAGGGCATTCTGACCGCGGCGGTTTGGCCGCGGTCAGACAAGGAAAACCGGCGGTCTCCCGCCGGTTTTCCGCTGCCCTGGAAATCCCCCATGGCGGCGCAGCTTGCTGCGCCGCCATGGGGGATTCCGACCCCCTCACCGCCATCCTGTTCCTGGCGGCTCCGACCGCCAGGAACAGGATGGCGTTGAGGGGTGTCGTGGGGCCCCTGGGGGCCCCTGCAGTGCCCATGCCAATGGCATGGGCACTGCAGGGGCCCCCGTAAGAGGGCCCCACCTTGTATTTCAGTGTCTGCGTTGCAGACACTGAAATACGCGACGGGTGCCACTGCACCCGTCGCACATACCCACTCCGCCGGCTCCATTCGGAGCCGGCTTCCTCGTGGGGAGGGGTTTCCCGCTGGGCTGGCGGGCGGCCTTCTGGCGGTCGCCCGCCAGCCCAGCGGGAAAGCCAGAATGGCCTCCGCGGTCTTTTGACCGCGGAGCGGCCATTTGGCGGCTCCCTCCAGGCGGGCGGCTCCCGCCGCCTGCCGGGGTCTGAATGACCCCCTTTGTGTAAAGCAGTTAATGGTGGGATTATGTTTTTGTAGCCATGGAATTCCTAATATTACTTTGAATTGAGGGGCACATATAACATTGAATTGTATGATTTCACGATGATTGGAGTATAAGCACATTGTTAACTCACAGTTAGTTTTGATAATGGGGTCTGAGGACAAAGGGCTACCATCAATAGTTTTAACTAACTCAGGACTGGTTTTAAGCAAAAGTGGTATCCCAAGTTGTTCTGTAAAGGCAATAGCCATAAAATTCCTGGTGCCTCCTGAAACCAACAGCAGGTTGAGTAGAACTGGGAGGTCTGAAGATGGCCATTCCATATGTGCAAGTGATGGAATTCTTTCTGGGAGCTAATTTGAGCCAAAAAATAGGAGACTTCTAGTCTTTTCACACCCGAACAACTAGTCTCCATAGTAGTTGGGGGTTCAAGTTTTCCTCTAACTTTTCACTTTCAGAGCTTTCGGCCCCTATGGACTGTTTCTTAGGCTTAACAGTACAAACCTTCAAAAAGTCACCCATTTTTCTGCAATATAGACAAAGCATTTGGTTGTGTCTTCGTTGTCATTCTTCTTTAGTTAGTGGGCCTCTAACTGTACCAATTTGCATCATTTCACCGTTATTAGTAACTTTGTTGGTATCTTGTGTTTTATCTCTAATCACCAACAACCTGTGGTCGGTGCGACCCTTGTCACTCCGTCTCTGCGACAACCAGTGATCCAATTTGAACACTAAATGAATAAGCTCTTCGCAAGAGTCAGGTAGATTAACTACTTGAATTAAAAGATACTTAAGTTCATCTTTAACCCTCAATAAAACAAGGACATTCTCTTCTGTGTCACCCAATCAGCCTCAGCCACCAGTTTATTAGAGGCAGTTATGTATGTCAGCAAATCCCTATTACCTTGCTTTAGATTGAGCAGTTTTGAGTATACTGCTTGGATAAATGGATGCTTATCAAACAATTTTTTCATTTCTGTCTTAAAGGCCTGATAGTCATACAATAACGGATCATCCCGTTCCACTAACAGAATAGACCATGAGGCAGCAGTGCCAGCCAAATATGAGAAAACATATGCCACCTTAGACTGCTCATCAGGAAAAGAGGTTGGTTGACATAAAAATTAAAGGTGACATTGTTTTGAAACTATAGCAAACTTAGCAGTATCCCCTGTAGCACTCCAGTGGGGCTAATGACACTGGAAATGGTGTAGTGACTTGAATTACCAAGGCATTATTCAGTGATTGTCCTCGTGCAGCTCCCACTTGAAACAGTTAAGACCTTGCTCCAAAGAATGCAGGTTTAATTAAGGGAGGCGGTTCGGCTGCAAGTGTGGGCTTAAGATCATCTAACCACTGTGAGAATACCTGGGTTTCAAGTTGCAAACTTCCTGGCATGTGTACCAAATCAACTTGCGATACCTCTTGAGCCTCCATTGTGTCTGGGTGGGAACTTAAATGTGAGCTTGCTGTACTGTTAAGCACTAACCTGTCCATCCCATGAGACACAATGTTGACCACACTGCTTGTTCCCAATTCCACCTAAACGTTGCGTACCTCCCACTTACATATACGTAATCTGCACCACAAGGTCCCAGGGGAAAGGGGATGGATCAGAGAAGGAGAGAGTCACTGGAGTTGCAGGGCTGGATCTGGGCGCCTAGTGATTGTTCTTGAAGAGCCGATCCTTCCTATGATAAATTACACATCAGTCAAATAACATTTTTTTTTTAACCCATGTATACTCTACCGTTGAACTATGATGTGCAAGCTAGATGTATCTGTTGGGGTCCCCTTTCCTGCTTTTGATGGCTCTCCATCTCTCTAGTAATTTTCAGAAAAAATGTGGACTACCTGTAAATAAATAGGAGCCTTCAACCTCCTATGCTGTCTATAGCTAATCCAGTTCTGATCCCAGATTACTCCCTTGTAACCTCAATTAAGCCTACATAGATGTTCCTGGATGTTCAATGGATATCTTGCTTGTTTCACCTTTATGAGATTTCCAAAGATGCTGACTCACTCAACTCATGGACATATACATAGACAACAATAATAAGAACAAACTCTCAGGGAATTAGATTATCCAGATATTCATGGATTAACCATTGTACTGTGCTAGTATTGTGAGGAATGCAAATCACACTGAAAACATAGGGTTAATATCAAGGATCATAGTTCAAGCTGTATTACTATGAAAATATAGGTTTAATCAATAGGCTTCAACTTCATGAACAACCGGTTTATCACTGTTACATCACAGTGTAATTTTGAGCATGTCAAAGATAAGCCTCAACTTCATTTAAGTGCCAAACACAGAATATTCCAAATCAACAGCAACAATTGGAAATAATGCAAATGCCACTTTGAACTCAGCGATAATAAGCATATTCACAGTACATCGTATTGCTAACAACAATAGCAATGTCACATTAACTCCTTCGCTGCCAGTCCTTCCCCCTCCCTCAGGCCTTTGGGGCAGTTTGTGCTTAGACCCTCATGACGTTTCGTCCACATAAGCTACCCATGTCAAATGTGTGTCCTATTTTCCAACATCCTAAGGATCCTAGAGGTATCCAGATTTTGTGGGTTTCCTTAGAAGAGACAAAGAAATTATCAAAAATACAGAGAACATTTTTTTTTTTATCGAAAAAAGGCTGCAGAAGAAGGCTTGTGGTTTTTTAGCTGAAAATGGCATCAACAAAGGGTTTGTGGTGTTAAAATCACCATCTTCCCAGCTTTCAGGAACAGGCAGACTTGAATCAGAAGAACATATTTTTCAACACAACTTTGGAATTTTACTGGGACATACCCCATTTTTAAAAAATGTTTGTGCTTTTAGCCTCCTTCCAGTTAGTGACAGAAATGTGTGTGAACCAAATGCTGGATCCCGGACAGCTAAACATTTCTGAAAAGTAGACCAAATTCTGAATTCAGAAAGGGGTCATTTGTGTACATCCTATGTTGGAAAATGGGTTATTGGTAAGGGCAGGTAGGTACCTACACTTAGTAATAGGCCACCAACCTCCATTAAGGTCCAGTTAGGTCTCAGTAAATTAAACCCAGCTCAACCCTTGATAGCTTGGCAACGAGCGTCAACGCTTAACTTAGGAGACAGAGTATAAAGCATTCAAATATCACAAAACAGTCATTAAATAAAACACAGGAAACAGTTTAAAAATCCAAAACCAATTTATAAAAATAGATTATGGGGGTCATTCTCACCTTGGCGGTCGGTGATAAAGCGGCGGCCAACCCGCAAACATGCCGGCGGTCAAAAAGATGGAATTCTAACCCTGGCGGGAACCGCCAACACAGGCCGCCACTTTAACACTCCGACCGCCACGGCGGGACCGACAAACAGCGCGGCGGTCACCGCCAACAGGCAGGCGGCAGAGAATGTACCGCCCACCCTATCACAACTCACCAATCCGCCACCTTTTCCGGGGCGGGAGCACCGCCGATAAAAACACGGCGGAAACAGACTACGAACGGGAAAACGCTCACCTATACACACTCCACGAGGAAGGAGGACAGCATGGAGCCCGAATTACACATCCTACCAGCTATTGTCTACCTGCTCATCTACCAGGAGTGCGAACGCCGGCGCAGACGACAACGGGGAGTACTGCACCTACGACACAGGCGAGGGGGGAGGAGGAAAGCTTACGGGCACACAGATGCGCCATACACCCACCCCCCACCACAAATACCTACACCCCAATGCCGAGCAACAAGTCAGAGTGACACCACACAAACCCCCCGGAATAATGCAAAGACACAATTTAAATGATCTATAAAATATATGTATAAATAGCTCCATTGAAGGAATGGCAAATATGCCATATAAAAGATACAAAAATAAGGAATGAACATAGTCAACAATATATCCATAGGCAAAAGGTCCTGCACATTCCGTCAAAGTTCCGTAGTCCGTGGGCCAATGTGCACAAACACATGGGCAAAGCCCACACAGGAGACCAGATACCATTGGAGAGAACACTGCAGGGGCATCAGATGATAAAACTACAGGCACCTCAAGGGGAAGGGGGGGCACCTCGGCCACATGAGTCCACGATGCCAGATCCACGAGGGGCCTCCATGCCCACTGTCCCATCCTGGGGAGTGCAAAGCCACAGTCTCACAAGTCCCTACAGTGAGAGGCTTGCCCACTGTACCATCCTGGGGAGTGCAAAGCCACAGTCTCTCAAGTGTCTACAGTGGGAGGCTTGCCCACTGGACCATCCTGGGGAGTGCAAAGCCACAGTCCATCAGATGGATTACCGACTCCACTGTTATTGGAGGAGGCATGGTGCCCAGAGTGCTTCCTGAAGCCCTGCTCGACACAGAACCGGCACTGTCAATGGGCCAGCGGTGCTTGAGATGAAGGGCCCAGCGGAGCGGTGCTTGACAGGAAGGGCCCAGCGGAGCGGTGCTTGAGGTGAAGGGCCCAGCGGAGCGGTGCTTGACAGGAAGGGCCCAGCGGAGCGGTGCTTGACAGGAAGGGCCCAGCGGAGTGGTGCTTGAGATGAAGGGCCCAGCGGAGCGGTGCTTGAGACGGCGGGGCCCAGCGGAGCAGTGCTTGAGATGAAGGGCCCAGCGGAGCGGTGCTTGAGACGGCGGGACCCAGCGGTGCTTGAGATGAAGGGCCCAGCGGAGCGGTGCTTGAGACGGCGAGGCCCAGCGGTGCGGTGCTTGACAGGAAGGGCCCAGCGGAGCGGTGCTTGACAGGAAGTGCCCAGCGGAGCGGTGCTTGAGATGAAGGGCCCAGCGGAGCGGTGCTTGACAGGAAGGGCCCAGCGGAGCGGTGCTGGAGATGAATGGCCCAGCGGAGCGGTGCTTGACAGGAAGGGCCCAGCGGTGCGGTGCTTGACAGGAAGGGCCCAGCGGAGCGGTGCTTGAGATGAAGGGCCCAGCGGAGCGGTGCTTGACAGGAAGGGCCCAGCGGAGCGGTGCTTGAGATGAATGGCCCAGCGGAGCGGTGCTTGAGACGGCGGGGCCCA
Organism: Pleurodeles waltl; assembly: GCF_031143425.1. Classification (NCBI taxonomy): domain Eukaryota; kingdom Metazoa; phylum Chordata; class Amphibia; order Caudata; family Salamandridae; genus Pleurodeles; species Pleurodeles waltl. Next base: position 511,514,902 of record NC_090436.1, read on the forward strand.
GCGGACGGTGCTTGACAGGAAGGGCCCAGCGGAGCGGTGCTTGACAGGAAGGGCCCAGCGGAGCGGTGCTTGACAGGAAGGGCCCAGCGGAGCGGTGCTTGAGATGAAGGGCCCAGCGGAGCGGTGCTTGACAGGAAGGGCCCAGCGGAGCGGTGCTTGAGATGAAGGGCCCAGCGGAGCGGTGCTTGAGGTGGCGGGGCCCAGCGGTGCGGTGCTTGAGATGAAGGGCCCAGCAGAGCGGTGCTTGAGACGGCGGGGCCCAGCGGTGCGGTGCTTGACAGGAAGGGCCCAGCGGAGCGGTGCTTGACAGGAAGGGCCCAGCGGAGCGGTGCTTGAGATAAAGGGCCCAGCGGAGCGGTGCTTGACGGGAAGGGCCCAGCGGAGCGGTGCTTGACAGGAAGGGCCCAGCGGAGCAGTGCTTGAGATGAAGGGCCCAGCGGAGCGGTGCTTGACAGGAAGGGCACAGCGGAGCGGTGCTTGAGATGAATGGCCCAGCGGAGCGGTGCTTGAGACGGCGGGGCCCAGCGGAGCGGTGCATGACAGGAAGGGCCCAGCGGTGCGGTGCTTGACAGGAAGGGCCCAGCGGAGCGGTGCTTGACAGGAAGGGCCCAGCGGAGCGGTGCTTGAGATGAAGGGCCCAGCGGAGCGGTGCTTGACAGGAAGGGCCCAGCGGAACGGTGCTTGAGATGAATGGCCCAGCGGAGCGGTGCTTGAGACGAAGGGCCCAGCGGAGCGGTGCTTGAGACGGCGGGGCCCAGCGGTGCGGTGCTTGACAGGAAGGGCCCAGCGGAGCGGTGCTTGACAGGAAGGGCCCAGCGGAGCGGTGCTTGAGATAAAGGGCCCAGCGGAGCGGTGCTTGACGGGAAGGGCCCAGCGGAGCGGTGCTTGACAGGAAGGGCCCAGCGGAGCGGTGCTTGAGATGAAGGGCCCAGCGGAGCGGTGCTTGACAGGAAGGGCACAGCGGAGCGGTGCTTGAGATGAATGGCCCAGCGGAGCGGTGCTTGAGACGGCGGGGCCCAGCGGAGCGGTGCATGACAGGAAGGGCCCAGCGGTGCGGTGCTTGACAGGAAGGGCCCAGCGGAGCGGTGCTTGACAGGAAGGGCCCAGCGGAGCGGTGCTTGAGATGAAGGGCCCAGCGGAGCAGTGCTTGACAGGAAGGGCCCAGCGGAACGGTGCTTGAGATGAATGGCCCAGCGGAGCGGTGCTTGAGACGGCGGGGCCCAGCGGAGCGGTGCTTGAGATGAAGGGCCCAGCGGAGCGGTGCTTGACAGGAAGGGCCCAGCGGAGCGGTGCTTGAGATGAATGGCCCAGCGGAGCGGTGCTTAAGACGGCGGGGCCCAGCGGAGCGGTGCTTGACAGGAAGGGCCCAGCGGTGCGGTGCTTGACAGGAAGGGCCCAGTGGAGCGGTGCTTGACAGGAAGGGCCCAGCGGAGTGGTGCTTGAGATGATGGGCCCAGCGGAGCGGTGCTTGACAGGAAGGGCCCAGCGGAGCGGTGCTTCAGATGAATGGCCCAGCGAAGCGGTGCTTGAGACTGCGGGGCCCAGCGGAGCAGTGCTTGAGATGAAGGGCCCAGCGGAGCGGTGCTTGACAGGAAGGGCCCAACGGAGCGGTGCTTGACAGGAAGGGCCCAGCGGAGCGGTGCTTGACAGGAAGGGCCCAGCGGAGCGGTGCTTGACAGGAAGGGCCCAGCGGTGCGGTTCTTGTCCCGCCGGGGCCCTGTTCAGCGGTTCTTGTCCCGGCGGGGCCCTGTTCAGCGGTGCACCTCCCGGCGGGGCCCTGTTCAGCAGTGCTCCTCCCGGCGGGGCCCTGTTCAGCGGTGCTCCTCCCGGCGGGGCCCGTTCAGCGGTTCTTGTCCCGGCGGGGCCCTGTTCAGCGGTGCTCCTCCCGGCGGGGCCCTGTTCAGCGGTGCTCCTCCCGGCGGGGCCCTGTTCAGCGGTGCTCCTCCCGGCGGGGCCCTGTTCAGCGGTGCTTGTCCTGTGTGTCTAGGGAGCCAGACCTGGGCAAGACTTCCCGCTCATTCACCATCCAAACTTGCGGTCGCGGCGCCCTCCTGTGTTGAAGTCCTGGGCCCGTGGGTGTCGTCTGTCACACCTGGAATGGGGCTGGTGGGGCCCTCCTGGGCAGCTCGCCTGCTGCCTGACTTCTCCGCCCTGCTGCCCTTGCCCTCCTTCGCTGGAGCTCTGTGGCCCTTGCCTCCCTTGGATGATGTGGCAGGTGACGGGGCAAGGCTACTGTCCTTGGTGGCAGCCGTCTCAGGCTTGTTGCGCCGGGCCTTCTTCTTTTTTGTCCTCTTCCCAGGGGGGGGGCTGGCTGTCCCCTTGCTGCTGGCCGATGTTCCTGCCCTAGGATCTGGTGGACTCCAATAGCCCTGCACTATGGTCACAGTAGATGCAGGGCTGGTGGTGGCTGAGGTGCTTTTTTTACTCTTACCAGATGGAGGGGGTGGGTCAGTGATTGGAACGAGCTCAAGGTTAGAAAGGAAAAGGACTTTGGAAGGACAGGGATGGGTAGGTGTAGTGGGTTTGGGAGTGGAGGAAGAGGATGTGGTTGTAGGAGAGTCAAGTGTGCTGTCTTTGGGTGCAGGTGCTTGTGACGGAGGCTGTCGTGAGGTGGATGGCTGTTGGGTGGGTGGCTGCCTGCGTTTGTGTGCTTTGGAAGAGGGGGTGACAGACACACTGGGAGAGGACACAGGGGACGTGTAAATGGCAGTGGGGGTGGTGACTGCACGTGTGCGGACTGTAATGGAGGGTGTGCTGGTGATGGAAGTACTGGCTGATGGTGGTGTGCATGCAGGTGTGAGTGGAGACGTCACAGGGAGGGAGGAGGGAGATGAGGAGGTGGGGGACACAGAGGTGGTAGTGACTGTTGGCATGTCTGCATCTGGATGTTGCTTGGGTGAATGCTTGTGGGATCTGTGGTGCTTATGTCTGGATGAGCTGCCCTTGGGTGTAGAGGTGTGTGCAGGCTGGTCTGATGGTGTGGATGGGATAGGCAGAGGAACAGGAGACTGGGACTGGGTGGAGGGAGTCAGAAGAGGGAGGCTGGAGACAGGGACAATGGCTGCCGTCAGTGCTGAGGCCAGAGCGTTGAACGATCGCTGATGGGCAGCCTGACCCGAATGAATGCCCTCCAGGTATGCATTGCTCCGATGCACCTCCCTTTCTACACCCTGGATGGCATTCAAAAGGGTAGACTGCCCAACAATGAGTGTCCTGAGGAGGTCAATGACCTCCTCACTGAGGGCAGCAGGGGGTAACTGGGGCAGGGCCTGAGGTGCCTGGGGCGAAGGAGATGCCCGCCTTCCTGGCTGAAGGCTGAAGGGCTGCTGGGAGGGCGGGGCTGGTGCGCTGGGTGGCGGCTGTACCTGTGGGCACGGATGTTGCCGCCACCGCTAGGGAGCTCCCTTCCGAGGACGTGTCGGTGTCGCTGACGTCTCCACGGGTCCCCGTTGTGGAGCTCCACTCGCCCTCCGTCTCACTGGTGTACTCGGAGTCTGTTGTATGGCCCTCCGGGGCCATGTGAGATGGAGCTCCCTCGTGCGCCGATGCCTCTTCTCCTCCGCCTGATGATGCTAATGCACACATGAACAGGAAGACAAAGAAAATGGGGGGGGGGAGAAATGAAGACAGGTTGAGTGCATGCATTGGCAACACCGTTGTCGGAGAGGACAGACACAGAAGCCCCCAGAACTAGGCCGCGCAATGGGGGTACACTACTCAGTTATTGTGACTAGGCCTACGGGTCTATGGACGACAAATGCACACATGGGTGAGGCCGGACCATGGCTAGCTGTACTTGGCTCCCTACAGAGGTGGGGGGTGGGGGCACAGGGCCGTGTCTAACGGAGGGGCCTAGCCTACAGAATGCGCCCTGGCCTGGAGATAGCCACAGCCCTCCTCCCCCACCCAGACACCTTCACTGCGCGCAAAGATAGCAGAATGTGCTGATACTCACCCCCTTGTGTCTGCTGTGATGTCCTCACGCGCCCATCCAAATCGGGGTTGGCCACCGCCAGGATCCGGGACATCAGGGGGGTCAATTGGCGGCTGGCACCCCTCCTACGTTGGGAGGCCATCCCCAGCAGAGACTCGGTGGTCTTTCTGGTCCCGCGGTGGATGTCCTCCCACCTCTTTCGGCAGTGGGTGCCCCGTCTGTTGTGGACCCCCAGGGCCCGGACGTCCTTGGCGATGGCACGCCAAATGTCGATCTTCTGATGGGCGCTGACCTATGTGACATGTACAGGGTGGTAAAGGAAATCGCATCAGTTTTCTGCCTGGTCAATGTGAGTGGCCACCCCCTCCCCAACCTTGCCATGTGGCACATGCTCTCATCTTTCGTGCGTTGCACTCCTCATTCGCTCCCCTCCCCACCATCTTACATACACCCCACTCAACACAGGCATAGCCCATTCAACGTGCACCCTGTGTTCTAACCTGTTGGTCTGGAGGACCGTAGAGTAGCGCATACTGGGGGAGGACCCCATCAACAAGTTTCTCCAATTCTTCGGCAGTGAAGGCAGGGGCCCTTTCCCCAGTCGCAGCAGCCATTGTATCTCCCAGACCGAGGTCACAGCAGCACTTGCAGTATAGGTCCTCTCCTGTGGATGATCAGGTCTTGAGTGATTAATCAGATAGAAAATGGCGGCCACGCCCGCGGCGGTGCGTACCGCGGCAGTGCGTACCGCGACAGCCGGCGCACATCGTCATTGGCTCCTGAGACCCATAGGGTTCAATGTTAACCAATGCTGCTTTGTGCCTCGGTCTTCGACCGCCTACCGCCACGGTGTGCCACGCCAGCGCAGTGACCTCACATCCCACTGTCACACTTCACAGGTCAGGCAGCCTCCATTTCAAGGGCCCACATGGCATGATTTCTACTGCGTCACACAGGCCTAGGCCTTGCATTGCCACTCATACAAGCCGTTCCATGCATAGCTATTCGTGTACTGTGCAAGCTGTGTGAACTAACCTGTGGGTTGCTTGACTCTGTGCTCCATGTTGTCCTTCCTAGGCACCGTCCGCTGGGACTTGCGAGGAGAAGGATGAATCCTCCCGTGTACCGACCGCTGGTGGACCTGTCGACAATGGAAGAACGACATATCATACTTACATACCGGCTTGACAGAGCAACTATACATGAACTATGTGCCCAGCTGGAGCCAGACCTGATGTCCCCCATCCGCCAACCCACAGGGATTCCCCCTCTGGTGCAGGTTCTGTCAGTACTCCATTTTTTGGCAAGTGGGTCTTTTCAGTCAACAGTGGCCATATCATCTGGGATGTCTCAGCCTATGTTTTCTAAGGTTTTGTCCAGAGTGTTGTCTGCCCTGATGAAATACATGCGGAGCTACATTATTTTCCCTGAGGTGGGCGAATTGGCTACAGTGAAGGGTGATTTCTATGCCCTTGGACATATCCCCAACATCATTGGTGCCATTGATGGGACCCATGTGGCTTTGGTTCCCCCCAAAGAAAGTGAGCAGGTGTACCGAAACAGAAAAAGTTATAATTCGATGAATGTCCAGGTGGTCTGTTTGGCTGACCAGTACATCTCCCATGTAAATGCCAAGTTCCCTGGGTCAGTGCATGACGCATATGTCATGTGAAATAGCAGCATCCTTTATGTGATGGAACAGCTACAGAGACACCGTGTGTGGCTAATTGGTGACGCTGGTTACCCCAACCTGTCGTGGCTACTGACCCCAGTGAGGAATCCCCAGACCAGGGCAGAGGAACGGTACAATGAGGCCCATGGGCGATCTAGGAGGATCATAGAAAGGACCTTCGGGGTCCTGAAGGCCAGGTTTAGGTGCTTGCATATGACAGGGGGATCCCTCATGTACTCACCAAAGAAGGTGTGCCAGATCATCGTGGCCTGCTGTATGCTTCACAATCTTGCATTGCGACACCAGGTGCCTTTTCTGCAGGAGGATGGTCCAGATGGTGGTGTTGTTGCAGCTGTGGAGCCTGTGGAGAGTGAAGAGGAGGAAGACGACGGGGACGACACGGACAACAAGGATACAGTCATACAACAATACTTTCAGTAGCACACAGGTAAGAAACAGCCACCCCAATTTACATTTACTTGAGGCCTCATGCGTATCCACTGTCTGTGTTTCCCCCCAGTTCCTGTTAACTGATTTGTGACTTTCCCTTCCCTTTTCAGAGCTGTATGACCCACTGCCTGACTTCAGCTTTGTTTGCCCATGGACTAAAGCTTATTGAAATTGGTATGTTGTCATCACAAAGTAACTGGACATTATTGAACTGTTATGTGTAATACATTTGTTAAGAATACAAGCAGATTCCTGTTTATTTAAGTGGAATAAGTGATTTATTTTAAGTGCTACATATAGGTAAATGATTGGGAAGCGGGGATGGGTGGGGGTGGAGTAATGTCCATGGCAGAGTCCAGTTTTCAGTCGCACAGGTGCATTGTCCATATGCCTGTGGAAGGATGGAGCAGGGGCAGTTCAAGGTTGGACAGGGTGACAATGTGGGACAGTGGGATGACATCAGGGGGTATCTTAGGCTGGCAGGGGTCTTGCAATCCTACTCCGTCTTCTTGTGAGATCTCAGGTTCCGCTTGCGGGGTGGTTCTTCTTCTGCAGGAGGTGGGGTTCTGGTGGCCTGTCGCTGTGTGGGGGCCTCCTGTCCACTAGCGCCGGCGGAGGTGGTAGGCTGTTCCTGGCCTGGGCTAGTGACAGGGGCCCTTTGGGGTGCCACATGGTCCCGCGTTGTGGTGACGATCTGGGTAAGGGCCAGCACGATGGTCCCCATTGCGGAACCGATGTTCCTCAGTTCCTCCCTGAACCCCATGTACCGTTCCTCCTGCAGTTCCTGGATCTCCTGGAACCGGGCCAGTACCGTCGCCATCGTCTCCTGGGAGCGGTGGTATGCTCCCATGATGGAGGAGAGGGCCTCTTGGAGAGTCGGTTCCCCGGGCCTGTCCCCCCCCTGTCGCACAGCAGCCCTCCCAGTTCCCCTGTGTTCCTGGGCCTCTGTCCCCTGGACGGTGTGCCCACTACCACTGCCCCCAGGTCCCTGTTGTTGTTGGGGTGGTGGGTCAACCTGGGTGCCCTGTAGTGGTGGACACACCGCTGATTTACGTGCCCTGGAGACAGAGGCATGGGCCCGCTGGGTGGGAGCTGTGCTGGTGTTCCCAGAGGGGGTTGGGTCTGGTGTAGCCTGTGGCTGTCTGTGGGGAACCGACTGTCCAGAGGTCCCCGATGGGCCGGGCTGGTCGTCTGGCTCCAGGGAGACAGAGCTGCTGTCATCGCTGGGGGCCTCTTCTGGGGGTGGGATGGACATCTCTGGACCCTCCGTGGCGGTGTGGTGGCGTTCGGGTCCTGCAGGGGTATAAATGTATGGTTATTGCTTCTGTGTGTGGCATTTCGTATGATGGGTGGGTGTCCATGTACCCATGTGCAGGCATTTCCTTGTGGGGGCTTTTGTGAGGGTGGCTTGTGGGGGTGATGTGTGTGTGCAGTGGGCATGCTTTGGTGATGGGTGTCCATGCTTTGTGGTCGCATGCAGGGCTTGGTGTTGGGATGGGTGGGTTGTGATGGTGAGCCTTTTGCTAGGGGTTGGTGTGATGGGGGAGGGGGTGAGGGTGGGGGTATGATTTGGCATGCAGGTGGGGTGGGGGTGGGAAGCAGTAGTGAAGATTTGCCTTACCAGAGTCCATTCCTCCGCCTACTCCTGCGAGGCCCTCAGGATGCAGGATGTGCAAGACTTCCTCCTCCCACGCGGTAAATTCTGGGGGAGTAGGTGGGGGTCCACCGCCAGTCTTCTGCACCGCAATGTTGTGCCTTGATACCATGGAACGCACCTTCCCCGTAGGTCGTTCCATCTCTTCCTGATGTCCTCCCGATTGCGTGGATGCTGTCCCACCGCGTTAACCCTGTCCACTATCCTTTGCCATAGCTCCATCTTCCTGGCAATTGTGGTGTGCTGCACCTGTGCCCCGAAGAGCTGGGGCTCTACACGGACTATTTCCTCCATCATGACCCTGAGTTCGGCGTCACTGAACCTGGGGTGTCTTTGGGGTGCCATGGGGTGGTGTGGTTGAGGTGTGGGGTGGCGTTTGTGGTGATGAGTGTGGTGCGTGTGGTGGTGTGTGGTGTTTGGTGTGTGGATTCTGTGTGGGTGATGGTGTTGTGTGCCTCTGTGTTGTGGGATTCTCTATTCTGTGCTCTGTCTCTAGCCTTCGTCAATGATTTCGGGTCGTAGGGGCTTGTGGGTGATGTGGGTGTGTGTTTTATATTGTGTTGGGTGTGTGGGAGTGGTGTTAGTATGTGTATCAGGTGTGTGTATTTCGAACTGACCAATGTGGCTGAGTTTTCTATGTGTGTGTGTATTTTGACCGCGGCGGTGTGTACCGCCAATGGAATACCGCATTTGAAAGACCACGCGTGGATTTGTGGGTCGGAATGGTATGGGCGTATTTCTGTTGGCGTGACGGTGTAGGTTTGGTCAGCGCCATTTTGTCGCTGACCTTTGGTGTGGCGGATTTTTGAGGATGTCGTGTTTTTGGCGGTTTGCCAGTTGCGGGTCAGAATGACCGTGGCGGTTTACCGCGGCCGCGGCGGTGTTATGGCGGCCTTCTGGCCGGCGGTAAGCAACTTTTACCGCCGAGGTCAGAATGACCCCCTATATTTGTATCTTTAAAATGGCACCAAAACGAATAAAATCGGAAAAGGGGAACCGGAGATATGAATTTTTAAATATATATTTTTTTTTTAGCGCCTAGAAACAAAAAGAGCCAATCGGGTCATCTGGTTGCACCTCGACCGGGGCAAAGTCAAAGTTTCAGGCCGACCGCGATGGAGCCCTGCTCGGCTACAGGCCGCGGGAGGCCTCGGTTAAAAGTTTACCTTCACACTTAGGGGGTCATTCTGACCCTGGCGGTCCGAGACCGCCAGGGCAAAAATGACTAAAGCACCGCCAACAGGCTGGCGGTGCTTTTTTCCCTATTCTGACCGCGGCGGCACCGCCGGGGCCGGTGGTTTTCTGCCGTTTATGCCCCGGCGGGGATAATCCGCCAGGGGAGCGCTGCAAGCAGCGCTGCCCTGGGGATTATGACCCCCTTATCGCCAGCCTGTTTCTGGCGGTTTGCACCGCCAGGAAGAGGCTGGCGGTAAAGGGTGTCCTGGGGCCCCCTAACAGGGCCCCGGCCAGCTTTTCACTATCTGCATAGAAGACAGTGAAAAGCGCGACGGGTGCAACTGCACCCGTCGCATGGCCGCAACACCGCCGGCTCCATTAGGAGCCGGCTCCTGTGTTGCGGCCTCATTCCCGCCGGCCCAGCGGGAATGTCGGAATGGGGGCCGCGTGAGTGTGGCCGCATTGGCGGCCGCATGGCGGGCGGCGGTAGCCGCCCGCCAAGGTCGGAATGACCCCCTTAGTCTCTTTTTCGAAGATTTTCTTCAGCGGGAGGACCCTGCCAGTCCAATCCGACCTTCTGGAGCACTTCTCCGGATACGCGATGCGGGAATCCTCGGTGGAGATTTTTACCTTCGGACTTAGTCGTTTTTTCGGGGTGAAATCCTTTGACCGGTGTAAACCTGGATCTTGATCCGACGTCCATGGAGCCCTCCTCGGATACGCTGGCTGGGAGGTCCCGGTCAACTTTTTACCTTCGGACTTAGTCTCTATTTCGGAGATTTTCTTTACCGGGACAAACCAGCAAATCAGGCCGGGTCGCGGTTGAGGCAAGCCGGCTAGAGTTGCCGCCGTGGGTCGGTCCCTCTATGGAGCTTTTTTTAAAAAAAATTGCCAAACTTCTCCAAAATTCTGGGGCTTCTCCCAGATGTCCTTTTAAGGTTCCTTTGGGGTCCACAGCTCACCCCAAGGGTCCAGATGTTCTGAGATGGTCCTTGGGGGGTGGGGACTACAACTCCCAGAATGCACCTTGCGCAAACTCCTTTTTGGCCACTGTACAGTGGTCAGCTGGTCGCTTTCTTCAGGAGTTGGTGCAGGGGACTTTGGTTAGCAATTTTTCACCTGTAGCAAACAGGGAGTCCCTCCTTGAACCAGTTGAAGCCAGGCAAAGTCCTTCTTGTGGTGAAGCCCAAGTGTGCAGCTGGTGCAGTCCTTCTGAGAGCAGGTTCCAGGTGCAGGCCAGGCGTCCAGCAGGGCAGTCCTTCTTCTTCTGTAGTTCTTCCTTGTTGGGTGTAGTAGGGAACTGAGGTGTGGGTGCAGGTCTGCCAGTTTTATCCTTGCTCCTGGGTGAAAAGTAGGGGGGTCCTGGTTCTCCGATCAGGTGCAGGGTCCTTCCCCCTGTGATGACCAATTCCTGGGAAGTGTGCCAAAAATCAATCCCAGTAGGCAACATTCTCCAAAAATCCATCATGGCTGAATCTGATTTTTGGAGGTTACATCTGGCTGAGCCCACCCACTGGTGTGGCTAAAAATCATAAACACCCCCCTCTCCTGCCCTCTCCTAATCTAATCAAGGGGGCACCTAGTTGTCTGGGGTTGCAGGATATGGGGGTGTTGCTGGTTGCTCCAAATGTCCTTCTCTGCCTTTGAAGACCAGTTTGGCAGCCCTCCCCCTTCCTGCCTCACCATCTGCTGATGGGAGATTCCCTCCCACAGGCACATTCCTTTGTGTGAAGCCAGGCCACTTCACACCTCATCAAGGCAACCTGGCTAGGCTGCTAGAGGCTAGCCAATCAGAGCATAGCAGCAAAAACAATGCAGGGCTGAAATTGGCAACTTTTCAGGTAAAGTTTGAAACTCTTTACCTGAACAAGTTATATTAAATCCAACAACTGGAAGTTGTGGGACTTATTACAACAATTAATTTGATACCAAACTCTTGGTATGCATCATTTAAGGAGACTTTAAAAATTAAAATAAAGTCTCCCCATTCTAGCCTATGAAGGCCATTTACTACAATGAGGTGAAAACGAATTTGGCTGTTTTTACCTCACCAGGGCTTATAAAACTATTTTTATAAAGTCCCTGCTTTGAGTTACATGGCACCCAGCCCTAGGGGCACATAGGGCACACCTTAGAGGTGACTTATATGTAAAAATAAGGTAGTTTAAGACTTTGGAACTACTTTTAATTCCACAGTCGAATTTTCATATAACTTTAATTTAAAAGCAGCCAGCAAGGCAGGCCTGCCTTTAAAATGACACTGGGAACCTCAGCAGTGCACCTATGGGTGCACTACCTATGCTGTGGTCTCTAAACGTACATGCCCTACCATATACTAGGGACTTATAGGTAGGTTAACTTGGCCAATTATAATTAGCCTAATTTGCATATTGGTTTTACACAGAGCACAGGCCCTGGGACTGGTTAGCAGTACCCAGGGCACCATCAGAGTCAGGAAAACACCAGCAAAAAGTGGAAAATGGGGGCAAAAAGTTAGGGGGCCTCTGCAATCAGCCCTGTTTTCCCACACAAGCCCCCCCCCCAGCCCACACGCCCAGGAGACTCAGCCCAACCCTGGGAGAGTCTTCCTGGCTTGTTAGGCGAGGAAGACAGTGAAGAAAACTGGCTGTCCCTTTGCAGGGCCTACTCTGCCTTACATCCTCCTGCCATGGTCACTCCCTCTGGGTAGTGAAGCCATCCCAAGAGTGAAAGGACTCATCTCAAACTAAAACTTCCCTCTAGGGGGGGTCTTCCTCCTCTCTCTCAGCCAACTTGGGTAGTGAGGTGCCTACCTCCCCTACTCCTAACTTTGCTAGGGCAACACCTAGCTTACCCAAAGAGGTCACCCAACACTTGAGCAACCCCACCATGACCAACAGGGTCAAGGGGCCTACCTTGCTTTTGGCTCTGGGGTCTGCCTCCCAGGCCAAGTACTGTGCTGCCAGGAAGGCTAGCACCCAGCAGAGGCTACTGACAGCTGTCAGTACCCAGAACCACACCCTAAGCTCTCCACTGACAGGTGGCGGAGCTGCTTTAGGGGCAACTGTGGGGTCCTGGCACCCCTCTTGCTGTCTAGAGTGGGGGGCTACCACCTCCTATGGCAGACACCCTCCTTCCACTCTCCCTCCTGTCAGTGCAGGGGCAACACCTTGCATCTGGACAGCTGCCTGACTACTCAGGACTTCCTTGGGGTCAGGTGAGGCCTCACCAGTGCCAATTCTGGGCTCCCCCCTACTGGGGCAGAAGGCCTTTGGCTCCCTGGAACTCTCTTTAAGAGTGGCCTACCCTTCCTTTTCTTCTTTCCTTTTCTTGGGGACCCCTGTCTCCTAACTGTAGGGACTAACTCCCCAGGACTTTGGGTTGGGGGGGCGCCCTGGGCGACCGCCCTATCTGGGACCAGACTCACCTCTGGGAGGTCATTGCCCAGGATACAATCTAGGGGGAGGTCAGCACTGACTACCACCCTAAACCATTCAAGGATACCCTCCCTCTCTAGGGGCACTATGGCTACAGGTTTGGAGGTGACCTCCCCTGTGGCTATCCTGACTTTCCTTGTCTCTCCTGGGACATACATGCCTGGGGTCGCTAACCAGTCACTCACCATAGTGTGACTGGCACAGGTGTCTTCCAGGCCAGTGGTAGGGATCCCATTCACCTGAATGGGGTGGGAGTGCCTACTCCCACCCTCAGGGATCACCAGCTTACCATCTGGTCCTGTCTCCCAGCTCAATGCTAGGAGGACTTCATCATCCGAGGAGTCCTCCTCCATGGCTAAACTGGACAGCCCAGTGCTAACCACCTTCTTTGGACAGGCTGCATCTCCTCTGAAGTTACCTGTCTGCTGACAGTCAAAGCAAGCCTTACTGTCCAAGAGCTTTTTTAACCCTGGGTCTCCCTGTCTCTGCTTGTCAGAGTGGGAGTGGGATTTACTCTCCTCCTTCTTAGGGTTCTGGGGTACAGAGGGAGTCTCTGTGGTGGGCTTACCACCTCCCTCCTTAGGTTTATGGGGACCTGACCCCCCCTTCTTGGAGTCTCCCCCCTGGGACTTGACAACCACCCTGGTTCTCAACCACTCATCAGCTGCCTCCCCTAGCTCTCTAGGGTTGGTCTGCTTAGAGTCCACTAGATGCTGGCATAACCTTTCTTGGGTACAATTGGTCAAGATGTGCTCTCTCAAGATCAGATTGTATAACCCCTCATAAGTATTTACTTTGTTACCAATAATCCAGCCCTCTAGTGCCTTAAGTGAGGTGTCTACAAAGTCAACCCAAGACTGGGTACTGACTTTCTGGGTGTCCCTGAACTTCATTCTATACTGTTCTGGGGTTTGACCAAACTTCATGGTTAAGCACCTCTTCATACTAGGGTATGAATCTGCCTCCTCCCCCCTTAAGGTCAGAAGCCTATCCCTCCCTGAGTTGGGGACCAACTCCCACAAAAGGGGACCCCAGTATTGAGGCCTAACCCTTCTCATTTGGAGTGCCCTCTCAAAGGCCTCCAACCACTTGTCTATATCATCCCCCTCTACATAAGCAGGAACCACCTCCTTGGGTAATCTGGGGCAAACCCCCCCACCCATGGACACCTCAACTTCTCTGTCGCTGCCACCATCTCTTTTCTCTTTCTTTGCCCACTTCTTCTTTTCTAGGGTCAGCTTCTGTGCTTCCAAAGGTATAAATGCTAGCTGGGCCTCCAGCTCTCTTTCTCTGAGGGACAGGTTCTCTCCTCCTGAAGGGACCCCCTTCCCCCAACTAGCTTTGGGACTGCCCCTAGTGACTGTATGTAATGAGGACCGGTCTTCCTCATCCTGACTTAGGCTCAGATGCCCTCCGTCCCCTGAGTGGTGAGAGCTAGCATCCTCCCCTACTTCTCCCTCCTCTGGAGCTTCCTCTGGGTCTACCTCTTGGGCCTCAGCCCATGCTGTCAGGGATTTGATCAGGACATGCTTCCGGAGGTCACTGGTTGCAGGCAACCCTCTTTCAGTACACAACCCCCTAAGCTGGACTACTGTCAGTGTGGGTAGGCTAGCCAGATCAAGCTCCATGGTTCCCTAGTTTTGTGTCAACAAAAACTTTTTGCAAAAATTGGAAACAAGAATGTAGAAAAATCACAAAAATTCAATAATTGAAATTAATCCAAATAAAAAATTAAAAAACATTTTTTGCACTAGGACAATTTAAAGGATTTTTAATTTGTTTTACTTAAAACTGTAACGTGATATTGAACACAAGTACAGGATCCCACCACTGCTCACCAAAAATGTTGGAAAATGGGTTATTGGTAAGGGCAGGTAGTTTACCTACACTTAGCAATAGGCCACCAACCTCCACTAAGGTCCAGTTAGGACTCAGTAAATTAAACCCAGCTCAACCCTTGGTAGCTTGGCAACGAGCGTCAACGCTTAACTTAGGAGACAGAGTGTAAAGCATTCAAATATCACAAAACAGTAATTAAATAAAACACAGGAAACAGTTTAAAAATCCAAAACCAATTTATAAAAATAGATTAGATTTGTATCTTTAAAATGACACCAAAACGAATAAAATCGGATAAGGGGAACCGGAGATATGAATTTGTAAAATTGTTGTTTTTTTTTGCGCCTAGAAACAAAAAGCACCAATCGGGTCATCTGGTTGCACCTCGACTGGGGCAAAGTCAAAGTTTCAGGCCGACCGCGATGGAGCCCTGCTCGGCTAGAGGCCGCGGGAGGCCTCGGTTAAAAGTTTACCTTCACACTTAGTCTCCTTTTCGAAGATTTTCTTCAGCGGGACAAACCTGCCAGTCCAATCCGACCTCCTGGAGCCCTTCTCTGGATACGCGGTGCGGGAATCCTCTGTGGAGATTTTTACCTTTGGACTTAGTCCTTTTTTCGAGGTGAAAATCCTTCAACCGGGGTAAACCTGGATCTTGATCCGACGTCCATGGAGCCCTCCTCTGATACGCTGGCTGGGAGGTCCCGGTCAACTTTTTACCTTCGGACTTAGTCTCTTTTTCGGAGATTTTCTTTACCGGGACAAACCAGCAAATCAGGCCGGGTCGCGGTTGAAGCAAGCCGGCTAGAGTTGCCGCGGCGGGTCGGTTCCTCTATGGAGCTTTTTTACAAAAGTTCTCCAAACTTCTCCAAACGTCTGGGGCTTCTCCCAGATGTCCTTTTAAGGTTCTTTTGGGGTCCACAGCTCACACCAAGGGTCCAGAAGTTCTGAGATGGTCCTTGCGGGGTTGCAGACTACAACTCCCAGAATGCACCTGGCACAAACTCCTTTTTGGCCACTGGACAGTGGTCAGCTGGTCGCTTTCTTCAGGAGTTGGTGCAGGGGACTCTGGTTAGCATTTTTTCACCTGTAGCAAACAGGGAGTCCCTCCTTGAACCAGTTGAAGCCAGGCAAAGTCCTTCTTGTGGTGAAGCCCAAGTGTGCAGCTGGTGCAGTCCTTCTGAGTGCAGGTTCCAGGTGCAGGCCAGAGGTCCAGCATGGCAGTCCTTCTTCTTCTGTAGTTCTTCCTTGTTGGATGTCGTAGGGAACTGAGGTGTGGGTGCAGGTCTGCCAGTTTTATCCTTGCTCCTAGGTGAAAAGCAGGGGGTCCTGGTTCTCCAATCAGGTGCAGGGTCCTTCCCCCTGTGATGACCACTTCCTGGGAAGTGTGGCAAAAATCAATCCCAGTAGGCAACATTCTCAAAAAATCCATCATGGCTAAATCTGATTTTTGGAGGTTACATCTGGCTGAGCCCACCCACTGGTGTGGCTAAAAATCATAAACACACCCCTCACCTGCCCTCTCCTAATCTAATCAAGGGGGCACCTAGTTGTCTGGGGTTGCAGGATGTGGGGGTGTTGCTGGTTGCTCCAAATGTCCTTCTCTGCCTTTGAAGACCAGTTTGGCAGCCCTCCCCCTTCCTGCCTCACCATCTGCTGATGGGAGATTCCCTCCGACAGGCACATTCCTTTGTGTGAAGCCAGGCCACTTCACACCTCATCAACTCTTGGCATGCATCATTTAAGGAGACTTTAAAAATTAAAATAAAGTCTCCCAATTCTAACCTATGAAGTCCTTTTACTACAATGAGGGAAAAACAAATTTGGATGTTTTTACCTCACCAGGGCTTATAAAACTATTTTTATAAAGTCCCTGCTTATAGTTACATGGCACCCAGCCCTAGGGGCACATAGGGCACACCTTTGGGGTGACTTATATGTAAAAATAAGGTAGTTTAAGACTTTGGAACTACTATTAATTCCACAGTCCAATTTGCATATAACTTTAATTTAAAAGCAGCCAGCAAGGCATGCCTGCCTTTAAAATGACACTAGGCACCTCAGCAGTGCACTACCTATGCTGTGGCCCCTGAACCTACATGCCCTACCATATACTAGGGACTTATAGGTAGGTTAACTTAGCCAATTATAATTAGCCTAATATGCATATTGATTTTACACAGAGCACAGGCCCTGTGACTGGTTAGCAGTACCCAGGACACCATCAGAGTCAGGAAAACACCAGCAAAAAGTGGAAAATGGGGGCAAAAAGTTAGGGGGCCTATGCAATCAGCCCTGTTTTCCCACATCCTACAGAAAATAACAGCTGAAATAAAAGAATATTGAAATTGAGGTGAAAAAATCAGCCCTTTTTCTCCACGTTTTACTCTGTAACATTTTCCTGCTATATCAGATTTTTGAAAGCAATATACTGTTACATAAGCTGGACTCTTCTGGTTGCAGGGATATATAGGGCTTGTAGGTTCATCAAGGCCCCTAGGTACCCAGAGCCAATAAAGGAGCTGCACCTTGCAATAGGTTTTCATTGCATACAAGGTATATAGCAATTCATTTACTGAAATATAAAGAGTGAAAAATAGGTAGCAAGGAAACCTCTGTGTTTCCAAAATGGGCACAAGATAAGGTATGTAGAAGCAGTGGTTATTTGCACATATCTGAATTTCGGGGTCCCCATACCAGCATTTGAATTACAGGGCATTTCTCAAATGGATGGCTTTTTTACACACTGTCTTACATTTGGAAGGAAGAAATGTAGAGAAAGACAAGGGACAATAACACATGTTCTTCTATGCTGTGTTCCCCCATGTCTCCCAATAAAAATGGTACCTCACTTGCATGGGTAGGCCTAATGCCTGTGACTGGAAACACAACATGTACACATCACATTTTTACATTGAAATCTAACATGGTTTTTTTTAAGTGCCTAGCTGTGGATTTTGGCCTCTACCTCAGCTGGCATCTAGGGACACCTACAAACCTGTGCATTTTTAGAAACCTAGGGGAATCCAGGATGGGATGACTTGTGGGGCTCTCACCAGGTTCTGTTACCCAGAATCCTTTGCAAACCTCAAAATTTGACAAAAAAACACGTTTCCTCATATTTCAGTGATAGAAAGTTCCGGAATCTGAGAGGAGCCACAGATTTTCTTCCACCCAGCATTCCCTCAAGTCTCCCGATAAAAATGGTACCTCCCTTGTGTGATTAGGCCTAGTGCCCGCGGCAGGAAATGCCCCAAAACACAATGTGGACACATCACATTTTCCCAAAGAAAACTGACCTGTTTTTTTACAAAGTGCCTAGCTGTGGATATTAGCCTCTAGCTCAGCCGGCACCCAGGGAAACCTAGCAAACCTATACATTTCTGAAAACTAGACATATAGGGGAACCCAGGATGGGGTAACTTCTGGTGCTCTCCCCAAGTTCTGTTACCCAAAATCCTTAGCAAACCTCAAAATGTAGCAAAAAACACTTTGTCCTCACATTTTGGTGATAGAAAGTTCTGGAATCTAAGAGGAGTCACAAATTTTCTTCCACCCAGCATTTACCAAAGCCTCCCGATAAAAATGGTACCTCACTTGTGTGGGTAGGCCTAGAGCCCGTGACAGGAAATACCCCAAAACACAACAAGGACACATCACATTTTCCCAAAGAAAACTGACCTGGTTTTTGCAAAGTGCCTAGCTGTGGATTTTGTCCTCTACCTCATCTGGCACCTAGGAAAATACAGCAAATCTGGACATTTCTGAAAACTAGACACCTAGTGAAACCAAGGACGGGGTAAATTGTGACGCTCCCCCTAGGTTTTGTTAGTCAGAATCCTTAGCAAACCTCAAAATTTGGCAAACAAAAATCTTTTTCTCATATTTCGGTGCTGTAAAGTTCTGGAATCTGAGGGGAGCCACAAACTTCTATCTAACCAGGTCTCTCAATAAAAATGGCGCCTCACTTGTGTGGGTAGGCCTAGTGCCCGCAACAGGAAATGCCCCAAAACACTATGTGGACACATCAAAATTATCAAACACAAAACTACCTGTTTTTGCAGTGGGCACCTGCGTTTTTGGTCCTAGGCTCAGCAGCCATCTAGGGATACCTACCAAACCCAAATGTTTCTGAAAACTACACACCCGAAGGAGTCCAGGGAGGTGCGACTTGCATGGATCACCCATTGTTTTCTTACCCAGAATCCTCAGCAAACATCAAATTTAGCTAAAAAATCTAATTGTTCCCACATTTCTGTGTGAGATCACCACACCTGCACAAATTTCCTACTACCCAGTGTTCCCCTCAGCCTCCCGATAAAAATGATACCTCACTTGTATAGGTGGGCCAAGTGCCTGTGACAGGGAAGAGACAAAAACATGTTGAAAATAAGGGGGAACCAAAGTGGGTCCAAAAGGGCTGTTTGAAAAAAAATGTTTTTAGGCTGACAAGTGGGGCAGAACTTTTATTGGTATAGATGCGACAATGTTGGGTAGTAGGAATTTTGTGGATTCCTGCAGATTCCAGAATGTTCTATCAATCAATCAATCAATCAAGATATTTGTAAAGCGTGCTACGTACCCGTTAGGGTTTCAAGGCGCTGAGGGGGGGGAGGGGGGTGCTGCTATTGGTCGAAGAGCCAGGTCTTGAGGACTCTCCTGAAGGTGAGAAGGTCCTGGGTCTGCCGCAGAGGGGTCGGGAGGGTGTTCCAGGTCTTGGCAGCGAGGTCGGAGAAGGATCTGCCGCCGGAGGTCTTGCGTTGGAAGCGGAGGACGATGGCGAGGGAGAGGTTGGCAGAGCGGAGTTGGCGGGAGGGGACGTAGAAGTTGAGTCTGTTGTTCAGGTAGGTGGGTCTGGCGTTGTAGAGTGCCTTGTGGGCGTGGGTGAGGAGCTTGAAGGTGATCCTCTTGTCCACGGGGAGCCAGTGGAGGTCTTTCAGTTGGTGGGAGATGTGGCATCGGCGGGGTACGTCGAGGACCAGTCGGGCGGAGGCGTTTTGGATGTCATTTGCTGGGATGCCTGTGTAGAGTGCGTTGCCGTAGTCTAGTCTACTGCTGACCAGGGCCTGGGTCACCGTTTTTCTGGTTTCCGTCAGGATCCATTTGTAGATTCTACGGAGCACAAAAATGTGGGAAAAATATGTGATTTCAAGCAAAGTTGGAGGTTTGCAAGAAATTGTGGGTAAGAAAATGGTGTGGTTGCATGTGAAGCACACCACCTTGGACTCACTCAGATGTTTAGTTTTCAGATGTGTCTAGGTTCGTAGATTTTTCAACATTGCGGCGTTTCAAAATCCAAAAAGTGCCGCCCTCACCATTCCAAGTAGGACGATTGTTAGAGAGTTAGACAAGCTCTCATGACCCAAATGTAAAACCAAAATCCAAGATGGGCCTCACAAAAATAGGACGATCCACCCCAAGGGGGGCAGAAATGGGCAAAAGTAATGTGCACCCATGGGGAGCGACCCCTGCCCAAGGGGTTGCCCCTCCAAACAAAACACACACACACTCAGCAATCCCTGGTGCCTAAGTGGTTTCTGCCCCCGGGGACAGATCGGTCTAATAGAAATAGGCCGATCTGCCCCCAAGGGGGGAAGAAGTGGCCTAAAATAAATGTGGCCCCCAGGGGAGCGACCCTTGCATAAGGGGGTCACGCCCCAACTGTAAAAAAAGAAAAATCTTTGGTGCCCAGTGGTTTTTGCCACCCCCCCCTTGGGGTCAGATCAACCCAATAAAAATAGGCCGATCTGCCCCCAAGGGGGGTAGAAATGGTCTAAAATAAATTTTCCCCCCAGGGGAGCGACCCTTGCCTAAGGGGTCCTACCCCTTGCCTGAAATTGTTGTTTAAACAAAAATCCCTGGTGTCTAGTGGTTTCTGCCCCCCTTAGGGGCAGATTGGCCTAATGAAAATAGGCCAGTTTGGACCCAAGGGGGCAGAAATGGCCTAAAAACAATTAGCCCCTTTAGGGGAGTTGCTGTTGCGTAAGGGGTCTCTCCCCACATGTAAACAATAAAAAAATTGAAAAAAATTATCCCTTGGGGGTCTATAGGTGTCTGCCCCCCCAGGGGCAGATCAGCCTAATTACAATAGGCTGATCTGCAGGGGGGGCAGAAAAGGCCTTAAAAAATGCCCCACAGGGGAGGGACCCTTGCCAAAGGGGTTGCTCCCCTTTATTGAAAAGAAACGAAAAAAAAAGCTACCTGGTGTCTAATGGGCATTTCTGCAACCCGATCGTAAAGCAATAAATGCTCAGAGAGACAGCAGAGGAAACGAAAGGCCTTTTCTTTCCTTTGATGCCTCTGCCTGCCCCCAGCCCATGCTCAGAATCATTTCTCTTCTGATCTGCACTGGAAGCTGAGCTTCCAGTCCGGTGCAGGTGGCCTCTGATGAGGTTAGCGAGCAATCATGCGCTGACGTCATCAGAAGTCACTGGGAGGTCAGGGTGTTGGGGGTGGAAGGGGAAGTGATTCCCTTTCCATCTCTGCCCATGGGAGGGGGGTGAAAAGCCCTTGGGGGGTGCGCTAGTGCTTCCCCTGAGGGCCTTTACCAGGACGACGTGGTTACGTTCCTGGTGTCTGAGTGCCACCGGCAAGGGCGAGGACAAGACCACCTCGTCCTGGGCACCAGAGGGGTTAAACTCAGCGACAATAAACTTATTCACAATATATATTTTACATAATAATTATTCAATAAAAACTCCTTTCTGTCGTGTAATGCAAGTAACTAGAATAAGCGTTATGGCATAATAAGCAGTGAACATCCTAATGAACTTAAAACCCAAAGATGTGCCCTTTTAGAAGCATCACATCCTGGAACATTCAGTTATCAAGTTTCAAGTCAGCAAGTATCAAGTTTTAGCAATAAAGGTTCTTAAATTACGTGCAGCGCATTACCACCTTTTTAAGGGTTAATTCCCTCAGACTCCTCTTCCAGAAGCGGCCTCCAAGTTGCTGGACAGAACACAACGTTAAGATCAAAAGTGGAGGAGCAGAGATTCCTTTACAGCAAGCAATTCACTCAGTCCGGGTGTGGTTTAAATGCCTGCTGCATCCAGCCACACTCAGTCTGAGCCATAGTGAGCCACACCCAGTCTGAGTCATAGGGATGCTGGAGGCTTGTGCAACACGTGTTCCCAAACAAGTATTGGTCTCTAACAAGTATTAGTTCCAACAAGCATTGGTCTCTGCAAACAAGCATTGGTCTCTGTAAACAAGCATTGGTCCCTGCAAAGGCAAATGATCAATTCAGAAGATTTTATTGGGGCATATCCGGGTTTGCAGGTCCAACACTGTGGTGGCTTTGCCTGTGGGTGTTGCTGTGGTGTTTGGGGGTTTAGTATGTGGGTCTGCGGGTGTTGGGTTGGTGTCTGGGGGCATGATGTGTTTGTTGTGTGGGTATTGGTGTGTGCCTGGGAGTATGGTATGTGTGGTATGTGGGTATGGGGGTAGGGGTGGTGTCTGGGGATATGGTGTGTACGGCAGCTGTGTCTGTGGGTGTTGTAGTGATGTCTGGGGGTATGGTGTGTGGTGTGTGGGTCTGTGGGTGTTGGGAGGTGTTTGGGGGTATGGTGTGTGTGGTGTGTGGGTCTGTGTGTGTTGGGGCAGTGCCTGTTGGAATGGTGTATGTGGTGGTGTGTGTGTGACTGTTGAGTGCTTTCATGTCAGTGTGTCTTGTGGTGCTTGTGCTGTTTATGTGTGCTGTTTGTGTGTGTTGAGGTGGGTGAGGGTGGATGTGTGTGTGCTTTGGACAGGTATAGGAAGAGGGAAATGTAATGGGGAAGAGGTAGGTGATGGGCCTAGGATTGTGGGGGGTAGAAGGATGCTGTCAGTAAGGAGACCAGAGCCTCAACAGATCTCTATAGGCCACACATGGCACTATGAATGCATTTCAGGTACACAACCACCTGCTGAAGCTGGCTGCACTACACCTGGATAGCACTCAGAATGGCAGTTTGACACACAGAGATACTTCTCAGTAGTTCAATAACCTCCTCATTCAGGGCAGCAGGTGGGGGTGAGGTGCCCGATGCGAAGGAGATGCCCGCCCTCTTAGGTGAGCATTCATGGCCAACTTAGTGGGGGGCAACAGGGAGGGTGGAGATGGAACTGAGGGTGGCAGACAAGAAAGGACCAGGTACGAGTCCTGATGGGTCCGCTACCACTAGGAAGTGGCCACTGGAGGAACAATCTGAAGATGTTGATCCTGTGTCTTCTGTGGCACTTCCCTCACCCTCAGGGCCATTTGGTCCCTCTGTGTCTGATGTCTCTTGATTGGAGCTGCTTCCCCACTCGTTTCTGCCCTGTCTCATCCACTTGCCTGTGCTGATGCTGAAATCACAAAGGCAAATAGGGCCATTACATGTGTTTGATCACACTTGAACAACAGCTTTGATCACCAAACATTACATATTGTACAGTAGCCCCCCAGCAACAAGCATCAGCAAATTGGCTCCAACATCTGATACACCATATGCATGCATGCTCATAAATTGTGAACAGTTGTCCACAGGAAGATCAGAATCACAGACAACTCCAGTTGCATGGTTGAAGTTGTGCAATTTCAATATCCATGGAGCAAGTAGGATACCTTATCACCTTGAATATTTTGGCTTATGCAGCATCCGTCAGTAACCTGTTGTCACAAAATAGTATGGCAATGCCAAGTTCAATCTCACAGATCCCACACAAGGTCATGCATCCAGCTAATCTTCATATACCCAATATTACATCATGATGAAATGATGGCCAATTAATCTAGCCATGTTGCAGCAAGAAGTACAGCAGCCAGAAGAAGGTGACATGGAAACACCCATGTCACACTGTAAAATTTCATAATTTCCCCAGTGGTAACTTCACAATATGTCTATTGACTAAATAGACTTATAAAAGTTGTAATAATGTTGCGCTGATAGATAACACTTCTTGCAAAGAAAAGTACACTGGTGACAGTTTGACTAAAAGGTCTTGGAGATTTGTCTACAATTATCCACACCACAGTGAATCAGCTAGCCCAAGAAAAATCACCTGTCTTTATCGGTACTGCTGGGAATACCCTACTCAGATTGCATGAGTAAAAGCCAATAGTCCATTGAATGTTGTAGAGACTTGGGAAATCTCCAGTACCTGTAGAAGTCCTTTAACATGTTGCCCAATAGGAAGGCACATCACTGTCCCTTTTTGTCATACCAACACAGATTCACTTGGTTGAAGTCACTTTCCTGCAAGTCACTTTCTGATGCATGTCAACAGTTAAGTAATGAACCTGGGGGGGGGCGTGGCTAACAGCCTAAGATGGCGGTCGCATAGACGGGGAGCTCCCGACTGGGCTCGCCCTAAAATTGAAATCCGACACACATCGGGGGCGAGGGCACGGCTGAAACACAAACGCTGACTCGGGAGAGGTGTTGAGAGTAAGACGGTGCAATACAAGGCCCCCAACGAGGTCTGAATATGATCTAATAAGTTGAAAACTGAATGGGCCTGTATAAGAAGAGCAAAGACGTGCGCTGACGGGACCAACTACGGCCGAGAGGCGCTGAGCGGAGGTGACTGGAGGTGCGATCGGGGGCCAGATCGGCTGGGCGCGCCAAGTGTGCCGACCCGGCAGCCCGGGGCCCCTCCCTGCCCGTGGTCGTGCTAGAGACTGGGTGGCGGCGTGCAAGAAGACCCGCAACACCAACGGATGCGGAGAGCGAAATAGGCCTGGAGACGAGGCGCGAGGATTGTCATGGCAGAGAAGCGATGGGTGGGGTTGGGCGGGGATGCAGCTGTGAGCGGAAAAGTGGCCAAATAACAGACCTGCTTGTCAATCGGGCTGTCAGTGGCCCTACCCCCTGCCCTTGAGAGTCCCGGCAACCGTGCACGCCGCGCTGAAGGGCCCACAGCACTTGCAGGGCGTTTTGGACTGAGCTGGAACCTAGGCCTTATTGTGGTCTTATTTGAGGGCATGGTGACAGCGATCTGTCCCGCCGGAGAGTACAGACTATCGCTGGGATGGCTGAGGGTGGCACGAGGGAAAGGATGTCAAAACTAGATTACGTAGTGACAAGAGCTACTGCAGTGCACACGAACAGAATAACTCACAAAGCCATCTACAAGGCCTTCCCCTCCCATGTGCGAACATGGAATACTGTGGCAATGAAATAGGATTCTGACAACCTGATATAATGCTTTAGGAACAATAGGACCCAAGAGCCTGCCAGGAATGAAAGTATAAAAATCTGACCTGAGGTACAAGACAAAAAGAACATTACAGAGAAGTCCGGTAATGGGCCGCACAAAGGGCAAATCAACGGAAGACGGTGTGACCCCAACTCCCCGGAGCCAGTACCCGATGCCCCAGGCGAAAAAAAATATGGATAAACTGGACACTATACTAAAAGAAATCAGAGACTCTCGACAAGCCATAGAGAGCAGATTAGATATGATCACAACGGACATGAATATAATGAAAGATGATCAAGCAAAACTCTCAGACAGGTTAAAACAAATGGAATCAACAGTGGCAGACATCCTCCCGACACACAACGACAATAAAAATGCGATTGTGAATCTCCAGCAACAGGTGGAAGCCCTACAGGAAAGGAACGAAGACGCAGAGTGGTGCTGACGGCGCAATAATATACGCATAATTGGGCTCCCCGAAGGCAAAGAAGGAAGCGACCCCACACGATACATTGAGGCATGGCTGCAATCCATAGCCAAGGACAGACTATCGACTCATTTTGTGGTGGAGAGAGCACACCGTATCCCTGGCAGAAAACCTATACCAGGAGCCCCAGCAAGACCTGTAATAGCACGAATATTGAACTATAGAGGTAGAGATGTCGCCTTATAGGTTGCGAGGGAGTTAGATCCCATTATAATAGACAATGCCAAGATCTCACTATATCCAGACTACACCCTGGCAGTTCAGAAACACAGTGCATCCTTCCAAATAATAAAACAAAGACTACGCAAAATGGAGATAAAATATGCACTACTGCTCCCAGCAAAACTCCGCATCACACATAACCAGAAAGCGCACTTCTTTGACTCACCTGACCTGGTTCGACGAAAACTTCCCATACTCACGAGCGGAGGAACAGAACAACGGCCACCACGCGGGACAACTTCCTGAACGTCATAGAGACAAACGGAATAAAACCCAAACGTCGCGGAAAAGAGCAGGCCCAACACTGCGTCAGGCCCTGGAGGGACAAAACAATGCATTACAAACAGTGTGCTCCCCACGAGAAATAAACTCCTCTCCCTGCAGAACTGCTTCTTCAGTAGATAGCATAGCGGCATCAGACTCAGAGGGGGGCATGGCTCTATTGCCAGACATTACTCCACAACTAGCTAGAGACTTTTGGCAGATGTAACCCCATAATAAAGTTGACAAAATATCTATTATGTTTTCTGGTCAGGCCCCGCCCCCCCTATAATAACTGTGGTGGGCCCGGTTGGTAAAGCTCCTTGACATACGTTGATTTCTTTCTCTTACAATATCACTAACAAACCCGCTGGCAGCGGGACACACTCTTGATCCACGCCCCATTGCGCAGGCCCCTTACAGCATGAATTGGCTGCTTCGTTATAGCACCTAGGTTATGTATTACATATTTGTTTGGCAAAGCAAGTTTAGGCTTTTCCTGGTATTTCTACTAGAGTATAAGTATGTTTATTTGCTATTAAGACAGACATCTACATCTACGCCAGATACACTATCCTGCAGAAAATATAGACTAACATGGGGCCATAAACGACTGTGGATGCACATAACCAGACTCAAATATGCATACACAACGTGAATAAAATATTATCACTTGGAATGTGAGAGGGATGGGAGCTATCCAAAAAAGACACAGAATCCTTGCTCAATTAAACCGCTGCAAAGCATATATTGTTTATTTGCAAGAAACTCATCTTACTGCACATGAAGCGGTAAAACTTTGTAAAAAATGGCGAGGCCAGATCTTCCACACTTCATATTCGCCATTTGCACGAGGAGCAGCCATGTGGATAAGAGCTGGTGTGCCCTTAGAAGTGGTTGATACTAGGACTGATGTGGAGGGCAGATTTGTTTTAATCAAGGGTAATTTGGATGGGAAACCAGTGGTGCTTGGCAGCATATACACACCAAATACGGGCCAAGACGCCTTCCTAGAACGTCTATCCAGAGTGCTAACACAATGGTCAAACATTCCCTGGGTAATTGGGGGGGACTTTAATGCGGTGTTAGATGTCACCATGGACCGTAACACCCCTCCAACGTCAGGAACAAATGCAAGAAGACAAGCAGATGCACTAAAGAGATGGCTACAGGGATGGTCCCTAGCAGATGTATGGCAGGCAAGAAACACTAACATGAAGGAATACTCATTCTATTCCCACCCCCACAAAGTACACATGAGATTGGATCGGATTGTCTGTGCCGAGTCATTGCGGACGCAAATGACCAAAACCACTTACCTTGCGAAGACACTATCAGGCCATAACCCTTTAGAAGTGACAATGAAATGGGGACGAACATCTACACCTATCCCAACATGGCGTTTACACCCCATAATGTTAGAAGACACTGCCCTAAGAGAGGAACTGACGCAAACGATCAAGACCTTTTTCCATAATAATATAGATACAGCTTCATCCCCACTAGTGGAATGGAAAGCATTCAAGGTGGTAATACGAGTGGTTATAATAGGAGCAGTGTCGGGAGTACGAAAAACATTGATGAGGGAACTGGCACAGGCAGAAGAAAAGCTGGGTATCCTTGAGAAAGAATCAGTCATAAACCCTACCAACACTACAGCACTGCAGGATCTTAGATCTGAACACGCCCGCCTGGTAGAAAAACTTCGAAAATTCGATCATATTAGATATATAAGGAAAGGATGCACAGAGAAGGTGATAGGGCAGGACCACTCCTAGCATGACTAATACATGAAGAACTAGCCCCCACTCCCATATTGCATATCAGGACAATACAACATGGTGATATAACTACCCAATTGGACATTAATACAGCTTTTAAAGATTAGTACATGGCTTTATACTCCGCCCCGCCCCCAATGGCAGAGGGAAAAATTGACTCTTTCCTGACTAAGATGAAACTTCCAACACTAGACACAGAAATCGGGCGGATATTAGGAGCTCAAATTACGCAAGGGGAAATCAGGGAAACTATTAAAAGTATGGCACACAATAAAACACCAAGAAAAGATGGTCTACTGGTGGAATTTTATTCACTATTCAACACACAGCTCACCCCACGATTATATCAAGCATCCTTAGAGATAGTTCGACTACCAGACCCTACTGGGCAGGCACTAGTGACGTCCCTGCTGAAGCCGGGTAAGGACGCAACGGATATATCATCGTATAGACCACTATCCTTATTAAACATGGAATATAAAATCCTAGCAAAAATTCTAGCACAAAGGCTCCTACCACACATAACCAATCTTATACACATGGACCAATGTGGTTTTGTACCAACAAGGAACACCTCCTTAAATGTGCGTAGATTATACCAGGTGATGGATGCGGCAAGGGGGAAGCTCCCACACGCGGGATGTCTCTCGTTGGATCTCCGCCAGGCCTTCGACTCACTTAGTAGGGAATACATGATAAAGGTACTAAAGAAGTTTCAGGTCCTGCCAGACTATATTAAATGGGTCAGCCTACTATATGCGGCACCAACAGCTAGAGCACGTACAGGACAAAATATATCAGACACTTATCCGGTATATAGAGGCACAAGACAAGGCTGCCCTTTATCCCCCTTACTATTTGTCCTATCTATAGAACCTCTGGCACAATTATTGAGACAAGAGGGCAGAACATGGGGCATTGAAATAGATCATGCACAACACGTAGTTTCACTATACGCTGACGATATTATAGTATATCTCAAGGATCTTAACCAAAACCCTAACAAAGCGGCATGCATCTTTGAAGAATTCATGCCCCTGTCAGGACTAGCCATAAATTATAACAAATCCATAGCTTTCTCATTCTATGAGCCACATAGAGACAGCACGCTACCATTTGGAGATCACCAACTACAAGTTGCAAAGGACACTTTGCGATATCTTGGGATTCAAGTATATCGCACACCAGAAGATCTCCTGGAAGGTAACCTGAAAAGAGCCCTCTCCTCACTTAAAACACAGATCCAGTTCTGGATTACGATACCAATTTAAATTGCTGGAAGGGTGGCACTAGCCAAAATGGTGGCACTACCCCACCTACTATACCACTTCACTAACCTGCCAGTGAAAGTTCCAGAGTCATACTTTAAACTACTCAACTCTATGTTGCTGGAACTTATATGGGGGAAGGGACGACGCAGAGTAAGCCTGGCCAAGTTAAAGTTGCCGGTAGAGCAGGGAGGGATGAACGCACCAGACTTTAAGTCTTACTGCATAGCGGGGCAGCTCCAATGGCTGGCGTGCTGGCTTAGCGGCCGAAACTTACAAGAAATAAACTATAATCAACAGATGCTAGACAAGGGTAGTCTGCCCCAGAACCCTGGTTCAAGGACACACTCCTCTCTTATTAAAAATAGTACTCCAATATTGGCAGCTGGCACTTCGATACACCTCTGGCACGATTCCCTATTCTCCCAATATCCCACTGTTGAGATTACCAGTAACCATAGGTAACTTAATCCCTGCACAACTACAAAAGTGGGCACAGGAAGGCATAGAGTGCATAGGTTCTTTGTTTAAAGACCAATGTTTACTAACACACACTGACTACATCCATGAACACAACTTATCAACCTCACTTTTCCTCCTACACGCTAGTATTACGCACTACTTCACTAAATACTGGGCCCCGAATAATATAGAACCACCAACACATGCACTGCTACTCTCCATATTTACTGCATGCCAAGGGACGCATATGGTCAAATGACTGTATAAGGGACTGAAAACTCACCTATCTAAACCCCTGACGGAATTAAAAATTAAATGGGAAACAGACATAGGAAGAGAGATATCAGAAGACGAATGGACAACAATACTAAACTACCCAAGCAAAATATCCGTAATACAAGATTTAATTTCATCCAGTATGCTATACTTCATAGAGCATATCTCACCCCCACACAGATTACATATCTTATACCCAGAACTGCCCTCAACGTGTCCTAGATGCAGGGAGGAGGAGGCGGGACTCACAGACATGCTCTGGAAATGCCCTGCCATCACTGAATATTAGAAAAATATAACCAACTCCCTAAATACACTGGCAGGGAAGTTATCCCTAGATGGATAAACCTAGCACACCTATTGGCTAAACGCCTACTGACTAGGCGATGGAAAGCCACAACAGCACCCACGGTGAGCCAATGGAAGGCGGAAATAATAGAATGGGGTAAAGCAGAAGGAGCTGCCCTTAGAAGAGAAGAAAATGCCGGATGTAGGAAATACCCAATATCCCAGGAATGGGATGAATTGGTAGAAAAGTTCATATCATTGGATAAAGAGGAACATGGCGAGGACATATCTCAATGATATCCATAGGATAATAATCACCAAGTACATAATAAAATCGTCGAAAAGTTCCCACCCCCCCGGAAAATTTTTACATACATCAACAGTATATGATAATTGATAACAGTCAAGAATGCAGTGATACAAAATCCATCCTCAACACCAAGATGTCTGATTAGTGGTCAATAGTTGGTAGTTAACAATAACGTTCGATGTAGGGAACACAGGTTGTCATACTAATTTGAAAGCACCACCAAGATAGTGCATAAAGTCCATAATATAAGACATATAGAACGAGACAGTTCAAGGTCAAAATAAATCGGTGAAAAATGCACACGTAAAACTATGTATGCCTTATGTGTTCCCCCGTGTTTCTTATGTTTATGAAAACAATAAAATGAGTTTTTTTTTTAAAAACAGTTAAGTAATGAACCTTTACCATTTAACATGTTCTATGCACTTTGCCAAATTTTTCTACATCAATGGCATGGAAATGCATATTGTGAATAAAAACTGCAGCCTTACCTGTCATGTCCTTCATTGCTTCTGCATTTGTACATGCCAAATTACATGGAGTGATGGGTAAGGGTATGTGGGAGCCACTAATCAATGGTGACACCCTCCTTTCTGTGGTCCCACATGACCTGTAGCCCCATCAAATATGTCCAATTCTAAACCCATGTTGACATGCACACATATGTCAGGGAATCAGGCATCATCCCAATAATACAAGTAAACCATGCATGAAATTGCAGTGAAAATCAAGTGGCAAAAGTGAAAGGTACAAATGCTAACATGTAGGCACAAGGAATGATGTAATCAGTGATTTTACTAAAATCATGTCTCTGGACATTCACTGCTAACCAAGAGAAAGTATTGCTCTGTGACTGCGCTGTCATGTGTATGATGGCCTCCTTCACATGAGAGCAGTAGTGAGCCAACAGCACTCATGACACCCTGAAGACAAGTGGCCTGTGGGGGCCACATGCCAATAACTTACTTGAGCAGACACATGGCTGAGTACAGTGATCTACTACATCATTTTATTTGTTCCTGGGGAAGACCCACTGAAGACAAGTGGACTGATGGATACAAATGATACACACCACAAACAACATGACCTGATTGATTACTGTACTCAGGCATATGTTGGCCCTGGAGAGTATATTGGTAGTGCACTGTACTCTGTTGTGTCCTAGGTCACTGGGCTAATAGGCAAGGCACATCAGCATGATATCAGGTAGCCCACGCTCAAGCAACATGTCCTGTTATGTGAGCCACAATGAAACACAGAACACCATTGTGACCTTCTGAAGGGTAAACTCCTTGGGTCTGACTGGGCAGACACATTTACATCCAGCCACTTTGACTTAATGCATACAGCCCTTTCAGTTAAGTACCATAGTACATACTACACCCTAAGACTTAAGTGTCAATGAAAGGGCTTCCATGGGTGGCACAGTAAATTTTGTCCCTGTACATGTGTAGGCATGTCTCCTACCCATTGTAATCTCCTACCACTTCAGAGTGGATTTGTGTGGTGTGTACTTGTAGCACAGAATACTTCTTTTACCATATGTGGTAATCCTACAGAGATGGCATCCAACATACTAAGGTATGTTTGGTCTGATTGGTTGCATGTAACCAAGCTAATAAGTCACATATCATGCCTTCCTCTGAATCAACCAACTATTTGCACTCTAGATTTTTCATTTGTGCAATGCACCTGTACAGTACAAATATGACTCCTGTAGAGGTGACAACAGAGCTGTGGGAGTAAGGAACCTGTCATAAGTCAATGACACACATTGCCATGAGGATCAGTGCAAATATGTACTAGGTCAAAGGGATTACAGTAGTACCCATTCCTAATGTTGTCAATGTACAAAGGCCTTCAGGCCATGTCTTGCCACTGAAGACTTGTTGTGGCTACATCCAAGGATCTGCAGGTCTACAAGGAGTAGGACAGATGTCACAGTTACATAGCCACAGTAACTGTACCCTAGCCTGCTCTATGTCCCATACTGGGAGAAATAATTGACAGGCCTTGGTCTCTGCAGGCTGAGCATACAGAACCTACCTGACACCCACATTTCCTTCACTTATATGCATGAAAGTACATCCTGTGCCCATCTTCTATGTGAGTTCAGGGTTGTGTGGCACCCTGAAGGGCACACTTTTACATGGTTCTCATTCAACAGTTTGGCAGGGCCAGATGTGGGCTGAGTGATCTATCGGAATATACACATTGCTAACGAGATCCTAAAATGACTCAAACAGTATACATACACAGCTCATTCTGTAATGCACATACATGTAGTTTTGCATTAACAGACATCATATCCAAAGATATGTCATTGTATGGATGTAATGTCACCTTACCTAGATATATGAATGCAGCAGAAGGGAGATCTGGGACTCATCACACAACAGAATGGTAATATGAAATACATAGAGTACTTGTCTCCACTACCAGCACCATGTACATTCCATGTATGGAACACAAAATGTGTCAACAGGCACCAGAAAGGTTCACTGGCACTCATAGGCACATTTTAGCTTATGAGGAAGGAAAGGATGGTGTCAAACAGAGTCAAATATGTTCATTAGGTTCTTGCCTGCTCTTCTGGTGAGCCATAAAGCTGACCAAACAGGGGAAGGACCTCCTCAAACAAGCCTCTCCAACTCCTCCAGCGAAACAGCAGAGACTCTTTCACCTGCTTGGCCTTGCCTGATTAGTTCCAGAGGCAGCACTCAGAAGCTGAAGTGGTGGAGTTGTTGAAGTCAGCAGTGTCAGGAGTCAAGTGAGTGATTTAGCAAAACACGGAGTACATGTACGCCACATACGCGGTCATTGCCACAAACGGCCATAGCAGTTGGCCTGCAACCGTCACAGTCACCAACGAAGCCTATTGCTGAGTTCGCCATAGTAGACCACCACGCGGTCAACTCCTGCCGCCGGCCATGGGCGGTACCTACTGTCCAGTGAACTAGGTCAGGAATCTGCCATTTTGGTGGTTGTAACTACAGTATCAGGCCCTGTTAAATGCATCACAACATCAGTACATGTGTCTGATCATCTCAAACAATGAAATCAGCTTTGTTGTGTAGATTCTCCTACACAATCACCTGTGTAGTGTGTTGCTGGCCTCAGATGGGATATTACGACAGTTCACTATCCATTCTGGTGATAATATTTTTGGCAGTCGGAATATACTGTTACATTTCATGGGGCACATGAGGAGCAGATAGTGGGGTAATGCCCAAATTCATGTTGTAGAGACATGTGTAGACAACCATAGGGTTCATATTTGGCCAGTGAATAGTAGACAGTTTTGATGTGTAATGTATGTAATGTTTTTCCAGTATGTAATGCTTTTTCACATTATTTCGGTCCTATTCATCATGTATGTAGGTGTGGACACAGTGACTAAGGCCCAGCGTCACATCATAAAAATTATTGTGACAAACTATTGTGGATTTATGTAATCAGTTGGAGCCGGATCTTATGCCTGAAAACACAAATCTAACATGCATACCACCCATTGTTAAACTCAGGACAGTATTATACTTCCTGACCACAGGGTCCTTCCAATATACAGTGGCCATATTTGGTGGAATGTTCCAACCTTTGTTCAGTGGTGTGATAAAAGACATGCTATCAGCATTGATGAAATACAGTGACAGCTATATCATGCTCTGCAGACATGAGGACTTAGCCAATGTGAAGGCTGACTTCTATGATTTTGGTCGTGTCCCACATGTGGTGGTAGCCACTGATGGCACACTTTGCCTTCGTGCCACCGCAGGCCAGGGAACAAGGCTATTGCAACAGGAAGTGTTGTAGTTTGGACTCTTGCTCTGGGCAAGACTGCTGGTTCGAGGATGACAATACTTATGTTTGTAGGTGACTATGCTTATCCTACAACAAGTTGCAACTGTAGTCCCAATCCTTCTGGCTCACTAGCAGTACCTCACCAACAACCCAAACAGTTAAAGGTGATTTGTGGCAGCCTTTACGCCTGGGCTCAGAAGTATGATATCTCAGGGAGTGTTGTGGTTAAACGGAGATTACCCCTTTCTCACCACTATATCACGTCTCATCCAAACACAGGCAATGACGAAGATGAAATAATGTTTCAATAGTTTTTATTTAGTACAATGCGGTAAATCGCATGGGCTGCAATAATTAAGATAATGAACAGTGCAAGAAATAGAATTGTAAAGACAATAGTCATAATTA
This sequence comes from Pleurodeles waltl, assembly GCF_031143425.1. Taxonomy (NCBI): domain Eukaryota; kingdom Metazoa; phylum Chordata; class Amphibia; order Caudata; family Salamandridae; genus Pleurodeles; species Pleurodeles waltl. Next base: position 511,548,768 of record NC_090436.1, read on the forward strand.
TGAAGACCCCCACTATCTTCCGTTAGCATGGAAAGACAAAGTATGTAGTATGTCCTAGTACCCTATCATGATAGGTCTAACCTTCCAACTAGAGGACAGCTGGGCATGTTAACCCTAATCTGCCAGTGCCATGTCCCTGGAAAGAGCCCCCAACCCTGGTTACCGTGAATGAGGCCTCGAGCTCAGACTTCGGAAGAACACGAAGTCTGGGTCAGCATCAAGGCGATGTGCAGCATTGATAGCAGTGATGGCATCTGGTCGGAATCCCTCAGATTATCTGTCTAAAGTGTGATGTATTTATACAGATCTAATTGGACCCCTGACGTAGGTTGTTTCAAAACAATAGATAATGCTGCATGCTTGAGACGGTAATTTCTAATGTGAGAACCTACTGTTTGTTTGTTTTAGTTGCACGAGTTGACGCCTTAGTGCGGTGACACTGATAACATAACTCTAAACAAACAGGCCTAACTATAAACAAGGCAGCCATTGGAGAAGAATTAATTAAATGAATGGTCTAAGACAGAGCAAGCCAAGTAGGTTAAAATTCACTAGGTGATCGGGGCACAAGTCTGCAAGCCAAAGGCTAAGCTAACTCCTGTTATCCCATTAAAAGAAACTGGGATTCACTACAGAAGCCCTTCATTTCTATGAAGTTGTCTGCTTGTGAGATCTCTACATCATAAACACCTGTGCCCAGTTTCTAGGTTCAGCCCACAATTCCTTTGTGATGCAGAAAAGCACCATACCCCAGGTGATCTCACAACTGCAACCAGAAACGACCCCTCTGGTTTGTAAGTTCCATTTGTCCTGATTTTGTATGTGCAATGTCATGTGCTAAAATTATGAAGTGAATGACTCATTGTGGCACTTATGTCTCATTCTAAAACCGTAGATTCAGCATATATAAACCATCCTTGGTTGTTAACACCACTAAGAAATCCAACTACTCCAGGGGAAGTCTGCTTCAATGAAGACTGTTAGACTTTTCATCCTTGGTGTAGTCTCCCTTAACTTTTTTGCCTCTGTTTCTCAGGTTGTTTATGTGTGCTGGACTCTGTTTTTGTTACTCTGGGCACTTTACCACTGCTAACCAGTGCTAAAGTGCAAGTGCTCCGATACAAAATGTGTATGTAATTGGTTCATCCATGATTGGCATATTTGATTTACTGGTAAGTCCCTAGTACAGTGCACTAGAGGTGCCCAGGGCCTGTAAATCAAATGCTGCTAGTGGGCATGCAGCACTGGTTGTGCCACCCACATTAGTAGCTCTGTAAACATGGCTCAGACCTACCACTGCAGTTTCTGTGTGTGCAGTTTTAAACTGTAAATTCGACTTGGCAAGTGTACCCCCTTGCCAGGCCTAAACCTTCCCTTTTCTTACATTTAAGACACCCCTAAGTTAGGCCCTAGGTAGCCCCAACGGCAGGTTGCAGTGTATGGTTAAGGTAGGACATATAGTGGCTCATTATGAACCCGGTGGTTCAGACCGCCATGCCGGCAGTACATACCACCACCGGCATGGCAGTCTGATCCGTCATATTATGTACAAAGGGAGGGCCGCTGCCACTGCAAGGCTACCACCTCTGGCATGGGCAGTGCAGGGAAGCCCGTGCAGTGCCCCATCGCGCAGGTGACTGTCCGATTTACAGGCAGTGACTCGTGCGACAGGTGCTGCTTCACCCGCCGCACTGAGGCATTAACAACGGCTCTATGTGGAGCCGTTGGCAATGTCCCGGCCCTACATTCAGTGTTTCCACCCGTTTGCCCAGCACAATGTTTGTAATTCGGCGGGCGGGGCCTCAAGGAGACTGGGGGCCTATGAAAAGACCACCAGTATGAACATGGTGGGGTTTCCCACCGTGTTCATAAGAGCCCCATAGTAATGGGTTTTATATGTCCTGACAGTGAAATACTGCTAAATTCATTTTTCATTGTTGCAAGACCTGTCCCTCTCATAGGTTAACATGGGGAATACCTTTAAATATGATTAAAGTGTAGATTCCCTTTGGGAGCGAATAGACATGTGGAGTTTGGGGTCTGTGAGCTCAACATTTAAAAATATATATTTTAGTTAAGTTGATTTTAAGATTGTGTGTTTGAAAATGGCACTTTTAGAAAGTGAGTATTTTCTTGCTTAAACCATTTCTGTGACTCTGCCTGTTTGTGGATTCCCTGTCTGGGTCGGTTTTGACAGTTGGGCTGTTTGCACCTCTCTCTAGACAGTGACATAAAGGGAGTTGGGCTGTAGCCTGAATATCCTGATGGACCATCTGTGCTAGGAGGGAGGGGGAGTGGTCTCTTACACCTGAAATGGCTGTGCCTGCCCTCACACCATGCAGTCTCCAATCCCTTGGTGTGTGTCTGGGGCCTAGCCTGGACAAGGAAGGATTTCACAAACAAGAGAGACTTTTCTTTGAAGTAAGCCTACTATAAAGGGCAAAATGGGTATAAGAAGGGAACCCAAAACCACAGACTTTAGAACACTTCAGTTAACCAAGAGGAACCTCTGCCTGGAGAAAAGCTGACGAGCTGAGGAAGTAGAGCTTCCCTCTGTGACTGTGCTTTGTGGAGCTATTCTGCAGTTGCTGCTTCTGCCTGTGCTAGAGGACAAAGACTAGACTTTGTGTTGCCTTCCTTCTTGTGAAGAACTCACCAAGGGCTTGATTTAGAGCTTGACTTCTCTCTGCCAGCACCTGGAACCCCTGCTGAGACTCCTACTCAGCCAAGTGGTGCCCATCCAGCTCCTGAGACCCTGAAAGGAGAAGCTGGCAGTCCAAGAGTGAAATATCCACCCACCGACCGCTGTGCAGGGAAAAGATCGACGCGACTCCGATCTGCGGCTGAAAAATCAACACGCCGCCGGCATCACGGCTAAAAATCAATGCTTGCCTGCAACGCGACCGAAAGATCGACGCCCATGGCTGGAGAAACGACGCACAGCATTGCTGATGGAGACCGGTCAGATCGTAGCTTGCGCTGCGTGGTTTTCGGATCATCATGAGGACGGATTTCTGACGCAAACATTGCTGGGCATGCAAAAACAATGCAAGGCCTGCCGAGACCCGAGAGTGCTGACCGGATTGACCCATTGCTCTCTTGCGGAGAGAAGAAACGACGCATGCCAACCCAACCAAAGGAGAAATGACACATGGTCTCGCTTGTGAGTGATATCGGCGCATTGCAAGCCCTTTTTGACGCACACTCACCTGTGCAGTGTTATTTTTGACGCGCCCAAGGTACATTTATATGCTAACAGCGTTAGCGTTGTGACGTAGAGAAAGTGGAGAGATACACAGTGGCTCAGCTGAAGCAATTCTGCAAGGATTTTCCCTGTCCCATTAAGAGCTCACCCAAGAAGGAGGAGCTGCAGAAGGCGCTGAGGTCCTGGGTGATAGCCAAAGAAGCTGGCTGAGGGTTACAGAGATAATGAGCAGGAAGGGGAGGAGGAGGTGCAAGTTACTCACAATGATGTAGTGGGTGGGCCTGGTATGCCTAGGGAGAGAGTCTCCAAGGGTCTGACACCTGAAGAGTTACATGACAGACAAGCAGAGAGAGAATACCAATTGGAGCTGAAGAAGCTCAGTCTAGAGATGGAAGAGAGAAGGATGGCCATTGAGGAAAGGAATATACTGCTGGCTCCTGAGCTTAGCTTAAAGGAGTTAGATCATAGGACCCAATCCAGTAGAGATGGTGGCAGCAGTAGTACAGTGCAGCCTGAAAGAAGGGTACACATCCCAAAAGACCTAGTGAAGGATTATAAGAGGGAGGATGACACATTCTTGTGGTTCAAGGGCTATGAGTCTGCTCTCCACATGAATCTGGTCACTGAAGCTCATTGGGGGGCAGGTCTGTGGAAGTACTTTGAGGTAGAGGGGAGGGATACACTAATAGCCTTAGGGGATGCTCAGAACTTCTCCTGCACTATCATGAAGGATGCACTACTCACACAATATGGTCTCACCCCTGAACAGTATAAGGATAAGTTTAGGTCCTATAAAAAGAAGGAATCCCAAACATGGTTGGAATGTGCTGATTCTTATTGCAGGTCACAGGATGGTTGAGTGAAGGGCAGTAAGGTAACTACGTATGAGGGGCTTTACCATCTGATTGCTTGGGAGCACTTGTACAGTTTATGTTTTCCAGAGCTGCTCCAGCACCCGATTGACAGCAAGCTGACTGATCCCTGGAAGCTTGTGCAGGAAGCGGACCACTGGGAGAGCACCAGGGTCCAAAAGATGTGTGGGGGAGACCACACCAATGGTGGGCAGGGTCTCTCTCAGAAGAAAGGGGGGGGTAAGGGTAAACAGGGGGTGTTCTCTAAAGGGCCCCAAACTGAATCCTAGGGTAAAGATTACCAACCCCCCCATTGAGAAGAAGCCATGGTTCTCCAAAGGGAAGCCAGTGGCAGGGGGACCCCCATGTAAGCGTTATGCATATGACCATGTGGGTCATGTGAGGGGAACCCCAAATGCCCCAAGAGTACACCAGCACCCACTGGTGCGCCGTCCCAGGGTTTGGCTAGTGTAGTGCTTGGAGAGGAGTTGGTTCCAGGTGGGTGGGAGCCAGCTGAGATGACCCTTGTCTCACTAGGGGACAGTGGGATAGTCCAGAGAACCCTCATGCCTGAGAACAGAAAGAAGTATAGGCAGTGGGTGACCATCAATGGACAGAGGGTGAAGGCTCTGAGAGACACAGGAGCCAGTGTGACTACAGTGAGGAGTCAGCTGATATCTGAAGAGCAGATTGATCCCCTGTTACTTCACTAAGTAGTTGCAGTGGACAACTCAGAGCCCCTGTGCAGAGTGGCGTAGGATCCCTTTGAATGGAAGGGGTCTCAGGTTCCTTGAAGGTAGCTGTGAGTCCAACCATGCCTGTAGATTGTTTGCTAGGCAATAACCTGGAGGATTTCCCTTGGAGGGAGGTGGAACACAGGTCTCACTTGCAGATCTTGGGTCTGCCTGGGTGGGTATGCGTATCCACCCGGTCAATAGCAGCCCTTCAGGGTGGTCAAGAGCCCCTGGAGCCTGAAACAGTGGCCCAGGGGACCGCCAAGAAGAGGAAGGGCAGGGGCACGGGAAACCGGCCCCAGAAGTTCCCACAGTCCAGGAGGAGGCAGAGCCTGAGCGTGACACCCCGGAGCCTACAGGGGAACATGTGGCTGAACTGGGTGAGGTCCCTGTGCTGTCGCAGTGGCAGCAGAAAGGGGGGCCCACCAGGGAAGCATTCTGTGCAGCACAGAGAACATGCCCTAATCTGGAGGGTTTGCAGCAGCAGGCTGTAGACCAGGCGGTTGGCAAAGATCCAGGATCGCACCTGATCTAGTGGGAGGATGACCTCCTGTATAGTGAGCCTAAGGTTCCTGAGCCAGGGTCAGCCCGTGTGCTGGTGTTACCCCAGTGCTTTAGGGCCTTCCTACTGGGGCTAGCTCATGATGTGCCTTTAGCTGGACAATTGGGGCAGGACAAAACCTTTGAGTGGTCACCCACTTTTACTGGACCTTAATGCGCAGACACTCAGATACACATTGCAGGTCTTGCCAAACTTGTGTGCTGGACTCTGTTTTTCTTACTCTGGGCACTTTACCACTGCTAACCAGTGCTAAGGTGCAAGTGCTCCTATACAAAATGTGTATATAGGCGGTTCATCCATGATTGGCATATTTGACTTACTGGTAAGTCCCTAGTACAGTGCAATAGAGGTGCCAAGGACCTGTAAATCAAATGCTACTAGTGGGCCTGGAGCACTGGTTGTGCCACCGGCATTAGTAGCTCTGTAAACATGGCTCAGACCTGCCACTGCAGTGTCTGTGTGTGCAGTTTAAACTGTAAATTCTACTTGGCAAGTATACCCACTTGCAGGCCTAAACCTTCCATTTTCTTATATGTAAGACAATCCTAAGTTAGGCCCTAGGTAGCCCCAAGGGCAGGGTGCAGTGTATGGCTAAGGTAGGACATATGGGCCCTTATTACAGCTCTGGCGGTCGGTGTTAAAGTGGCAGTTATACCGCCAACAGTCCGGAGGTTAAAAAAATGGGATCACGACCATGGCGGACACCGCCAACTCAGACAGCCACTTTAACGCTCCGACCGCCACGGCGGTAGCAACAAACACCGCAGCAGTACCCGCCAACAGACAAGCGGAAGACAATGTACTGCCCAAACTATTACAAGGCACCAATCTGCCAGCTTTTCCGGGGCGGTACCAACACCATCAAAAGCACGGCAGAAACAGTACACAGAAGGGAAACCACTCACCTTTCGATACCCAAGGAAGAACTAGGACGCCATGGAGCTGGAATTGCAGATCGTACCCATGTTGGTGTATCTACTAGTACACCACAAAGTGGAAAGAAGGCGGCAGCGGCGACGGCGATGGTGAGTACTGCACCTAGCACACAGGGGAGGGGAGGAGGGAAAAGAGAGTGACACACACACGTGACACACAACACGCCCACCCACAACAACATTCACACACACATATCCAACAACATCACAGATGCACCCCATCACCCTCTGGAAGAACGCAAGGACAAAACAAAATGAGTTTAACTAGTGTTATATTGGAACAATCAGATAGATCAAGAGAAAAGCAAATAATCAGTATACACAAATATTTACATCAAGCACACAAGTCCATACACTGTCCCATGAGAAGCCCACACATGACACCTGCCTCAAAATGGAGAGAACACTGCAGGGGCATCAGGTCCAAAAAAAAAACAGGCACCTCAGGGGGAAGGGGAGGGGGCACCTCAGCTGGATGATGGTACGACGCCACTGCTCCTCAAGGGGGCTCCATGCCCACTGCATGGTCCTGGGGAGTGCAAAGTCACAGTCTCTCAAGTATCTCAAGTGGGTGGATTGCCCACTGCTTGCTCCTGGGGAGTGCAAAGCCCCAGTCTTTCAAGTTTCTCAAGTGGGTGGGTTCCTACTGCCTGGTCGTGGGGAGTGCAAAGCCACAGTCTCTCAAGTTTCTCAAGTGGGTGGTTTGCCCACTGCTTGGTCCTGGGGAGTGCAAAGCCACAGTCTTTAAAGTTTCTCAAGTGGGTGGTTTGCCCACTGCTTGGTCCTGGGGAGTGCAAAGCCACAGTCTCTCAAGTAGGTGGTTTGCCCACATGCTCTGGAGGGGGCTTTCTGCCCAGAGTGTTTCATCCTTCCAAGTATTGGGTGAGTGGATGTATTTCTTCACTGTTCTGGAGGGAGCTTTCTGCCTAGAGTGGTTCATCCTGTCAAGAATTGGGAGAGTGGATTCATTTCTCCAAAGGTTCTGGAGGGGGCTTTGGGTCCAGAGTGCTTCATCCTGCCAAGGATTGGGGGAGTGGATGCATTTCTCCACTGGTTCTGGAGGAGGCTTTGTGCCCAGTGATGCTGCACCGGGGGTGTGGCAGTTGACATCCTCTCACCTGGGTGTCTTAGCCACGCGATGTACCTGGAACAGGTAGCATGATACTCCATGGAGGCAGAGCCACACTCCATCCTACGGTGACTTAGGCTGCCAATTGCTGGGTCATGTCAGTGCTGGAGGTGGTGTCTCAAGTGGCGTGTCCAGGGTCCAGGATGTCACCTGCAGACTTTGACGGCTGCCCACCTGGGATGATGCTAACGTCCGACAGAGTGGTATCGGCTGTGCACGTGGCGGTGCTGATGGTGGTGCAGGTGGCGGTGGCTGCGGCGGAGATGCTGCCAGTGCTGGCCGTGGTGCAAGTGTCTGTTGTGGTGGATGGAGACCATACTGTCTCCGGCAGCCTTGGATGGCTGATACTTGGGGAGGATGCTGCAGCCTGACATTATGGCAGCGGCGATGCAGGTTGCAGTGCAGGTGGCAGTCGGAGCGGCGGTGGTGACTGTGGTGCAGGTGGCTGCCATCCCTGATGATATGGTGGTCACCAGTCCCTCACAAGGAGACATCGTGCCCAGAGGTGACGTGCCCTTTTGCTTGTGGCCCTTCCCCATCTTGGCAGTCACTGCAGGGACCTTGGCGCGGTCCTCTCGGTGTTTGGGCGAGGCCTTGCTGGGTGGGTGGTGTGACTTTCCCCTGCAGAAAGCCGGCCTCTTTTTGACCTTTGCAGGTGGTGGAATAGGGTGGTCCTTCTTATCTGTCAGTGGCACACTGGCAGCTCTGACAGGTGCCCCCTTCAATCGTGCCAGACTAGCAGAGACCACGGCGGATGCAGATTTGGTGGCTCAGGTGTGGGGCTGGGATCTAGACATCCTGGACCTAGAGGAAGGACGGGGGGAGGTGTAGAGAAGAAGTGAATGTTAGCTAGGAAATGTTTTTTTAGACACACTGGGATGGGAAGATGGAGGGGGGGTGGGAGTGTGGGTCAGCCCCCTACAACATGTATCTTCCATCCACAACACTTCAAACAGGCATTGCCCACACATCATACTCACAGTGTACTCACCTGTTTGTCTGGATGACCATAGAGTAGCGTGTACTGGGGGAGGACCCAATCGACCAGTTTTTCCAACTCCTCCGCGGTGAAGGCAGGGGCCCTTTCCCCAGACACTCAAGCCCTTGTCGCTTCCAGACACAGGTCACAGCAGCACTTGCTGTGTAGGTCCTCTCCTGTTGAAGGTCAGGTATCAAGTGAGTGAAGAGATAGAAAATGGCGGTCACGTCCGCGGCAGTGAATACCGTCACTGCCGGCGTACATCGCCATTGGCTCCTGGAACCCATACGGCCTACCGCAGCGCAGCACAACGCCAGTGCAGTTACCTCATTTCCCCTTGTCCTTCCTCATAAGTCAGGCAGCCACCATTTCAGGGGGGCACATGGCATAGCACCTAACTGCATCACAGCACATTTTGGCACATATACGGACTAACTACGCCACACACGGATTTACTCACATTACTGCAGACACACTTGTGCAACCTATGTGGTACATGACCCTCTGCTCACCGTTTTCCTCTATAGGCCACAACCACTTGGACAGATGATGAGATGGCAGCACCCTCCAGTGTACAGACCCCTGGTGGACCTGTCGACAATGGAAGACAGACACATCATAATCACCTACAGACTTAATTGTGCCACAATCCAAGACCTGTGTGCCTAAATGGAGCCAGACTGGATATCATCTATCTGCCATCCCACAGAAATCCCCCCTCTAGTGCAGGTCCTGTCAGTGCTCAATTTCCTGGCAAGTGGCTCCTTTCAAACAATAGTGGCCATGGCATCAGGGATGTCTCAGTCAATGTTTTCTAACGTGTTGACCAGAGTGTTGTCTGCTCTGCTGAAACACATGCGCAGCTACATCGTGTTTCCCCAGGTGGAGGATTTGCCCACAGTGAAGGCTGACTGGGACATATCCCCAACATCATTGGTACCATTGATGGTACACATGTGGCATTTTTCCCCCCGCAGAAATGAACAAGTGTACAGAAATATAAAAAGTTACCATTCGATGAATGTGCAGATGGTGAGTTTGGCAGACCAGTACATCTCTCATGTGAATGCCAAGTATCCTGGCTCTGTGCATGACGCCTACAATTTGAGGAATATCAGTATCCCTTATGTGATGGGCCAACTCCAGAGGCACCGGGTGTGACTAATAGGTGAGGACAAGTTCTCCACACAGTATGAGTAGGTGTCTGGGATTGGGGTAGTCCATAAGGTTTAGTGTGTGTCTAACAGTTATCCCTTGACATTTGCAGATGACTCAGGTTACCCAAACCTCTCATGGCTACTGACCCTAGTGAGGAATGCCAGGACAAGGGCAGAGGACTGCTACAATGAGGCACATGGGTGACCTAGGTGTATTATTGAGAGGACGTTCGGCCTCCTGAAGGCCAAATTCCGGTGCCTCCATCTAACAGGTGGCTCCCTATACTACTCACCGAAGAAGGTGTGCCAGATAATCATGGCATGCTGCATGTTGCACAACCTGGCATTGCGACGCCAGATGCCTTTTTCCTGCAGGAGGATGACCATGGTGATGATCTTGTGACAGCAGTGGTGCCTGTGGACAGTGAGGAAGAGGAGGCAGAGGAAGAAGATATTGACAACCGAACTAACATCATCATGCAGTACTTCCAGTGACACACAGGTAAGAGACTGTAACTCCTTGTCACGTTTCTGAATACTGTAGTACATTGTATAAGACAGCCTCTTAACAACTGTCTATGGACATTGACAGTTCACTTTGGATTTCCATTTTTCAGATCTGTGTACCGCATTCTGCCTTCTGCTGTATGTAGTGCTGCCCAACAACTGTCACACATTGGTATGAGCAAATGAACATTTACATTGTTATTTGTTTATAATGTTGTCATCATACATTTGAGAAAGATCAGACTGACTCCAGATTGGTTTGTGCTTAAAGGGTGTTTATTTAGGGGCTAATGAGTATTGGGGTATGTGCAAGGGGCTGGGGTGATGGTGGAGGAAGGTCCATAGTAGAGTCCAGTTTCTTAGTATCACAGGTGCATTGTCCAATGGGGCATAGGAAGGGAAGTAATGGCAGTTCATTTTGGACAGGATGACATAGTGGGACAGAAGGGTGACAATCAGGAGAATCTTATTTCCTGGCAGGGTTCTTGACAATGTTCTCTGTCTTCTGCCTGGATAGCAGGGATGGTTTGCGGGGTGGTTGTCCTTCTGCAGGGGGTGGAGTGGTGGTGGCCTGTTGGTGCTGTGGCGGGGCCTCCAGTCTACTAGCGCCAGAGGAGGTGGAGGGCTGTTCCTCGATTTGGCTAGTGTCAGGGGCCCATTTTTGTGCCACTGCCTCCTTCATGGTGTTGCCTATGTCAGCCAGCACCCCTTCAATGGTGACCAGGATGGTGTATATGTTGGTGAAGTCCTCCCTGATCCCTATGTATTGTCCCTCCTGCAGCCGCTGGGTCTCCTTAAACTTGTCCAGTACCGTGCCCATGGTCTCCTGGGAATGGTGGCATGCTCCCATGATGTTTGAGAGTGCCCCGTGGAGGGTCGGTTCCCTGGGCCTGTCCTCCCCCTGTTGCACAGCAGTCCTCCCAGCCTCCCTGTTGTCCTGTGCCTCTGTCCCCTGAACTGTGTGCCCACTGCCACTGACCCCAGGTCCCTGATCGTCCTGGGTTAGTGTAGTTGCCTGGGGTCCCTGTAGGGGTGGACACACTGCTGATTGACATGACCTGGGGACAGTGGCATGGGCCCGCTGGGTGGGTGCTGTAGTGGTGTTTCCTGAGGGGGGAGGTTCTGTGGTGGCTTGGGACTGTGGCAGGGGAACCGACTGTCCAGAGGTCCCAGATGGGCCAGGCTGGTCATCTTGATCCAGGTGTGAAGAGATTCTGTCATCACTGTGGGCCTCTTCTGTGGGGGGACTGGATATGGCTGGCACCTCCTGTCTGGTGACGTTGATAGAGGTCCTGTTGGGATGTAAATACATTGGTATTTTATCTGTGTGGTTGCCATCTTGTGCAATGGGTGTGTTTCCCTGTATTACTGTGCTTGCACTATCGCCTTGGCCCTTGTGTGAGTGGTGATTTTGTGCCCTGGGTGAGTCTCTCTATTGGACATGCTTTGGTGATGGGTGCCCATGCATGTCTGTGATGGGTGTCCATGCATTGTTGTTGCATGCAGGGCTTGGTTGTTGGAGTGGTGGGTTGTAATGGTGGGGTTTGTGGGAGGTGGTGGAGTCATGGGAGTGAGGGTGAGGGTGGGAGTATGTGATGGCATGCAGGTAGGGTGTGGGGATAAAGTAGTAAAGATTTGCCTAACCAGAGTACAGTCCTCCTGATACTCCTGCGAGGCCCTTAGGATGCATGATCGCCAAGAATTGCTCCTCCCATGTTGTTAGTTGTGGGGGAGGAGGTGGAGGTCCACCGCCATTCCTTTGTACGGCTACCTGGTGTCTTGATACCACAGAACGTACCTTCCCCCGTAGGTCATTCCACCCCTTCCTGATGTTGTCCCTTGTTCTTGGATGCTGTCCCACTGCGTTGACCCTGTCCGCAATTCTCCGCCATAGCTCCATCTTCCTTGCAATGAAGGTCTGCTGCACCTGTTATATGAATAGCTGTGGCTCTACCAGGATGATTTCCTCCACCATGACCCTGAACTCCTCCTCAGAAAACCTGGGGTGTCTTTGAGGTGCCATGATTTGGTGTGAGTGATATGTGAGGTGATGTGATGTGTAGGATGATATGTTGGGGTGTGTGGTGTGTGGTTCGTGGATTGTGTATGCGTGATGGTGTTCTGTGGCTCTGGATGCTGGTGTGGTCTTTGCTTTTCTCTCTCTCTGCTTCTTCAAATATTTTTGCTGTAAGCGGTTGTGGGTAATGTGGGTGTGTGTTTTATAGAGGTTTGAGTGTGCTGGTGTGGTGTGTGTATGTGTGTCAGGTGTGTGTATTTTGAAATGTCTAATGTGGTTGTGTTTTGTAAATGTGTGTGTATTTTGAGTGCGGCGGTGTGTACCGCCAGTGGTTTACTGCGGTTCAAAGGCCGCTGCGTTGATTTGTGGATCGTGATACTGTGGGTGTACTCCTGTCGGTGTAACGGTGTGGGTTTTGCTATCGGCAGTTTATCACTGACCTTTGGTGTGGCGGACTTGTGTGGGTGTCTGTATAGTGGCAGACTTCTCAGTGTGGGTCATAATACCCATTGCGGATTTCCGCTGCGGTCACGGTATGTTGGCAGCCATCGGCACGGCGGTAAGCGGGATTTACCGCCAGGGTTGTAATGAGGGCCATAGTAATGTGTTTTATATGTCCTGACAGTGAAATACTGCTACATTTGTTTTTCACTGCTGTAAGGCCTGTCCCTCTCATAGGTTAACATGGGGGCTACCTTTTAGTATGATTAAAATGTAGAGTCCCTTTGGGAGCGGATAGACAATGTTGAGTTCGGGGTCTCTGAACTCACAATTTAAAAATATATATTTTAGCAAAGTTGATTTTAAGATTGTGCATTTGAAAATGCCACTTTCAGAAAGTGAGCATTTTCTTGTTTAAAACATTTCTGTGACTCTGCCTGTTTGTGGATTCCCTGTGTGGGTCATTTTGACAGTTGGTGTGTGTCTGGGGCCTGACTCAGGCAAGGCAGGATTTCACAAACAAGAGAGTCTTTTCTTTGAAGTAAGCCTACTTCAAAGGGCAAAATGGGCATAAGAAGGGCACCCAAAACCACAGACTTTAGAACACTTCTGGAAACCAAGAGGAATCTCTGCCTGGAGAAGAGTTGAAGAGCTGAGAAAGAAGAGTTGCCCTGCCCGTTACTGTGCTTTGTGGAGCTATCCTGCAGTTGCTGCTTCTGCCTGTGCTAGAGGACAAAGACTGGACTTTGTGTTGCCTTCCTTCTTGTAAAGAACTCTCCAAGGGCTTGATTTAGAGTTTGCCTCCTATTGTTTGAAGTCTCAGGGACAGCAATGACATCTCTCTGCCAGCACCTGGAGCCTCTGCTGAGACTCCTACTCTGCCATGTGGTACCCATCCAGTTATTGGGACACTGAAAGGAGAAGCTGGCAGCCCAAGAGTGAGAAATCCACACACTGACCGTCGTGCGGGGAAAAGATTGACGCCACTCTGATCTGCAGCTGAAAAATCGACACGCCGCCGGCTTCGTGGCTGAAAATCGATGCTCGTCTGCAACGCGACTGGAAGATCGATGCCCGTGGCTGGAGAAACGACGTGCAGCATCGCTGACGGAGACCGGTGGGATTGCAACCCGTGCTGCGTGGTTTTCGGATAATCGTGCGGCAGTATTTCTGACGCAAACATCACTGGACATGCAAAAACGATGCAAGGTCTGCCCGGACCTGAGAGTGCCAACTGGATCGGCGCATCGTTCTCCTGTAGAGAAGAAACAACGCACCCCAACCCGACCTAAGGAGAAACGACGCAAGGTATCGCTCCTGAGTGATATCGACCCATCACAAGCGCTTTTTGACATATACTCTCCCGTGCAGGGTTATTTTTGATGGGCCCAAAGTAGATTTTCACACTAACAGCATTAGCGTTGTGTTTAAAATTACATGAAGACTCTTTTTGCATTTTCATTGATAACTTGATTTGTGTATTGTGGATTTTTGTTGTTTTGGTCTTGTTTTGTTTAGATAAATAATTTCTATGTTTCTAAAGCTGTGTTGTGTCATTCTGTAGTGATTTCATTAAGTTACTGTGTGTGTTGGTACAAATACTTTGCACCTACCACTTTGAAGTTAAAGCTACTGCCCATGCCAAGCTACCAAAGGGGTGAGCGGGGGTTAGCTGAGGGTGATTCTCTTTTACCCTGACTAGAGTGAGGGTCCTTGCTTGGACAGGGAGTAACCTGACTGCCAACCAAAGACCCCATTTCTAACAAGGCCCTTGGAAGAACCCGGTGGGCATCGAAAGAGGCTTTTGGGCTCCTGAAGGCCAGATTTTGCTGTCTGGACAATACTGGGGGACCCCTCTTTTACTACCGGTAAGGTGTGTCAGATCCCTGTGGCATGCTGCATGCTCCATAACATCTCCCTGCAGAAGAGTATCCCATATATCCCAGAGGAGGGGAGTCTGTGGTACCACCGGGTAAGAATCCTGAAATGCCAAATGAAGATGACAGTAGTGAAGAGGAAGGAGCCGACTTACAACAAGATCCCATCGACAGCAGTATGTAATGAGATGTAATGACTTTGACTGCACAATGAACTGTAGCTGTGAAAATGTGTGGAGCATATTTTTGGAAATAATTAGGGTGCTCAGGCAAAATCTGCCAAAGGGTGTTTGATGAGGAAGCTTTTGACACATTCACATTTTGATGATGTTGCTTTGTTTGTGTCAGATTTTTCTGATGGATTTTGTTCTCTAGACATTTGCTATGTGAATTGTGTTATATGTATGGTTTTATAACTATACTCCTTTATTTTGTTTTTTGTCCCGGTACCTTCACCATGAAATCTTCCTTTGGACATTTCAGAGTTGTGACATTGGCAGGTATATCGTGCTGTTGGGACATACAAAGTGGACATGGATTGTTCCCGGAGATGTATTCCACAGACTTTGGGTGCAGAAGACCTGTGCTCCCACAGTAATAGGATGGAAGTGCAGAAGACTCGGTTGGACTTGTTTGTTGTTCTGTGGTGGCCATGATACATCATGTGTGCCATCATGTGTTCAGTAAAAATGTTGTTGTTGGCCAAATTCATGTAAGTTGCCCTTCACATTGGCTAAACACTATTTTTGTCTGAACTGTTTGTAGCTGTTAATATTTCATCACTGACATTTGTTTCTGTCATACAGCCAAATGCAGTAGCACTGGATTGTAATGACCCTGTGATGAGGGACTGTTGTACTGCCATGTGTCTGGGTTTTGCATTATATGAAGTGGGCTTCCTTTTGAAAGCTAGGGGATATGGTTCAAGCTGATGACATCAACTGTGACCATTTCTACCTATTTAACAGGACAATGTTTGATATTTCCATTCCTACAATGTTCTTGGGGTCTCTACCAGTATATGTAATGGCCTACACAGTCTGACATGGTCATGTCTGAACTTCTATATTTCTGACATCTTAACTGCTTATGTGCTGAAAAATGTAAAAAATATTTTCTGAAACAAGACATTTGAATGTATGTGTTGGTGTCTAATGGTTGTAATCCTGAACTGGACACTGTACATGCAACATATCCCTGCTTGCACAAGTAGCTTGTATCTTTATCGTATGGTTCACATGATCGTGCATATCTACATAGCTAAATGTGAATTTTAACACAACAGACAATGAGTTTGTGATGGGCTAATTTATTACAATGCTAATACAGAAAATACATTTGGGAAAGAAAGAAACAAAAATGTAAAGTGAAGGAGTCAACCATAGTGAATGAAATCATTGGAGTAGATGCCACACCATTGGAATTCCAAAGTCCAGAGTACTCCTCCTATTGGAACTGGAATGGTGTTCAGGATCAGTCCACTGAGTGTATTTGTGAACACACAGGAGGACATTAAAAAGAGGTTTCTTTTTGGTAGTGGTGTCTTGCCATCTGTACCGCTTGGATTCTTGCATGGACATTCCCCGCTTGCGAGGCCTGGTCAGCTCCTGCAGAGGCAGGGGTGTCTGAGGGTGGTTGTGCCACTTACAGGGCCTTCCTTCCTGTGGCTGCTGCAGATGTACTTGGGCATGAGTTAGTTAGCCTACAGGAAGGCGTAGATGATGGTGGAAAAGCACTGCTTAGGGTTGTGTGGATGTCCCTCAGCAACCTTGTTAGGGTGCCCATGTTGGAATTGTGGTCATCCAATTTTTGGATCATGACCCTTTGCAGCTGCATAATTTCCCAGAGTTCAGTTAACACCTGACCCATCACACTTTAGGACTCCTGATAGACCCCAAGACGTGGCTGATGGTATCCTGGTCGACAGCAGCTCCAATGGTGTCCCTCTGCCAGCCCACAGCATCCCTCTCACACACCTTATCCCCACAAGCCTGTGCCCTTGCCACAGGGTGCCCTCTCCAACTGTGTACTGAATGCTCAGTTTCAGGAGTGTTGGGTTCCACCTCAAGATCCAGGACTGGGAGCACATGACGGTTAGAATTGTGCTAGGTACACAGGTTTGGGGGGCACATTGTTGCCTGTGATGTTAACACAAAATGGCTGGGAGGTGTCATTCTGAGCACAGTGATGCTCACTGTTGCCATCTGACCAGGTTGCCCAGATTTGCCAGGACCTTCCTCTACGGCCACAAGTCCAGGAGTGCGTCAGTACTGAGTATGAGTCTGGTCAGTGGCTGTGCCAGCTCACCCTATTGAGAAAGAGAGTACATTGTTATTGGTTGAAGTGTGACATCTACCTCCAAAGGTTTTGTGTTACAGTAAGTAGAGACATTGGACATTCTTAAGTGGTAGGTTAGCCTATTGGGCCATGTTACCATGGTATAGGAGTATTTGACATGACATATGAAGCTTGCTCAAACTATTAGAATCAAGAAGCTCATTAGATGTGCTGATCAGTGGCACTTTGGATGAGGTAATAAAAATTACTTATCAACAGTGAAGTCAACACAGTGTAGAGGCAACATGTGCATTTAACCATTTGGAGGCCCAGTTGAGTGTCATACAGGCAAACACACAGCTTGTTGTATCTGTATCTGTAGTCATCATGTGTGTAGTGCTGTGCCAATGTGTTTGTATGCTGCTACTAATCTGCCAATGCAGCTTAAGGCCTTTGGAATACTTGGTGTGCATACTTGGTAAGGTGTCAATCCTGTGTTCAATGGATTACCCTTGGACCCTTGGGACACCATGTCAAGATGGAACTAGGTAGACAGACACATCTCTGAGTTGAGCATGATCTGCATATTGCTCACTGTAGGGGAGTAAACTCATTTGAGAGATAACAAACTGGTGTATTTGGGGAAGTGAACACTGGGCTTGTGGTTGGAATCACACAAACAGGGCCTCCTGGGAGTTGCAGTCAGGTCCCTCCCTCTACTTTACACACTAGACAAATGGTATACTTCCAGGTGAGTAAACTTTATTTGAGAGTTCATAAACCGGTGTATTTGGGCAGGTGAGCACTGGGCTGGTGGTTGGAGTTACAGAAACAGGGCCTACTGGGCTTTGCAATCAGGTCACTCCCTCTCCTTCCCAACACTTGACATGTGGTATACTCCCAGGTGAGTAAACCTCATTTGAGAGTTCACAAACAAGTGTATTTGGGCATGTGAACACTGGGCTGGTGGTTAGAGTTACAGGAACAGGGTTTTCTGGAAGTTGCTGTCAGGTTACTCTCTCTACTTCACATACTAGACAAATTGTATAGTCTCAGCTTAGTAAACGTAATCTGAGAGTTCCCAAACATGTGTATTTGGGAAAGTAAACACTGGGCTAGTGTTTGGAGTTATAGAAACAGGGCCTATCGGGCTTTGCAGTCAGGTCAATCCCTCTACTTCACACACTAGACAAATGGTATACTCCCAGATGAGTAAACCTCATTTGAAAGGTCACAAACAGGTGTATTTGGGCAAGTGAACCCTGAGCTGGTGGTTCGAGGTACAGAAACAGGATTTCATGGGAGTTGCAGTCAGGTCACTCCCTCTACTTCACACACTAGACAAATGTTGGGTTTTACATATCTGTTGCCAGACTACATTTTAGTTGGAGCACACATTTACATGTTGAGACATACCATGAGTCCTGGAATGAATTATTGATATTGAAGCACTTACAGGCACCATTCCAAACTATAGCATGTGATGGGCTTTGGTAGCTGTGATGTTAGGTCCAACAATACACATTGACAGTCTTACATCGCAGATACTCGGGGTATTGAATGTTTGTAAAATTAATGAATGACACAATGGAAAAAGCTGAGCTGTAAGCATGAATGACATTGCAGTTTTAAAAAAGGTTTTGTGTTGTAACTTACCAGACTCTGCTCCCCCATGTATTCCTGTCAAGCCCTCAGGATGCAGGGTTGCCAATACCTTGTCCTCCCAGGGAAAGAGTTGTATTGGGGTAGTGGAGGGCCATCAGCAGTCTTGTTGACCCCCACCTGTTGCCTGGAGGCCAGGGAATGCACCTTGCCCCTCTGGTCGTTCCACCTCTTCCTAATATCCTCTTTTGTGTGCCGGACGCCTACAGCATTTACTCTGTTGAAAATCCTTTGCCACATTTCCATTTTCCTACTGAGAGGAGTATACTAGACTTGGTCCAAACAATTGTGGTTCTTCTCTTATGATTTCATCCACCATGACTCACAACGGGTGACGGGGAGATACAAAAGAAGTGTGATGTGGGGAGTAACTAGAGAAAAGTGTGTGAAAGGGGTTTTAGGGATAGTGACAAAAAGGGTGCCTTATCTCTTTGAACAAAATCAAATCTTGGTTGCAGTGGAGATGCAAAGGATCATGGTCTGTGTAGAGATGTGTTTTATAGTGTAATTTTCAGGTGAGTCCACTGGGCCCATGATTGTCAGCTGTGTTGTTTTTGAATACATGAAATGGGCATTCGTCTCTTTCTCACTGAACGCATACCTCAGTAGTCTGCCACAATGGTACTGCCATGTTGACTGTGGATTTTTAATCAGCTCAGTGGCTGGCTGCAGCACCAATGACACTGGAGTATGGACTGCCAAGAAAACAGCCCGCCGCCCTGCTGGTGGTTGGCACTTTGGCTTATCGGTAAGCAGTTCTGCCAGTATACATCATAATACAGCGGCATGGGGAACACTGCCGCAGTGGTCTTTATGGGACCGCACTTGGAGGTCTGGCATTCTGATCACCAAACTTGTAATCAGGCCCTTAGTTATAGTTTGGGAAACCTTATTTATTTATTTCTAAACCAGACTTAAATTACACAAATATTACAAATTCTAAAGTTATAGTTATACCCTAAATTTATAATTTAGGCATCACATTCCAAATACTATATCTTCCACACCTCCGTTTACAGTGTTGTCAACTTGCTAACCACACTACATTAATTATAACTCATGCCTTTACGATGCACTGCTTCTAAACTTCCAAATTACATCACTTATGACATATGAAATTATAGCATTCATAACAACACTTATGACATCACAAATGATATATTTTATGAGAAAACTGTGCCTGGTAGAGTGGCTTTAAAAGTTTCATCTGTGCAAATTCACACCACAGAGGTGTCTTGGATCATATACTTGGTTTTGCAAATGACCAAAGATTGAGCAAATGCAATATGAAGAAAAGAAGTGAGTTTTGCCCAGTTCCTCCACCTTTTTAAGAAGCGTGGACGGAATCTAGTAAACAAACTGGTTTGAGTCCTGGAGAATAAACTGTACAATGTGGTAGCATTAGGGGCCCATTAACAAAGGAAAAGAAGGAGAAACAGAAATCAGGAAACCTCTGTATGTATTATGGTAATCCTGGGCATTTTATAAAATAGTATAGGAAGAGAACCACAATTATTCAGTCAATAAAATGGAATCCCCATCAGTAAAAGGAGTTGCTTTGATTGATGTAATCAAAGAAAAGGCAACTCCAGAGATTCAGCAAATGACTAACACCTGTAGCCCCTCACCTTGTTATTTCCTTAACTGCAAGATTTGGTGATACAGAAATTCATGGAGTTTCAGCCATGTTTGATGCAGAGTCCACGGGTAACCTTTGAGATATAAATTATGCCAGAAGAATTAAAATTTGTACAAATAAAAGGAAAGTTTATGAAACAGTCTGAGTTGTTGATGGCACTAACTTGTCCTCTGGTCCCATCACAGAAGAAATGGCACCAGTGGAACTGATGGGTTTAAACGGTCACCATCATATAATTAGATTCAATTTAATTGATGCTCCCAATTTCAACTGATTCTAGGATCACTCTTACTGACAGAATATAATCTAACTATTATTTGGGAGAAAAGAACAACTGAGATGAACTCTAGCTACTGCCAAGAACATTACATTAAAAAATCTGAGAAGGTTCAGAAAACTTCCCAAACCAATAATGTGGCTCAACAATCTAAAATGATCTGTACTTTTAAGACTGGTGAAATTCCAAATGATTACTGAGATTTTGCAACAGCCTTCAATGAAATGGGAGCTGAACATTTTTCTCCACATAGGTCATACCACTTAAAAATTGATCTGGAACCTGGAGCGGTTCTGTCATGTAGTCAAATTTATGCTTTCACCAAACCTGAAAATCACTATGTAAAGAAATATCTTGCTCAAAATCTAGTATCATGATTCATTTGTCCTTCTCATTCAATGGTGTCTTCATCCATGTTTTTCTTTCCCAAGAAGAATGGAGAACTTAGAACTTGCATTACTTAACAAGCACTGAACCAAGCCACCATTAAGAATAGATATCCATTGCCGTTAATTTCTGCATTGTTGAATCAAGCTAAAGGGGCACAGCTGTATTATAAACTTGACCTCTAGAGCAACTCTCACTTAATAGGAGATGTTAATGAAGGTGAATGGAAGACAGCTTTTAGGACCAAGTTTTTTTATTTTTTTTATTCAAGGTGATGCCATATGCTTTTTCTAATGTCCAAATGGCCATTCAGCATTTAGTCAGCAATGATTTGGAGGAATTGTTGGATACAGTGCCAGCAGTCTACATCATTGTTATCGTGATCTTTTCAGAGAGTATGGAAATACAAATGCAACATTTGAGGGCAATTTTGAAAAGATTACAAGAGCATCAGTTGTAATGGAAAACTATGCTTCTTCATGTTGAAGACGTAAAGTTTCTGGGAGTTATTCTCTCTTGAAATTAAGTTTCTAGGGATCCAGCTAAACTCAAGGTGATTTGAGATTCCCCTTCAAGAGGTTCTGTGAAGGAGGTGCAAAGTTTCATAGGGTTTGCCAATTTCTATTAGTGTGTCATTAACAGATTCACTTAATCCATCACTGCCAAGAAACTAGGGGCCATAAAGGATGCATCCCATAAGTAGAGATATTACCTGTTGGGAGCTCAGCATGTCATGACAGTGATTACTGACCATAGGAACCTGCAGTTCCTTAAAACCATATGAACACTTACTCCCAGGCAAATGAGGTGGCCCTTATACTTTTCAGACTTAAATTATGTTATCACATAAGGAACTGGATCAAGTAATGGAAAGTGAATGCTTTCTTTAGATTAAGCACAGAATTCAGTTTGGAAAATCGAGAGAAAATTTCAACCATTCCTACAGAAAAACTTTGCTGTGCAGTGATGTATTTTGAATTTGAAAGAGGAGTCCTGATTTTTTACTAGCAGAAGAGATTAAAAAATGAGATTCAGAGAGAGAAATTGTAGATGACCTTCAATACTATTACCGAGCTAATTATTTACCAACTATTGAAGTGCAAGGACTGGCTTTTTGAGCTTATCATATTAATGACCAACCTGGCTGGACATGAAGGAACTTGAAAGACAACGGATTTGATTAAGAGATATTTTTGATGGCCAGTTTTGGTTTCTCAGATAAGACAATGGGGGCCATTACAACATTGGCGGTAAAAGCCGCTTACCGCTGTGCAGAAGACCGCCAATACACCGCCACGGCCGCGGAATTTCACCACAGCTATTATGACCCAGATCTCGGAATCCACCGAAATTCAGACAGCCACACAAGTCTGCCACACCAAAGGTCAGTGATAAACTGGCGAAAACAAATCCTCCACAGTCACACCAACAGAAACACGCCCATGCTATTACGACCCACGAATCCACGCGTCGGTCTTTCAACCCCGGTATTCCATTGGCAGTACACACCGCCGCGCTCAAAATACATACACATCTCCAAAACACCGCCACATTGGACAATTCAAAATACACACACCTGATACACATACAAACACCACTCCCACACACCCAACACAACATAAAACACACACCCACAAACCCCTAGGACCAAAAATTAGAGACGAAGGCGACAGAGAGAGAGCACAGCAATAGACAACCCCACCACACAGAGGCACACGACACCATCACCCACACAACATCCACGCACAAAACACCCCACCCCACTACACATCACCACACTCATCACCACATACACCACCCCACACATCACCTACACCACACCATGGCATGCCAAAGACACCCCAGGTTTTCGGAGGAGGAGCTCAGGGTTATGGTGGAGGAAATCGTACGGGTAGAGCCACAGCTATTTGGATCACAGGTGCAGCACACCTCTATAGCTAGGAAGATGGAGCTATGGCGAAGAATCGTGGACAGGGTCAACGCAGTGGGACAGCACCCAAGAAATCGGGAGGATATCAGGAAGAGGTGGAACGACCTACGGGGGAAAGTGCGTTCCGTGGTCTCCAGGCACAACATCGTGGTTCAGCGGACTGGCGGCGGACCCCCACCTCCTCCCCCACAACTAACAACATGGGAGGAGCAGGTCTTGACCATTATGTATCCTGAGGGCCTCAGAGGAGTCGGTGGAGGAATGGACACGGGTAAGTCAAATCTGAACTATCATATCCCCCACCCTACCTGCATGCTATCACACACCCCCACCTTCACCCCCTCCCCTATCACTCCAACTCCTCACTAATGTACTAATAACACAAACCACACATCCCAACACCAAGCCCTGCATGACTCAACAAAGCATGCCTACTGCACATACCTAAAACAACCCCTAACCATCGCCACACAAGCCCCCACACAGTAATGCTAGCACTGGGGTACACGTTCACCCACCCATTGCACACCATGACACACACAGATGCAATAATCATGCTTTTATACCCCTGCAGGACCACTACGTAACGTCACCAGACAGGAGGGTCCAGACATCTCTACCCCACCCACAGAAGAGGCCCACAGTGATGACAGCAGCTCTGGCCAACTGGATCCAGATGACCAGACCGGACCATTGTGGGCCTCGGGACAGTCGGTTCCCCTCACACAGGCACAGCCTAACACTGACCTTCCACCCTCTGGTAACACCAGCACAGCACCCACCCAGCGGGCCCATACCTCCGTCCCCAGGACACGTCAATCAGCTGTGTGTCCACCACTACAGGGAACCCAGGATAACCCACCACCCCAACAACAACAGGGACCTGGGGGCAGTGGTAGTGGGCACACGGTCAAGGGGACGGAGGCCCAGGAACACAGGGGAACTGGGAGGGCTGCTGTGCGACAGGGAGCGGACAGGCCAAGGGAACCCACTCTCCACGAGGCCCTATCCTCCATCATGGGAGCATACCACCACTCCCAGGAGACGATGGCTACGGTCCTGGCCATATTTCTGGAGACCCAGCGTATGCAGGAGGAACAGTATTTGGGGTTCAGGGAGGAGCTCAGAACCATCAGCTCCACCCTGGGCACCATCGTAGGGGTGCTGAAGGACATACAGAACACCATGAGGGACACAGTGGCACTCCAAGGGGCCCCTGACACTAGCCTGGACGATGAACTGCCCACCACCTCCACCAGAGCTAGTGGACAGGACGCCCCGCCACAGGACCACCACACCAGCACCCCACCCCCTGCAGACGGAGAACCACCCCGCAAGCGGTCCCTGAGATCCAGGAACAGGACAGAGCACGATGGCAAGAACCCCGCCAAGAAATGAGACCACCCTGATTGTCATCCCACTGTCCCACTTTGTAACCCTGTCCATATTCGAACTGCCCCAGCTCCACTTCCCGTGCCCATATGGGCAGTGCACCTGTGAGACTAATAGACTGGACTCTGCCATGGACATTCCTCCACCATCACCATTTTGCCACCCCCTCCAATAATTAGCACTTCAATAAACACCCTTGAACCACAAAATAATCTGGAGTCAGCCTGTGATTTTGAAAATGTGTATTATCTATGACAATGACAAAATCCGTTTGAAAATGTAATGTCAACATACCTATGTCACACATCACAAGTCCATGAAGGATGCAAGCAGATGACACACGTTGGTAACCACACCTGTGAAACCATAATGGAAATGTACAACTCAGTTACCAAATACTGCTTCAAATTGACAGACAGGATAGAGGTAGAAGTGTGAAAGTAAATGTACTAGTAAAGAAAGTGTTCTCGCCTGTGTGTCACTGGAAATATTGCTGTATGACTGAGTCCCTGTTGTCAATGTCTTCGTCCTCTGCTTCCTCTTCATCACTGTCTACAGGCTCCACAGCTGCCACAGCACCGTCATCTGGACCATCCTCCAGCAGAAAAGACACCTGGCGTCGCAAAGCAAGATTGTGAAGCATAGAGCAGGCGATGATGATCTGGCACACCTTCCTTGGTGAGTAGAATAGGGAACCACCTGTCATATGGAGGCACCTGAACCTGGCCTTCAGGAGGCTGAAGGTGCGTTCGATCACCCTCCTAGTCCGCCCATGGGCCTCAATGTAGCGTTCCTCTGCCCTGGGATTCCTGACTGGGGTCAATAGCCATGACAGGTTGGGGTAACCAGAGTCCCATAATAGCCACACCCGGTGCCTCTGGAGTTGACCCATCACATAAGGGATGCTGCTATTCCGCGGGATGTAGGCGTCATGCACTGAGCCAGGGAACATAGCATTTACCTGTGAGATGTACTGGTCTGCCAAACATACCATCTGTACATTCATCGAATGATAACTCTTCCAGTTCCTGTACACCTGTTCACTCCTGTGGGGAGGGACCCGAGCTACATGGCTCCCATCAATGGCACCTATGATGTTGGGGATATGTCCAAGGGCATAGAAGTCACCTTTAACTGTAGCCAAATCCTCCACCTGAGGGAAAACGATGTAGCTCCTCATGTGTTTCAGCAGGGCAGACAACACTCTGGACAATACGTTGGAAAACATAGGCTGGGGCATCCCTGATGCCATGGCCACTGTTGTTTGAAATGACCCACTTGCTAGGAAATGGAGCACTGATAGCACCTGCACTTGAGGGGGGATTCCTGTGGGATGGCGGATTGGTGACATAAGGTCTGGCTCCAACTGGGTACACAGTTCCTGGATAGTGGCACGGTCAAACCTGTAGGTGATGATTAAATGTCGCTCCTCCATTGTCAACAGGTCCACCAGTGGTCGGTAAACCGGAGGATTCTGCCATCTCCTCACATGTCCCAGGTGACGGTGCCTAGGAAGGACAACAGCGACCACAGAGTCAAGCAATTCAGAGGTATGTACCCACAGCTACACAGAACCCGAAACAAAATCCAAAAAGTTCTCTGTATGTGTGTTGAGTCCAGGCCTAGGTATGTGTGACGCAGTTGAAAATGAAGCCATGTGGGCCCCTGAAATGGCGGATGCCTGACCTCTAAAGTGCGACAATGGGATGTGAGGTAACTGCGCTGACGTTCTACAGCATCGCGGTAGGCGGTCGTAGACCGCGGCGCAATGCTGCATTGGTTAACAGTGGACCCTATGGGTCCTAGGAGCCAATGACAAAGTGCGCCGGCGGTGATGATACACACCGCCGCGGACGTCACCGCCGCGGACGTGACCGCCATTTTCTATCTGTTCAATCACTCGATACCTGATCTTTGACAGGAGAGGACCTACACTGCAAGTGCTGCTGTGACCTCGGTCTGGAAGAGACAATGGCACGTGCGTCTGGGGAAAGGGCCCCTGCCTTCACTGCACAGGAGTTGGAAAAGCTTGTGGATGGGGTCCTCCCCCAGTACACGCTACTCTATGGTCCTCCAAACCAAAAGGTGAGTACATAGGATGCAAGTTGTATGGGCTATGCCTGGGTGGAGAGGGCTGGATGTAAGTAGGAAGGGGGCAGAGTTCTGCGAGCATGAAGGAGTGTGAATGCATGTGCCACATGGCAAGGGCAGGGATGTGGGCCACTCACTTCGACGGTGCAGTTGGTAATGACTTCTCTTCTTCCCCTGTACATGTCATGTAGGTCAGCGCCCACCAGAAGAAGGATATTTTGCGTGCCACCGCCAAGGACGTCCGGACCCTGGGGGTCCACCAGAGACGGAGCACCCACTGCCGTAAAAGATGGGAGGACATTCGCAGCTGGAGCAAGATGACGGTGGAGGCTCAGCTGGGGTTGGCCTCCCAATGTGGGAGGGGTGCCCGTCGCACCATGACCCCCCTGATGTTACGGATCCTGGCGGTGGCCTACCATGAGTTGGATGGGCGCATGAGGGCTTTACAGCAGACACCAGGGGGTGAGTACACTCACATTCTGATGACTTTGCGCGCAGTGGAGGGGTCTGGGTGGGGAAGGAGGGCTGTGGGTTTCCCTAGGCCAGGGCGAGTTCCGTAGGCTAGGCCCCTCCGTAATGCAGGCCATGTTGCACTCCACCTCACCTCTGTAGAGTGCCAAGTACAGGTATACATGCCCCTGTGTCATCTATGTGTGCAGATGTCCACCATAGCCATGTAGGCCATATCCCAGGAACTGCATCTGTAGAGGCCAAGAGCACGGCGTAGTGCAGGGGGTTGCTGTGTCAGTATTGTCCCCCAAGGGAGCGGTAAGCCATGCACTCAACCTGTCTTTCTTCTGTTTCCCCACCCCTTTTTGTGCTCCCCCTGTTCTTTTGTGCATCAGCATCATCAGGCGGAGGAACAGTGGCACCGGAGCATGAGGGGGCTGCATCCCACATGGCCATGGAGGGCCACACCACAGACTGAGAATACACCAGTGGGACGGAGGGCGAGGGGAGCTTCAGGGCGGTCAGCAGATCAGCAACCAGCGACACGGACTCGTCCTCTGATGGGAGCTCCCTTGTGGTGGCGGCAACATCTGTGCCCCCCACTTCTACAGGTACAGCCGCCACCCCCCCTACCAGCACCGCCCTCCCAGCAGCCCCTCAGCCTTCGCCCCGTGCCCGCTCATGCAGGAGGGTGGGCATCACCTTCTCCCCAGGCACTTCAGCCCCTGCCCCTGTCACCCCTGCTGCCCTCAGTGGGGAGGCCATTGACCTCCTCAGGTCACTCACTGTTGGGCAGTCTACCATTGTGAATGCCATCCAGGGTGTAGAAAGGGAGTTGCAACACACTAATGCATTCCTGGAGGGCATTCATTCTGGTCAGGCTGCCCAACATCGAACCCTGCAATCTCTGGCCTCAGCACTGATGGCAGCCATTGTCCCTGTGTCTAGCCTCCCCCTTCCAACTTCCTCCACCCAGACCCAATCCCCTGTACCTCAGCCTATCCCAAGCACACCATAAGACCAGCCTGCACACACGTCAATACACAAGGGCAGCTCAGGCAAACATAGGCACCACACATCCCACAGGCACTCACACAAGCATCACCCACATACAGACACAGAAACATCCGCTGCCTCCACTGTGTCCCCCTCCTCGTCGTCTCCCTCCTCCCTCCCAGTGTCGTCTACACTCTCCCCTGCATGCACTACCACTACAACCACTAGGACTTGCACCAGAACACCCAGCACCACACCCCGCTCACCTGCACTCACCACCCCCACTACCATTTACACGTCCCCTGTGTCCTCTCCCAGTGTGTCTGTGACGCCCCCTCCCAAAGTACACAAACGCGGGCTCACACACACCCAACATCCATCCAATTCACGACAGCCTCCAGAACATGCACCTGCACCCAAATCATGAAAAGTTACACCTCCTACAACCACCTCCTCTTCCTCCACTCCCAGACCCCCTCCAGCTACCCGTCCCAGTTTTTGTTAGAAACTTTTCCTGAGCAACGTTGACCTCTGTCCCACCAACCCCCCCCTCCAATTCATAGGTCCCGTAGTAGCACCTCAGCCAAAAAAAGTCCTGTACCAGTGGCGCCTAGTAGAGGTATGTGCAGTGCACCGGGCAACAGTGCAGCCAGTGTGACACGGAGCCAAAGTACAGCCAGTCCCCCCCCTGTGAAGCACCAGAAGTTGGACAGTGCCCGACGGGAGAGGGTGAAGACTCCTGCCGGCAAAGCCGCTCACAAGGGTCCCGGCGGGAGTGTCGAGTCAGCTCTGACTCCTCCCAAGGTGGGGAACGGGCAGAAGTCGCCAAAGTCTGGGAAGAGCAGCACGGTGGAGAAGGCCGCCATCCTCCCCGCTGCCCAGGACGCCACCGCCAGCCCCATCGTCACTGGTCCGGAGACCACCACCAGAGTCAGTGCCCAGGAGGGCAACACAATCGTCACTGGTCCGGAGACCACCGCCAGAGTCAGTGCCCAGGAGGGCAGCACAATCGTCACTGGTCAGGAGTCCACCACCAGAGTTGTCACTGGTCCGGAGACCACCGCCAGAGTCAGTGCCCAGGAGGGCCCCGGCAGCCACAGCCCCGCTGGGCAATGAGGGACCACCATGGCACACACCGCTGCACAGGTCAGAGACAGTAAAGTCAAGCACCGCTGAACAGGGCAAAGACCGCCATGGCAAGCACCGCTGAACAGGTCAGAAACTGCAAAGTCAAGCACCGCTGAACAGGGCAAAGACCGCCATGGCAAGCACCGCTGAACAGGTCAGAAACTGCTAAGTCAAGCACCGCTGAACAGGGCAAGCACCGCTGAACAGGGCAAAGACCGCCATGGCAAGCACCGCTGAACAGGTCAGAAACTGCAAAGTCAAGCACCGCTGAACAGGGCAAGCACCGCTGAACAGGGCAAAGACCGCCATGGCAAGCACAGCTGAACAGGTCAGAAACTGCAAAGTCAAGCACCGGTGAACAGGGCAAAGACCGCCATGGCAAGCACCGCTGAACAGGGCAAGCACTGCCAACTCAAGCATCGTTAGCCCATGTGCGGCAGGGGCAGTGACGGAACTGGGACCGTCACGGGGAGCGTGATGCACTCTGGGCACCAGTCCCCCTCCAGAACCAGTGGAGAACAGCATCCACTACCTGAGTCCTTAACAGGATGAAGCACTCTGGGCACCAGTCCCTCTCCAGAACCAGTGGAGAACAGCATCCACTACCTGAGTCCTTAACAGGATGAAAGCATCCACTACCTGAGTCCTTAACAGGATGAAGCACTCTGGGCACCAGTCCCCCTCCAGAACCAATGGAGAACAGCATCCACTACCTGAGTCCTTAACAGGATGAAGCACTCTGGGCACCAGTTCCCCTCCAGAACCAGTGGAGAACAGCATCCACTACCTGAGTCCTTAACAGGATGAAGCACTCTGGGCACAAAGCCCCCTCCAGAACCAGTGGAGACTGTTATCAACTTGAGAGTCTGTGGCTTTGCACTCCCCAGGATGGTCCAGTGGGCAAACCACCCACTGCAAAGACTTGTCAGACTGTGGCTTTGCACTCCCCAGGATGGTCCAGTGGGCAAACCACCCACTGTAGTGACTTGTGAGACTGTGGCTTTGCACTCCCCAGGATGGTCCAGTGGGCAAACTACCCACTGCAAAGACTTGTGAGACTGTGGATTTGCACTCCCCAGGATGGTACAGTGGGCAAACCACCCACTGTAGAGACTTGTGAGACTTTGGCTTTGCACTCCCCAGGATGGTACAGTGGGCAAACCACCCACTGTAGAGACTTCTGAGACTGTGGCTTTGCACTCCCCAGGATGGTACAGTGGGCAAACCACCCACTGAAAAGACTTGTGATACTGTGGCTTTGCACTCCCCAGGATGGTACAGTGGGCAAACCACCCACTGTAAAGACTTCTGAGACTGTGGCTTTGCACTCCCCAGGATACATCAATGGGCATGGAGCCCTGTCGTGGATCTGGCGTGGTGCAGTCATCCGGCTGAGGTGCCCCCCCTTCCCTTCCCCCTGAGGTGCCTGTTGTGTTTCTATCTGATGCCCCTGCAGTGTTCTCTCTGTTTCTGGACAGGTATCGTGTGTGGGCCTCACCCATGCATTTTGGGCCCAGTGGTCCACGGACATTGAAATGTGCATACCTGCACTACTAATCGTGATGTATATTTTTGGAATGTGTATATATTTTTGTATATATTAGCTTACAGTATTTTGATACATTACAATGGTTGTACTGATTTCCTTTAGTCTTTGCATTCTTCCGGGGGGGTTGTGGGTTGTTAGTGTGATGTTTGGAAATGCATTGGTGTGTGTGTTGTAGTGTGTGAGGGTCGGGTTGGGGTGTTGCGTGTGTGTGTCCCTGACTTTTGCCTCCCCTCTCCCCTATGTCGTAGGTGCAGTACTCACCGTTGTCTTCGGCTCTGGCGTTGCTGATGTTTGTAGAGGAGCAGGAACACTATCGCAAGGAGTATTTGGAGTTCCGGCTCCATGGTGCCCTCCTTCCTCGTGGAGTGTGTTGAGGTGAGCGTTTTCCCATTGCAAAAGCTGTTTCCGCCGTGTTTTTATCCACGGTGAATCCGCCCCAGAAACGGTGGCGGATTGGCCTGTTGTAATACTGTGGGCGGTACTTTGTCTTCCGCCTGTCTGTTGGCGGTGACCGCCGGGCTGCTTGTCTGTACCGCTGTGGCGGTCGGAGTGTTAAAGTGGCTGTCTATGTTGGCGATTTCCGCCACGGTCATAATTCCATTTTTTTCCGCCGGCCTGTTTGCGGTATTACCGCTGCTTTAACACCATCTGCCAGGGTTGTAATGACCCCCAATATGTTCTAACTTATGAGAAATGTGTTAGGGGAAGCTAACAAACAGCCCATTAATTGCCTTTTCTGAAATGTTTTCTTCAGTTGGCGTTCAAATTTCTCAGTCACTAAGGAGCTGCAAGTTTCCAAAATGGCACACTACAACTGTTTTCTGTTCCCAGTGAGTAGGGTCTCATTCACCCTCTTACTCCATTAGAGTTAAATAAACTATCAATTCTTTATATGTGGTTGAGTTTAGGAGTTTAAGAGACTTGTAAATTATTTTTAACACAATGGAGTTTTCATGAAGTAACTTTGATTTGGGGCATTGTTTTCAGACTGTATTCTGAGTGAATTGTGTATGCAATATGAAAGTAAGAGAACAACTCAAAGACAATTCAAGAACCCACAATAAATACTTTTCTGCAGGAAGCTGAAATATTGGAAAAAATGAATAGGCATCAAGCTTGTTTCAGTGGGTAAAGTGCAACTTTGCAAAAGATAGACCTCATTGACCAGAGTGGACTGGGAGGGCTATTGAGTAATGTCTCCCTAAAACCCAAATATGAAGGCTATTGGTAAGTGCCTGTCCAGTTTTGATTTCTGTCAAATGGGCAGTTTTGCTTTTTGCAGACAAATGATGATTTATTAAGCATATACAGTTACTGTTCTTAGAGAAGTGTTTAGAATATTTGCTATGCTTAACTTTTAGATGTTTGCCACAAAACAATTCAAACCAGCATAACAAATAACAGAAAGTGGTGCTGATGGTAAACAGACAGTAAGCTGCATATCTGACTTCTGAAGCAGTCTCTCTTTTCTTCCTCATCCCTTTCCCCCATGAACGCATTGACTTTAGAATGGAAGAATTTGTTTGTAAGTGAGCATTGGTTGGTGCTGGGAGATACTAATCCATTCCTGTGGAATCCATGATGAGCCCTGTCACAACTTATAATTAGTAATTATGTCAGAGAGTGTCATAACTAAGATATAGAGAGCCACTTTGGATAGTAAACGAAACCCATTAGAGCCAAAACAATGAGTGAAGCAGACTTTGAGAAAATGCTTTCTATCAAAGTGTGGTATTACTGGACTCAAACAGAGAAAATATCTCTGAAAGTCAGACATAGAATTATATACTTTAATTCTTAACTCAATTTACATTATACTCTAGCTCCCCATTAGACGATGGGCTTGGATGTGGGTCCAGGTTGTCCTTGATGCCATGCAGTCAGAGCGATTACATACATGTTGCTTGGTTGTTTCCACAAACCTCACACTATTGGGTTCAGGTATTGATACTCTTTTGAAAGTTACATGCATGGATCTAGCTTACTGGCCTCTTATACCTTTACTAGACTATAAATGAGTTAGAAAGTACACAGCCATGGCAGCTTATTAGCCAAATGAAGAGTGGTGCTAAAATGGGGGAAAAGTCAACCCCACAAACCTAAAGACTGCATAGTTGATCATATTTATTGCAAGAAAATTATGGACACTTACTCTGCCACTCTAACCATCACTTCAAATCCCCAAAACAATTGGGGATTCTGCCAAGATTACCTAATGTCACTTACCATAACAGATCAATGAACCTGGGATCCGTAGGTGACAACTCACGTAAAAAGTAGCAGTTTAGGTCAAAATGATGGTGGTCTGGCCTGGTTATAAAGAGAATGGATGTAACTTAACTTTGTGAGGAAACAGTCATACATAGATTTAGTGAAGATCAGTGAGATAGTAATACTAACCAACTAATTGTTTATGTTTTATAGGATGATTATGTTGCTATAGTCAGTTAAAAACTTGCCCACATCCCAAATTCTTATCTAAACAGTTATCAACTTGCTTCATCTCTACTGAATGTGAAATGCTTGGTCAACAAATATACATGAAGCTTTCTAAGGTATGATTGTTAGGAATACACAACACTCAGTGTGATACTCCAGTTACACTATCAAAGTAGTTCATGTTTTTATACATAGTTGTTGTATAGCATTGTGGGAAACCACATAAAATGATAAAATGATAAGAAGGGCCTGCATGCCATAAAATGTGCACAGCGGAGATTGGCTGTCTGCAGTGGTTTGGGCGCCTGGCCAAACAAATACTGTGTATTCATTGTAGGCAGCATAGAGGTGGGCATTAGATGGCAGGGGTGGTGCACAGCCAACCACTCTTCTCAGCCATGTGAAGCAGGAATGTCGGGTGCAGGTTGCCTAAGGGGGTTCAATGTATGCTTCACTTTGGATGTAATTTTAAAAATACAGACATTCACTGAGAAAACAAAGGTTAACATTATGTTATATTTCAGTATAGTAATAAGGTCTTAGCTTTTGTTTAAAATAAAACAGAAATTCACTGAACAAACCAATTGTTAAGGCACATTATAGTTAGCTGTTGAAAGGAGACAAGTAATGTTCAAAAACTGCCAACGTTTACCACTTGAGGTGTGGTGAACTAGCTGTATCTTGTGCTGCTGTCATGCAATGCTTATGACCTAGATCATCTTTTTCTGCTCACTATGCCACTTCAGATTTGACACAGCCATAGAAAATTAGCCTTGGTCCTGCTCCAATAAAATAAGTTCAGCCTGGACTGCCAAGCCAGGTGAACTGGAATAATAGCAACTCAAGACTGGTTTTGGACTGATTGTTCCTCTTGTCTTGCATAGCTTGCTATCAGCGGCACAGTGAGCACTGGACCCACCTCTGCGCATGTATGCATAAGGTGTGTTTCTGCTTAGAGTGGCACAGTGGATGAAAAATGATTGTTTACAATGAGGCTCCAAGCGATTGCTGGTGTCTCAGGTTAATTCAAACATTCCTTACCACACCTTGCGTGGCAGGATAGAGGTCATTTCTTGTACATTTTCCCTCGATTTCACAATCAAAATGTTTTTCATTTCTCATGCAATACACATCACTGTCTTTTTGTAGAGGTTACCCTTGCACTCTTTAAATTAGCATATGTTTATGTTTAGAAGGACAACTTTGTATTTTTTCACAAACAATATCTTCTTCACCTCTGCAGGAATTCTGTGGGGTCACAGAATATCATTATATGTGACAGTAACCTCGATCACAAAGACTAATTTGTGTCATTGAAATAAACTTGTTAACTAACAAGGTAAACCCAAGAAATATTCACCCTCTTTACAATTGCATTTAACCTGTTTTTCTTCTTTGAAATACATATTATATAATTATTCAAGTATGCCCCTTTTACATGACCTAAAGTTAGGTATCATGCTGAACTTTAGGCATCTTGACACATCCTAAAGTCAGATGTATATGTAAGAATATTCTACAAGATTCCTTGAAAATAACAAGGAACCACAAAGATGGAGATCAAAGACACTTAAAGGCGGAGGATTCTAAGTCAAACCCCCTGGAAAACTTGTATACTCAGACGCAACTGCCAACATATACGTGTCAAGAAGCACTAATCATCAACAAGTAGGCTATGGGAGAAATGACACAATAGTTGATGTGGGAGATTGCCCCAAAGGACACAGAGTTTGAGAGAGACACACACAGAATGAGTACATACTTACCACATAATTTCCATTTAGGAGAAAGCTTTGACCCTTATTCGGATTAAGCCCGAATCAAGAGGTATCCTGGCAAAGCTCTAAAATGAGACTAAAAAAAAAGGACAAGCTGCAAGTGCATGCAGATGGTCTACGGGCCACATATAGGTGGAAGAGGGGGAGCTTGGGGATGCCCCAAACTTTAGTACAGAGAGGTCTGAGGGAAAGAATGGCTTAGTGGATTTTCCAAGGGACCACTAACATTGCTGGTGAGGGTCAAAACGCTTGTGTGCAGGCCCTGTAGTACTTATGGAAAAGAAGCTGAATGGTGAAAGGTGAAATAGAGAGCGAAAGCTGAACTATCAAATCAGGATACCAGACTTTGTGCCCAGACTATGTCCAAACTGAAGGGGAAGAAAGAATCCTCGATAAATAATTTGAGTTGCAAATGGGTTCTGCCCATTTAGTTCACCAGGAATTTTTTGCTTTTGATCACTGGGTGTTTTGACCTTTACTGTGGATGTGTCTCACTACCTCATCTCACTCATGGCAATTTCATGGTATTTAGACTATTCATGTGTAACACTCGTGTCTGCCTTTTAGAAAAAGGAAGCCGCAATGCAGTTAGAATATTGGGCAGTGTGCTTGTTACATGTGAACATGTGTATATAAGAGGCTACTGTGCAGCCTGGTAGCTGGGTACAAATTAAATGCCTGTGGCAGTTTTAAACTGCAATTTCGACCTGTTGAAGTAACA
The DNA here is from genome assembly GCF_031143425.1 of Pleurodeles waltl. Taxonomy (NCBI): domain Eukaryota; kingdom Metazoa; phylum Chordata; class Amphibia; order Caudata; family Salamandridae; genus Pleurodeles; species Pleurodeles waltl. The sequence goes on from NC_090436.1 coordinate 511,583,878, forward strand.
CGTTATGACTGGCCTAAAACTTCATTTTCACAATGAATACATTACCCCTAAGTAGGTCTTATTGCCCATAAAGGTGGGGTGCATGATATTTAAATGTAGAACATGCAGAAATTAATTTTGAACATGTCCTGTTTGTAAAATATCCCAAAAAGCTATTTTCACTATAGCAAGATTGGCTGCTTCCAACGGGAAAAGTGGGCAACATTGCTACTTTTGATAAATAATAAATTTGGATTGGTAGTAGCTAGAAAAACAATCCAAGCACTTAATTTTATAATCATTGAAGGTTCTTTTTAATGGAGAAATAGAATTTTGCCTCCCTCTTAAGCAAAAGGCACTATTAAAAGTTTACAATTTTTCTCCCTAATTCTTGTAGGTAGTACATTGTCACCTGGCAGCTGGATGGCTCCCCTGGAGTGAGCTGCGGATTGGTCCCAGACAGGTGACAAAGGGCCCATGGGTATGTGGAGGGAGTTTCCCTCCTTGACAGGATGGCTTGGGCGCTGTGGCCAGTAGCTTGCTTAACTTTAAAGGGGCCTCCCCTCTTACTGACAGTTGTAGCTGACACTTGGGTCTGCCCTCTTTATTGTCCTGCTTGCCTAATGGCTAACTGGTTTAGAGTTAAGGAGAAGGAAATGCTCATTTCTAAGGCCACACCTCAGGGTGTACACAGGAACTCTGCACAAGAGAAGAAGGGTTGTACCTTATTAGTTTGTCCCTGATTGCCGTCCTGGAGGGTTGAGACAGAGGTCGAGGGATGATGTGGCATCCTAAGATTGACCAGGAGTACCTGGCATCTAGAACTTTGTACCCCCACTTATGAACCCCTGCACAAAGGAGATATGGAGAGCAAGACCTTGCATTTCGAAAGTGACAATGGAAGAACCCTTGACAGCTGGAATTAGAAGCCTTCTGAAGGACTAAGGACTTTGCCTGAAGCTCACCCCAGAACCAGATGGGTCTCTCAAGGGCCAGGTGGGTGGTCCTCTTATGTCCCTCAAGGACCAGTTTGGTGAAGACCTCGACTCCTGTGTCATCCTTGGTGTCAGGACAGCCAGAAGGCATGGGTCCTGGTGAGGGTAGACAAAGGAGGAGCCTTACTCCTCTCAAGGTATACCCTTCAGGGAATGCTCTGGGTGACTAGAGCCCAGGTGCAAGAAAAGTCCAATCTATTTCAAATCAGTTCCTCAGGCCTGAGTTATGCATGTTTGAAAAATTGACCTTTGACCCCAAAATGAAGAAACAGCATGTGTGCCTGTAAAGAGAGTAGAGACAACCACAACCTCTCTTTTATGATTGTTGGATAGTATTTGTTTACTGTTCTCCTTCCCTATATGGAATGGTAAGAGATAACCAACACTTAAGAATAATAATTCTTGCCCCTCTAAAGTGTGAGTCCTGGCAGTGATGACACACTTTCTTTTATTCTGGCTGATACCTCATTCCAAGCTGTAGGCAAAACTGTGTCTATTCTCCCCGGTCTGCTGTTTCTCTTTAGGATGTGAAAGCGTCTCAGAGAGAAAACAGACAGAGTCATAGAGACTCTGTTTTTTACATCTATGGGTCCCATCACCAACCCTTGTGTGCTTTTATGGCCAGTACATAAACTGTGTCGCTAGAAGTGTTTCCCCTTACAGTCCCTGCCCCTCGATTCACCCCCTCCCTTTTCTGTTTGCTGGGTGAACTGCTCTATCGTCACCACTGACCCAGAAAACCACAACACAAGAATTGTCTGGGGCCATAACTTGAGATTGGAGTCGTGGCATCGGGGAACAGCTGGCCCTCACTCTCCGGGCTAACTCAGGGATCTTTACTTCTTTCCTGTCGCAGAGGGTCACTAAAGGTCTCAGTTCCACATGTTTCTTTCCGAGCCTTCTTTGAAAGTCTTCCGGGCCTTTGGATCTTACTCTCCTTTTCTTTGGTGACTCGCTTCTGATCCCTCTCTTCCCATCATCTCTATCTCTCCTTTCTTCTGGTGGTGCTCCTCCACTTCTGCTGCTCCCGCTGTCTCTCGCTCCACTTCTGTAAGTAATTCGCCAGAATCAGCGTTTTCCGGGCAGTCCTCCCATTGTGTCTCCTGAACACCTTTTCTGTTCTGGCGGTGACATAAATGCATCTAAAGTGCTCAGTCCAGCTTCTATTGGGGCTCCTTTATCAGTCATGTTGAGGGGATAGCCATCGACCCGGTTACAGCGCCACTGATGTATTTTACAGCTGGGGTGGCTAAGCCCCAGGGGTTGGCACAGAGTTTATTTGTCTACAATCCCGGAGCAGTGGGGATGCGTGATGACTCTCCATCAAATGTTATATGCCACTGGGGGCTCCATCTTTCTGGTGACTGGCGCTAAGTTATTTAGGGCCTAGAACCCCATTTCTAGATTTCAGTGCTGCTGGAGGAGAAAGTGGAGCATTGCATTGCTACATATTGATATGGGGTGTCTTCCCTTTCCCCACATACAGGACTGAGGAGTGTGAGAGAGGCCCAGAACCAGGTTTCTGCTACTCCCATGGGCAGGAGCAGCAGGACAAACGCAGAGCTGCACCCACTGCAGGAGCTAAAAGGTAGCTTCTTGCATCGCAACAGGAGCCAATGGATAAAGACTGGCCTGACAACACAGGAGTATGCTCCCCAAACTGGCCATTTTAAAAAGAAACAAAAACTGAAAAGAAATGACATGCAATGAGGCTGCACAGCTATGTTAAACAAAGCAGTAGGAACAGCTCATAAAATATTCATGATTCCGGTGGGAAGTGCTTCATAATGCCCTGGAAGGACTTTTCTGCATACTTTTCTCTCCTTGTGGTGCTTCAATGAGGGCGGGGGTACAACAACGTTTATTCAACATGTTATGGTGGGGCTGCAGGTAGTGCAGCAGCCCGCAGGGGTGATTTTGAGAAATCTCATCCTATGTTGCAGAGATTTCTAGCTCATACTACCATCTCTGAAGGCCTTCAACCGATCTTCTTTGCTACTCTTGGGCAGTCAAGTGCTACAGTGGGGTTTCTGGTTCCCAGTAAGGAGATAATTATGATCCTATTAAGTGTGCAGGATTCACATTCTGTAGAAGTCAGTACCCAATTTCTCACAAACTGCTTGACAAATAAAACCACCTGGAGAAAGAGAATGGGCATATCAACACAAACCAAAGACAACTGTGAGTAAAGAGGAGCAGGGAGTGTGGAAGAATTAGATACGCAGAAAACAAAATGCTTCATGAAATAACTCAGCTGTAAGAAGACATCGTTACCTTTCAAAGTAAACTCAAGATAGAGATCTGGGATATGGAGCAAGGCATATAGTTTTTGAGTGAGAGTGTGTACTCACTTAAAGAATCTCTGGTTTAAAAATCAGAGAAACAAGAATTTATTAAACAAGAGTTAATAAATGTGAAGGAACAAATATTCTACAGGTGAAACTGATGTATATAGAAAATCTCATGAGGAGAAATAATATAAGAATTTGAGGAGTTGCAGTTGGAATGAATGCCCACAGTATTGAGGGATATGTCAAGAGACTATTCTGACATTGTCTGTTGATTGAAGACACAAGAATGATAGAGCTATGCATAACACCTAGACACCTTAGCCCGCCCGAAGGATCAGCACTCAAACAGATATACTCACAAGTGTTCACTGTTATTGAGCAAAAGAAAGAATAATTGAGCCAATACAGCAGAAGTGAGGCATCAGTTTTGGTAGGCATAAACTTTTTTTTACTAAAACCTTGCCATAATAATTTTGCGACAGGGAAGATCTATCAGGAATGTCACTGACTGTATTAATGCAGAAAGAATTTGATTCAGCTGGAGATTCCTGTTCAGCCTGATTTTCACCTCAAATGTTAGAAAGCGCAAGTGGGATCATTGAAAGAAGCCATGGAACTTCTAAAATTTTCAAGAAGAAAACATTTACAAACCAAAGATAGATCCCAAGCAAAAGCTAAAATATCAACAAAATCACAAAAAATTGATGCAGAACTGTATCCAAGTGGTCCATAGGAGAAAATTCATCCCAACTGACCATGGTGAAAAAAGCTAAGAATTGATTGTGCAAATGCAAATGTTGGAACACGCCTCCAGATAAAAGACAACACTCCCTTGGAACAAGTGAAAAAGAAAACTGAGACAACTTCATATATCCAACAAAGCTATGAAAGCAATGTTCAGGTTATTAGCTAAAAGGGGAGAATGGGAAAATTAGAATCACATCCCACATTACTTGTAGGGCAGTGGTTCCCAACCTGTGGTCCGGGGACCCCTGGGGGTCCGCGAAGCCTTCTCAGGGGGTCCGCGACTGCTAAAAATATTAAAAACTATTAATAAATATTGACAAATTAGGTCCCAAGCTTACAGTAATGACTCAGTGGGGGGTCCCCAGATTCCAGTGATGATTCAGTGGGGGTCCCTGGGTTCGATTAATGATGAAGTGGGGGTCCACAGAAGTCAAAAGGTTGGGAACCACTGTTGTAGGGTACATAAAGAGATGGGAGAGAGTCAGAGCACTTAGTGTTAGAAGTTTCTTTATATTTAACACTTGTGAGGCAAATTAAGTGGAGAAGTGGGGAATAGAGAATCTAGTTTGGTTGACACTGGAAACATGGTTAATATACCGTACAATAAAAAGTTAATTGAAAGACAGGAATATGATTAACTGCAGCTGAGAAGAGAAATATAATCGCAAACTGTCCAATACAGGGGCTGGTATGATTAAGATTAATGGCCTCAATATTAGTGGACTCAAGGGCCCGGCTAAAAAACTCTAAATTCTTAATTTGATACAATCCATTAAGTGTGGCAAATGCTTATTTCAAGAAACACATCTGATTAAAAAAGATTGGCTCTAAATGAAATCTAAATGGTAATGGTTTCCTATTCCACACTTTTTGACAAGCACAGGTTAGAAAGGGAGAGCACAGAGTAGAGGCTTTAAAGGAGAAGTGACATATTACATTTTGGAGAATGGAGGCAGACACTTGTCAGTGATACCTAAATACAGGTCAAGATAAATATATTAAAAAGGCAACCATGGAGATTATGGCTAGAGCACAAGGTGACATATTTATAGGAGGATACCTAAAGATTGTCATTGATGGGTCAAAAGACTGATTGGCACAGAAATTCAAGGGGGATTCCTAAGACTAGGGTGTATTAATTGCCTGCAATAACTGGGTCTGATAGATATTTGGCTCATGCAGCACCCTAGATACCAGGAACCACAGCATACTTATGTGTGACTGGATCACTTCTCACCTTCCACTACTGCTTCCCCAATAATACTATCCACCAACTTAGGTTATATCTCCCTATTGGACCATGCTCAAATCACTGTGACACCATAGGTACTCCCAGTGATATCCACGAATAGGATATGGAAACTGAATGATACTTTGCTACACAATAAAAAAGTTTGTAAACAAAATTCAGGCAAAAGTCTCAGACTACTTAAAAGAAATAAGGCATGAAATATAGCATTACATTTTCTGCGGGAAGCATTTTCTGTAGTAGGAGTGAAACATCTATCATTCACAGATAAGCTAAATAATTGATAAAAAAATAGGAACAGATAGAATACAAATTGAAAGAATGAGAAAAAATACATAAACACACTTTTTGACAAAAGATCACAGGTTAAGGCAAACAGCTCAACAGGGCAGACAGGTTAAACAAAAGTATTATGTGTCAGTAACAGGCCAGATAATATCCTCGCCTGCAAACTCAGAAAAATATCAGCATATAGGATATGAAAAATTAAAAATAAAGCAGGTCAAATTTATACAGGAGATCCCAACATTTTAGAAGCCTTTCAGAAGTAACATGAAGAACTTATTGCTCCTGAGGTGGTCAGTAACTCTGAGACTGAAGAAGACCCATTGAATACTCCTAGACCAACCTAACTAATTGAACAAGCTTAAGATTTGTAGATGCCAATACAAATAGAGGAAAGCCATTTATAAATTAAAGATAGGCAAGGCCCTTGTACAGATTGCCTTATTATACTCTTTTATAAAATCTTCTGTCAATTCCTGGTGCCTGTGCTGATCTGATTGTTTAACACCTTTCACAAAAAATACTAGGATCACCGGTTCCATGTCTCAGCCCATGATAATAATCATACCAAAGACGGGGAAGGACAAACAATTTGCCGTTCATATACATGGATTTCACATCTGTACATTGATGTAAAACTGTTCACAGGGATACTAGGAAGCAGGCCATGCAATTGTCTCCTGGTAAAGCTGGCTTTAGACCGAGATCAAACTGTAGGGGGAATACCAAGCAAATTATGCACTTGATTGACATTGTACATAGGAGTAGCAAAGAAACACTGCTAGTATCCCTTGACAAGGGAAAGGTATTCAACTAAGTCCTTTGGCCTTTCCTTAAACAAACACTGGTGACCATTGAATTATGACCTAACTTTAGGAGCTGGGTGATGAGCAGTTACAAAAAACCCAGAGTCTCTAGCTAGAGCAATTACCTGTTACTCATGCATGATGCAAATAGAAAGGGGAAAAAGACAGGGCTGTCCACTTTTCCTCTTGAATTTTACCCATAGGTAGAACCTTTTATGGAAAGAATACATTGAAATGAAAATGTATGTGTAGTCTGATTTCAGAGATGGTCATCCCTGTAATACACACAGAGCTAGACCTTTATGGTAGAATTGTGGGGTTTAGGGATAGCTGTGCAAAATCTCAGATCCTAAACATTACATTGCTAACAGAAGTTGAAATGTAGGGTAAATATAAATTCCAATGGACAGAAATCACAATAACATACTTGGGCATACAGATAGCTAACACTCAGTAGCAGACTACCCAGATTATTTACACATCATTTTTAAAAACTATCCAGCAGGCAGTCATGACACATGAGGTTTCTCTTTAGGACTTGGAGAACTGTGACATTGAAAATGACTACCTCCCAGATTTATTATCTTTTTCAAACTCTTTATCTACTGGCACCACACAGAGTACTACATTTCTACAGAACACATAGGAATGTTGTCTGGGCAGGGAAAAAAGGAGGTCCAGAAAGCAATTCAAGCAGCAAAATCTGTCAGTCAGTCAGTAAACTTTATTCAATTTATAATACAATTATAAAAGCATACAATAATTACACACAAAATGTATAAATACAATACAACCTCTAGTTAAAAATAAATCTCCTCCTTCAACTCATTACCAGGAATCTAAAAGAGATACTAAGAGAGTTAAACCAAATGCCCGATGAAAACTGCAAAAAACAATACAAAGGATGTGAATCTCAAGACCACTATTAACATAATGTCTCATGATTGAAAGTGCCCCCCTAATAAAATTTAAAATTGCTTTGCAGATCCTTTGAGATTCCAGGGAAAGTAGGAATCTGAGGCCATCAGGATACGATTTTGGCTTAACCTGTTTCAACAGTGGGAGTAAAAAAGCCTATCTTATTGAGTGATAAAGTGCGCAAATTAACAAAAAGTGAACAGTGGATTGGTGTTATGTATTATCACATGGGCAAGGCAGAAGATTTTTTGCCCGTCCACATTGTAAGGGGAAGGCTACCAGGAAATACACAGTACCCATACACAATCTAGACAGAAAAAACTGATACTGAGTATTATTAATTTTTTTAAACTATTTTTTTTTAAGTTTTGAACAAAAAAACATACATGTAGTGTGCGTCAACAGCATTGTTCAGAATACATTATCATTATCAATTACAGATCAGAGACATATACAATAATTTAATACAATAGGTAAAAACAGCCACTCAGTGAAGAGAAACACCAAATTATCCAGTGATAGCCTCAGGCTAGGGGTATAGCCCAGATCATTAAACAACATAGACCCTCATTACAACTTCGGCGGTACAACAACGGCGAGGCTGCGGGCACCAGAATACCGCCAGTGCTGGCGGTATTTCTGGCTCCCTATTTTGACTTTTCCGCTGGGCAAGCGGACAGTAACAGTTCGGGCAGTGAAATGCGCACCCCAAGTCCCCCTTACCACCAGCCTTTGCTTGCCGGTGTTTACCGCCGTGGACAGGCTGGTGGTTGGGGACTCATAGTGCAACACCGCTGCCCTGGGGATTATGACTGCCAGACGAAAGCCTGATGGTATAATGGAGGGGCCAGCGGTATGGCTGTGGCTATTGCGCCATGGTCACAATAGCTGGCGGAACACCCCCAGCCTGTTGCTGGTGTTACGGCCAGCTTACACTCACCCGCCAGGGTCGTAATGAGGCCCATGATGTTTTATTGTGCTGCATTTCACACTTGACTGTCAGAAAAATAGAGCAGGCTCATAATCCTGGGGATTGTAGTCTCTTTCCCTCGGAGCTCTCAACCAATGTGGTGTTGTCATTCTCTGGAAACCTACTCAGTAAGTGAGACGAGAGGTGTATGGCTGTAGCCGCCCCCTCATCCGTGTATGATACTTTCAGGTGATGTTCCTTTGCCGCTCCCCATTCCAATATGTCACGGAGTCAGTATGTGAACAATAGGACCCTTGTACTCATATAGCCAATGGCCACCCTCCTCTTCCAATTGGGCCAGTCCATAGTGAATTCTACACCCTCTGAGTTACACCACCACCCACAAGAGACAGGGAAGTGAGGTCAAGGGTACATGTTTTTCAGTAATTGACTCAACGCGTGATACAACCTGATACAGCCTGCCCCCCAGTAAGCCTGTTGGGTAACATATGTAACATATGTACAGTGTAGGTAGTAAAAGTGCAAAATTTGTTGTTATAGGATACAGTACGCATCAGGCCTTATGCACTCGTGCAGTCTGAATTCATTATAAGGGTACCCAAATCCCTCTCCTAGGTGTGGGCTACCAGCATGGTGTCATGTCAGATCTAAGGGCTTTATAAAAGAGTGTGATTAAATGTCTTCCTTCTCCCCAATCGAAGATGCCCTCCGGAACTGCAGAGGCCCAGGGTGCCTCAGGGATATCCACCCAGAGCTCTCTCGCCACACTTTCCAGTTTGCCTACTGTAAGAAGTTGTGAGGACCTATCCCAAAAGTGTCTCGCGCTTCCCTGAAGGTAAAATAAGGTATGCCCCGGGTACAGAGCACCTGCCTCCATACAACCCCCCTCTCGACACTGTGCCATAGACATAGTGGAGTCTATATTCCAAAAAAGCCTCAAATCCTATACGTTCAATGCCCCACTAAAGGGGGCTCTTCGGATGACCTTGTGAACCACCTTTTCCCATATGCTGGCTGTATGGGTAACCAGGTATGGAACCAGGACCTCTGATCTGCCCCCTTCATTAACATTTGGGGTAATGGATCTCCTCCGAACCCTTTTCCCAGCAGCCGCTTTTCCCAGTTGTCCAATGGGGCAAACCACTTGGCTGCATGTTGTAGGTGTGCTGTATAATAATAGAATTGTATGTCTGGGACAGCCAATCCCCTATCTTCCGTAGCCATCTTCAGGATTGCAAGCACTACAACTCTGTGTCTGTCTGCCCATAGGAGAGAAATGAATAGACTATTCAATTTGTAGGAAAAACAAACCTCCAAGGCAAACAGGGAGTTTTGCACAGGATAGAGGCAACAGGGGAGGAAAACAATTTTTGCCACTGCTACCCTGCCCATCATTGAGAGCGGAAGCCTATTCCAGAATTTAACTGAGCCCTCTAGCCCCTTTAATACACTTCCTACATTTTCTTGCCTGTGCTGTGCCTAAGTATGTGTTAATCAGATATAAAAAAAACTCTAATTCCAGTGAAGAACCACACATGACAGTTGTGTTCTTTGTTTCCCCTCCAAGTCACCTAATGGTAATAGCAGCGACTTATGCTTATTGATCCTGAGTCCGAAGATCGTGCCGAAATCCCTCAGAGACTGCATCAGGATAATGACTGACACACCATTAGTTTGTAGCTAGATCAGCGCGTCATCCGCATATAGCGAGACAACATGGTTTGTATCGCCAACCTTAATCCCCCATGGTGCCAGCTCAGCAACAATGCAGGAGGCTCAATTGCCAAGACAAACAAGAAGGGCCAAAGAGGGCACCCCTGTCTAGTACCCTGTCCCACTGGCCAAGCATCCAAAAGCTCCCCTCCCACTTTAGTGTGCACCAAGAGAGCTGTGTCTAGGAGGTATATAGATGAGCAGAAATTGAGTCCCAACTCCATGCTCCGCAGCACTGCCATTAAAAAGTCCCACTCCACACTGTCAAATTCCTCTTGGAGATCTAGGGAGACCAAGGTCTTCTCACCTCTCCCCTCTACTGTAGTATGTAACACATGCGTTAGTCTGCAGAGGTTATGTGCAGTGCTGCGTGTCAGCATAAAGCCACACTGGTCTTCATGGACCAGTTCCTGAATCACCCCAGCTAACCTCGCCCCCAATACTTTACATCATATTTTAAGATCGATATTAAGCATAGTGAAAGGCCTGTATGCAGCAGTGTCCACTGGGACCTCCTCAGGCTTCAGCATTAGGCACACCACCACTTCTCTCATGGTTTGCGGAAGTATGCCCCCCCTATTCACCTCTCAGTGGACGTCCAACACTTTGTCCCCCAGGGCCTGTGCAAAGGCCCTATTAAACTCTGCCAGGTAGCCATCACTACCCGGCGCCTTGGACGTATTGAGTGCCTTTATGGCTGTGCTCACTTCCTCCAAGGAGATGTCCTCCTCTAATCCCTGGACAGCCTCCCTTTGTAAACGAGGAAGCCTCACCCGGGCCAGGAATTCCCCCAGTCTGCCCTCTTTGTCCCACCGTCCTGCTTCATATACAGATGCTGTAACACCAATAAGATGTTGCACCCCCGGGACAACCATTGACCTTGTGCTTTATGTATGGTCAAAATAGGGGTTATCTTCCTCTCCCATCAAAGAAGCCTCACTAGCAGTGTACTTGATTTATCCCCCTCCCTATGCAACATTTGGCGATACGTTTTCAAGCCAGTTTTGTCAGAGTAAATTAATTTCTCTATGAGCTGCTAAGATCTCCCCACACACTTCAGCTGTGGAGTGCTCCTGCCTCTGGAGATTAGCTAATTGGTCCTCTTTTTTTCAGGTCTCTTATAAGTCTCCTGCGCATTCCACAAATCCACAAATGCACCACCTGACTACCGTGTTAAAAGCCTCCCACTGCCCTAGTATTCATTGTTACCCAATTTTTAATCATGTATTTTGCTATTGCAGTTCACAAGTCTGCCCTACAGGTCATGTCCGAGAACAAGTCGAATGGCATATGCCATGGCCGACCCCACTTAGCCTCTCGCCCCAAGCGAGAGTCAGTAAAACAGGGGCATGATCCGAGCGGAACCTTGCCATATGCAGTAACGCTTCTATCCAAACATAATCTAATCCTCCCACCAGAAAGCAAGACAGTCAACTGTAAGTTCTATGGGCCCAAGAGCAACACATGTATTCCTTGCAATCCGGATGTAACATACGCCACCCATCCAGTAGCTCCAAATTCTCCATTGCCCTCTGTATTGTGCCTGTCATCAGGTGATTGGTACCACCCATGGGCAGATGATGATCCCTCTCCCCGTCCAGCACACAATTGAAGTCCCTATCCCAGATTATGGGAGCACCTATACTGCCAAGCAATAAGTCCTGTAACCCTTCAAAGAACCCTTGGTCGTCATTGTTTGGGCATACAAATTTAAGCTTGTAGTCTCTTCCCCTCCCAAGGGGCACTGAAGCAGGACATACCAACCTTCCACATCTGCTTCCCTGTAAGTGAATGTGAACTGAACGCTGGGCCCCACCCAAATGATCACCCCTCTAGCAAAAAAGGAGTACAAGGCAGAAAACAAATGACCCCTCCATTTTATGTGCAATTTCTGTGCCTCATCTACCCCCAAATGTGTCTCTTGTAGGCATGCAATTTGGATCTTACGTTGTTTGAGAAAGGAATGAACTCTGTAATGTTTAGTGTACCCCCTGAGCCCTCTGACATTCCATGTTATTATATTGAATGTCTCAGCCATGAGCACTGTAATGTCCTGCTCTAACTGCCACTCCCATTGCTGCCTCCCCAGCAGACCCATTCAAGGAACCCCAGCCTTTCACAATCTTTCGCAGTCTTGGTACGCACGCTACAACAATAACTAACAAAGCATCTTTAACTTTAGTGGCTAGGAACAATCTCTCCTCCCCGGATATGCAGCATAACAACAAAATTTCACACTGCAAATCCGCTGATTTCTCACTGTCAGGACTCACAGCCTTCCAGCATCCCCAACCAATGCCTATCAGATGGAGAGGCTACCCACCCAAAGTCAGCGCCTTCACAGCATATTTCTTCATCAGGGAATACAATGAAAGTAATATATTAGTAACAGGGCTCTCCACTCCAAGTTCTTAAGGTATATATGTACTACTTCCCGCCTACTACACTACTGCCTGACCTCTGCGTGTCTACAGCATAACCAGACCAACTACCCGTGGAAGAAAAGTAACATTCATAGTGGTTATATAGTCAGGGACATCATGACATGCCATCAGCCCCAGATTCCTCCTGCATTGCTGTCTCTTCTTGCATTGATGAAGTGGCTTCCGCTTCACCCTGCTGGCTGGAGTGGCTAGTGCCATGGTTCCATTTGCCTAAATCTCCACTGTACAATCTCAGTCCTCTCAAGGGACTGCCGGCTGGCCACCTCCAATGTACCTCCAGCCCCTGGGCCAGTACCTGTCCTTACAGCCATTCTGCGTGATTCAGTTCTTCATGCGGGATTGTGCTCCTTAGGTGCTTTGTCCCAGATTTCCAGCCATTGACACACATCCTTGGGTGTATCAATTAAACGTGACATGCCTCCCAAAATGACCTTCAGTCTGGCCGGGTACAATAGCATATATGATGTAGGCCCACGTAGTGGAGCTTGGCTTTAAACTATAAGAAAGTCTTCTGAGCACCTTGCACTTTGTTTGCATAATCTGGGTAGATGGAGATCTTCTGATTCTCAAATCTGGCAGCGTCCGTGTCCCTGGCCGCTCTAAGGATGATGTCCCTGTCCTTATAATTCAGAATATGAGCGATTATAGCCGGTGGTGGGGCCCTACTCTGCTGCGGTGCAGACAGCACACGGTGCGCCCTCTAAGTAGCTAACATGGGAGAGAGACCATCAGGCTTCAGGGTACCTTTTATCCAGGCTTCTACAAACTGCTCAGGATGCTCCCCCTCTGCTTCTTCATGGAATCCTAGGAGTCCTATGTTATTTTGGTGAGAGCGCCCTTCTGAATCTTCCACCCTGGTTTCCAGAGCCCCAGGGCAAGACAGTAGCCGCCACCTGCTTCTTCAGGTTGGCCACCTCCATCTGGAGTTCCTCAATGAATCCCTCTGCCAGGTGAACCTTATCTGAGACTTTACGGAGGTCAGTGCGCAGGAGATTGACCACTATGACCAGTTTCCATTTTATTTTCCAGGGCTAACCAGGAGCCTTGTATTGTTTGCAACAACTCCGCTCTCGAGGGCTCCCCAGTATCATGGTCAATGCCCTGACCCACCCGGCCAGAAGTATGGCATGTGGCATGCTGCGATGGAGGTGCCAGGAGCACATAATGATCCATTGTATTGCTCTGGGGGGTCCCTTGTTGTTTATTCTTCCCCGCATGTTACAGCTGGCACAAGCCTCAGTACCAGTTCACACCTTCACTAGCCAAGCAGCCAGCACCTGTGTGCCGCCCCTCCACAATGCAGGCCAGGGTCAGGCACCCACCTCGGGCCCCCAGTCCTTTTCCCTGGTGCAAGCCACCTCTGTATAGCCTTGTCCCACATAGCAGCACAGCTCCGTGTGCAGGCTTCAGATCTACAGCGTCCCCCACAGGTCCCAACCAGTGAGGCAGTGCCCCAGGGAATAGCACAGCCACCATTGCCGGCTCAGGTTCAATGATCAGTCCGCAGCACCATCCTTCAAGTGCTCCTTCCAGTGCCCCACAGGCCTGGTAGGCCGATCACCGCTGCCTGCTCCTTTGCCTCATCTGCTGCCAGGGACAGTGGCATCTGTCAGCCCCGTCCTGACACAGCAGCACTCGACAGGCCACCATGCAGCTCGGCCAGCCCACCACGCGTAGGCCACAGCAAGCTACAAGTCAAGCCGGGGTCAGGCCCCTCTCACTGGTCCGAGTCTCCAGGCCCAGAGCTCCGATGGCAGCCAGAGAGCTCCTGCCCACCCTGGATCCAGTCATCAACGGTCAAAGCCTTCCTTGGCTTCAGGCCGCCCCCAGTGCCGCCATTACAATTACTGTCACCAGAGGTGCCTCTGCGACTCCTGCACCCTGAACATGGAGCAGCACTAGCGCGAAGTGCAGGCCTACTTATGAGCATCAAGAGAGCCCTTTTTCATCAGGAGTATGTAGGATTATTCAAGGTCTGTATGGAGCCTTTCAGGTGCCCATCGTGCATGGCCATGCCCCAAGCGATACCAAGTATGTAAGGCAGAAGACAAATGGAGCTGCAAAACAGGGGTAGGTAATTAATCAATGTGTTCAGCAATAACTTGCTGTCTAGAGGTTGAGCTACCTCAATTGTCCCAAACCCTTTCCCAAAAGGCCTCCTTGATTTGAGCTTTCGCTGATGTTAAGATGTGGAAAGGATCATTGAAAAGAGCAATTAAACCTCAATCATTAAGAGCATGTTTGACATATCTGAGCCAAGGAATTTTCTTAACATTACATGTAGACAAACGGTCACCTAAAATTAGTCTGAAAAATTCAAGTTGAGATAGTGCAAACCTAGCTCTGAATGACAGAAGGAGGATGACAAACCCCTTGAAACCATCAATAGCTTCCTAAGGAAGCATTCTCAATGAAGGCATTCTCAACAAGTTGTAACTCTGAGCAATCAACATATCCCCAAACACCTGCCACACATTTTGTGACCGAAATACAGTTGGCTCTATATAGAGTCATAATCTTCTTGACTGGTTTCTTTCCAAGTCTGGCAGCAAAACAAAAGAGGTCTGCCTTCACTCTATTATCTTGCTGGACCATTGGCGATAAGAGCGGTTTCCATTTCAGCTGGTTGTTAAAAAGAATACCCAAATGTGAAATATGTATGACTTTATCCACCAACTTTCCTTGACTATTCATTTTTGCTGTTTTTGGCCCACAAATCATTACATCTGATTTTTTTAAGATAAAGTTCCAGGTCTAAGATGACCATGAAATCTACAAAAGCGTCTAGAGATTTTTGTAGACTGTTAGCTTTCCTCGCCAGAAGGGCAGCATCATCAGCATAAAGAAGTGATGAGATGGGAAAGTCACCAACGTGGGATAATCTAACTTCCTTTGCCAAAGATAGGCTTCTCATCCATTCAAATATACAAGAACCAGTAAAGGGGCAAGGATACAACCCTGTTGTACCCCCTGGCTTGGGGTTATACTGTCAGTACTATAACCATTAGAACCATACCGAACCCTCACCGTGGTATTCTGGTGTAATCTCCAAAGTAAATGTACCAAGGGCTCCTCTACCCCCATTCCTTCCATCAAATTCCAAAGTGTATTCCAATTTGCAGTGTTGAAAGCAGACAAGTCCAGCTAGGCCAAATACAATGAACACTTCATGGACTTGGTGTACTTGCTAACGATTAAGGCTAGGTTTAAACCCTGTTCAACGCTTTTACGACCTTGTCTAAAGCCATATTGTGTACCTTCATAATATGTCATTTCACTGGTCCATACCTCTAAGTGAGCTAAATGGACCCTACCTAACACCTAAACGGTGGCATCTAGCAGAGAAATGGGTCTATAGCATACAGAATCATTTCTGTCCCCTCTTTTAAGAATAGGGACAACAATGGCCTTTTTCCATGTGGTGGGAAATGGACCAATAACTCAATCAGTCACCTTAATGGACCACTGTTCTAATTATTGCTAGAGTATTGTACCAATATCAAATTTTTGTGTGCACCCATGTACTACTCTTTCCATTCAGCTTCTGTTGGTGCTCTCCCTACCTCCTTTTCCCATATTTTTGCCTTGGGTCATTTGCTATTCTAGGCTGGAATATAAAGAATTTCTAGACCTTTAAGATTAGTTTATTTGTTTTTCTTTGTTGATAAGCCATCGTATAAAACTAGCTAGATGTCCGTTTACCATGTATTTAATTCAATTGTGGATCACCTACTGTCTAATCTGATTGTAGATGAACTATTCTGACCCTGGAATACCACAGAGGTTTTGTATATCTAAAATATGCTTAATCGCTTTTTCACTTAAAAGGACCCTCAATCAATTACATCTTTTGTTTGTGTCATTTTATTTTCGAGTTAAAGGAATCATCAAATCTTTCTCAAGTTTATACATTATGAGAGTATATTACGTAATACAAATACAATAACTTTTTGGCAACATATAAAATATATATGATGTTGTTTGACCACTATGTTAAATGAGACCCACTTGTGCACAAAAGTAAAGAAAGTACTGAAATGATCCTGAATGTTCGGCCATCATCTGTGGTCTCGGTGTGGTTTGTGGAGTGTAACTGGGCCGCATGAGAAAAGACTTAGGTGATTTATGTTTGAAATGGCCCTTTTTGCAGGGTCATCCCTAACCATTTTGCCTCCTTCCTTTAATTTTTTCTGACCAGATTTTGTTGGCTTTTGGACTCCGGGCACTTTACCACTGCTAACCAGTGCTAAAGAGCAAATGCTCTGTGTGTAAATTGGATTGGTGATTGGCTTATCCATGATTGGCATATTTGATTCACAGGTAGGTTCCTAGTAAAGTGCACTAGAGTTACCTAGGGTCTGTAATCAAATGCTATTAGTGGTTCTGCAGCACTGATTGTGCCACCCACATTGGTAGCCCTGTAAACATGGCTCAGACCTGCCACTGCAGTGTCTGTGTGTGTAGTTATAAAACTGCCAATTCAACCTGGTGCACCCACTTACCAGGCCCACACCTTTCCTTTTTATACATGTAAGGCACACCTACGGTAGACCCTAGGTAGCCCCATGGGCAAGGTGCAGTGCATGTTAAAGGTGGAACATGTACTAATGTGTTTTACATATCCTAACTACTAAATCCGGTGCTCACTGTTGCAAGGGCTATCCCTCTCATAGGTTAACATGGGGGCTGCCTTTAAATAACTTTAAAGTGTAGATTCCCTTTGGAAGCGGATAGAAATATGGAGTTTGGTGTCTTTGACCTCACAATTTAAAAATACATCTGTTAGTGAAGATGGTTTTTAGATTGTTGGTTTCAAAATGCCACTTTTAGAAAGTCAGCATTTTCTTGCTTAAACCATTCTGCGACTCTGCCTGTTTGTGGATTGCCTGTCTGGTGTCAGTTTGACAGTTGGGCTGTTTGTGAATCCCCTCTAGACAGTGAGGCAAAGGGATCTGGGTTGTAGCCTGCATATCCTGATGAGCCATCTGTGCTAGAGAGGAGGATGGAGTGGTCACTTACACCTGAAGTGGCTGTGCCTGCCCACTCACAATGCAGTGTCCAACCCTCTGGTGTGGGTTTAGGGCGTGGCCTGGGCAAGGCAGGATCTTGTGAACAACAGAGACTTTCCTTTGAAGTATGCCTACTTCAAAGGCAGAAGGGGATATAAGTATTGGACCCAAAACCCTTGAAAATCAGATTTCTTCAAGATCGCTTCTGGAACCAAGAGTAACCTCTGCCAAGGAGAAGAGCTAAAGACCTGAGGAGACGTGCTGTCCCTGCCTGTGACTGTGCTCTGTTGGGTTATCCTGCAGTTACTGCTTCGGCCTGTGCAAGGGGACAAAGACTGTACTTTGTTGTGCATTCCTGCTTGTGAAGAACTCCAAGGGCTTGAACTGAGCTTGACTCCTGTTTTGAAGTCTCAGGGCCATCAAAGACTTCATCTGCTAACATCTGGACTCTCTGCTGAGACTCCTGCCCTGCCAAGTGGTGTCCAATCCAGTCCCTGGGCTCTTGAAAGGTGAAGTTGGTAGACAATAGCTGAAAATCCATGCACAGAACCCGTGCGGGGAAATTTTCAATGCACCATCTGCAACGCGGCTGATAAATGACATGCTGCCAGCTCAGCGGCTAAAATCGACACTCTACCTGCATTGAAGCTGGGAGATCGACGTAATGTGGCTGGAGAAATGACATGCAACACCCACTTGCAGCTGCTGATAACGACGCAAACCCCAAGCAGCATGGTTTTCCAACACCGTGCGAGAGGATTTTCCACGCATAGTCCCTGGGCGTCAAAGTCAACCCGACTCTCTTGCGAGGGAGAAAAACAACGCATCGCCGACCAGACTGGAGAAGAAACGATGCACGGCCTCCTTTGCGAGGAAGGAATTAACACATCAGTGCCTTTTTCGATGCATGTTCGCCGGTGCAGCTTCATTTTTATGCTCATCAAGTCCTTTGTGCAAAATTATCGTTTCCATAGTTTTCTATGTTCTTATTTTTTGGAAAATTCATATTTTAACTTGTGTATGTTGGATTTTTGTAGTTTCGGTCTTGTTTGAATAAATAAATATTGCCTATTTTTCTAAACTGGTGTGATGCCCATTTTGTATTGTTTTCATTGTATTACTGTGTGTGTGGTACAAATACTTTACACATTGCTTCTGAGTTAAGCCTGCCTGCTTGTGCCAGGCTACCAAGGGGGTGAGTGAAGGTTAACCAGGTGTGTTTCTCCTTTGCCCTGACTAGAATGACGGTCCTTGCTTGGACAGGGGATACCACCTGACTGCCAACCAAAGACCCCATTTCTAACAATATATACATAATATGAATTTCTATGGTTTTCTTTTATTCTATTTTCTAACTAAAACATTCCTGTAAACTTTGTTTTTTTCAGTGAATTTCTATGTTTTTTTAACATAAAGTGATTTTAATTACTGCACCTTAATGCAACCAATACTGTGCAATACAGCCAACCTTCTATAACTACCAAAGCCCGCGTCACACATGGCCTTCAGTGAGCACTGCGGGGGTTGGTTGCAGGGCCTGGCCTGTGGCCAGGCCCTGCAACCAACCCCATATAACCACCCTACCCCACATTCCTAAGTCTCTGAGTGGGTCAGTGAGTGTATGCATTAGTACCTCAGTGGGTCTGTGAGTACGTGCATTGGTCTCTGAGTGTGTCCGTGAGTAGATTCATGAGTCTCTGAGTACAAGTGTGAGTGGATGCATGACTCTGTTAATAGATCTGTGAGTGGATGCATGACTGAGTGTTTCTGTGGGTAGGTGCATGAGTGTCTGATTGGGTCTGTGAGTGGGTGCATTAGTGTCTGAGTGAGTCTAGACTGGGTGCATGAGAGTCTGAGTTTGTCTGTAAGTGTGTGCCTGAGTTTCTGAGTGCGTCTGTAAGTGAGTGCGTGAGTCTCTGAGTGGGTCTGAAAGTAGGTTTGTGAGTCTCTGAATGGGCCTGTGAGTGGGTGCATGAGTGTCTGAGTGGATATGTGAGTGGGCCTGAGTCTCTGAGTGGGTGTGTGAGTGGATGCATGAGTCTCTGAGTGGGTGTGTGAGTGGGTGCATGAGTCTCTGAATGCTTCTATGAGTGAATATATTAGTGTCTAAATGAGACTGTGAATGTATTTCTTAATTGTTTTCACTGATATTCCCAAATTAGTCGCAACATCACAGGGGAGGGCATGCTGACTGTCGCGACAAATTCTCGAATATCGCATGTGGACAAAACAAGCCTGTTTTTACACATATTATATACATCAGGGCCCCCTCAAATATCCCTGGATTCCAGCTATAAGGTCTGGGTACATCTACCGTACTCCTTATAGTACTTTTGATTTTAATTTTCAGCTCTGGGGACCATGTCCTGTTACCTAAAATCGTGGGCTTGATACTCTGCTCAGGTTGCAGCCATTCCTGTTGGTACGTGCTTTCGCAAATTTTCATGGGTAATTGCAAAAACATTGTGAAAGATCTGCAGCCCTAGATATACAAATTTCCTTTTCCTTTAATATCTTGAAAACTACTGAACGGATTTACACCAAATTACAAAAAGCACAATATGTGGAACAAAAGTTAGCTTTCTGCCAAATTTGTGTAAATCTGTCTAATGGTTTGGGATGTAGTCGTGTTCAAAACTCCGATGCGCATTAACATTGGAAACACAATTTCTTTGACCCCCCTTATTCTCTGCCCCTGCTTGATGAATCGGACTGAAACTTTCCAAGTGCAACAAGAATGAAGTGCACACTTTTTGGGAAAATTTCTTTAAGATCTGTCAAACGGCATGTATAGGCAACACAAAAAACACTTTTCCTACGGAAACATGGTCCTAAATATAACTACCTACTGGCAGGCAGCCTTGAATGAAAGTATCTCTAAATTCTATGATGATGATGATGTTTGCACATCGTTTCGTATATTTGGGGATTGGATTGAATCAACAGGAGAGATGTTGGTCCCTATAAAAGTCAGAAACTCAGTTCATAAGAGGGTAAATGCCTGATGAAAGAATTGAAAAAGGCATGCAAGAAACAGTAAAGGAAATGGAGACTACTATATGATGAGGAAAATAAAAAACTGTACAAGAAAGCAATAATAAAAACATTTCATCATGCCATACGGACAGCGAAGCTGAATGATGTCTCAGCTGAAATTAAACAAGCAGCTCATCCCGCCAAAGAACTGGATGCAATTGTCAACTCTGAGGCCTAATGTAACTGGGAGAAGTGTTCCCCACTCAAAAGAAAGCTGTGATCAGATGGCAAATTACTTCACTGTTAAAATCAAGCAGATTTATGATTCTTTAGCAGGAACCTCAGACACCCTTACTAAAATGCAATTCAGGGAAATAGATAGGAGGCCTGAAATAATGTTATCTTCAAAGGACAATAGAATGAGGATGTCCCTCTAATTCTGCTTTGTTGAATATTCTATTACAAGGAGGAGAGACCATAATTTATCCTCTAGTTGCTTTATACAACACCTTGCTGGAATCCAGCCTGATGTCGGCCACCTGGAAGCATGCTATCATTTGGCCATTGCTGAAAAAACCTCCTAAGATCAGGACAAGCCATAAGAACATAGGTCTATCTTTCTGCTCCTGGGGATATATAATGTCCTGGAGAATTTCTTGAATGGGTTTATTTCTAACTTCCTGGAATCCAACAATCTGCTGTGTCATACACAAACTGGCTTTCGTGGAGGATGCAGCATGGGGACAGGTCTTCTTCTGGTTACAGAGGATATAAAAAGAATGTTGGATAAGGGAAGGTCTGCTGCACTCTTCCTTCTGGTTTTGAGTGAAGATTTCAACAGGGTATCACATGCAGTCCTGAAAGATAGGATAAGAGCATTAGGGATTACAAGGGCAGCTTTTAAATGGTTTACATCTTTTATGACCAATAGAAGCTTCCAAGTGAGTGAAGGCCCTTTCCTGCCAAGTGTGCATAAGTTGAACTGTGGTGTGCCTCAGGGTTAATCTCTGAGCCCAACACTCTTTAATACATATGTAGACCCACTTTCGGACAACATCTGCTTTAATGGATACACAATGGTGCCTTACGAAGACAATATGCAGATTGTGGTCTCATTGGCACCAGACACTACTTCCTCCTCTAAGAAATTGACTATATGCATGACACAAGTAGCAAGCTGGACTGCAGTTAGCTGCTTGGAGCTGAATGGGGATAAATTAGAGGTGTTGGTGGTTGGAAACAACACCTCATTGTGGGACCAATATTTATGGCCCTTTTGTCTGGGAAAACCTTCTATCCCCAAACCTGAAGTAAAAAGCCTTGGTGTAATCTTGGATAAGGACTTAACCATGACTTCTCAGGGTAGTAAAGCATCAGGTGCGTGCTTTGGGTTACCAAGATCTCTTAGGAAATGTTAAGATGACTCCCTTTAGAATGTAGGAGGACAATGATCCAAAGTCTACTCATATTGCGTCTTGACTATGGGAATTCATTGTACCTGGAAAGCCCATCATATGTTATAAAAAGGCTCCAGGTGATTCAAAATGCGGCAGCTCGATTATTGCTAAGGCTGCTGAGAAGGAGTTCTGCACACCTAACCTTAGTTGATTTACATTGACTACTGATTGAGAAAGGAGTTAAATTTAAAGCCTTATGTATTGTTCATAGGCTGAAGTACTCAAATGATACACATACACTTCCTAGAGAGAAAGAGGAGGAGGGTGATCATTTGCATTTCGTGCATCTAAACTGTGGCTCTCTCTCACTCCAGATGAGAGCTAATTGCAGTCTCTTAAGCTTTAGGAAGCAACTAAAGACATATCTTTTTGTGCAATTCTGGCAGCAGCTTTTTCCATTGCTTCATCTGTCAGTGCCAGGACACCCATTGTTGGGTAGCTGTTCTCACTTTATAAGATGAAATAACATAGCATAACTGGTGGCCACCAGTATGTGCATATATATATGTATATATATTTATATATATATATATGTATGTATATATATATATGTGGATTTTATGGGGTGCACGGCTACTCATAAGAGTGTCCCGGAGCTAATATCCAAACACCAGCGGTATGAATCGGAAAATAGTTTTACAAAGCCTAATTAAATAGCCAGGTTTTTAGAACCTGTATGGAATTCTAACTCTCACTGAATACCAAGTCACTTGGATTTAATATGACCACCAACCTCACCATCAAGGAATACAATGCCAAAAAATGAAGATGATCTTTTCTAAAGAAAGCAAAATATTTTCTTCCCCAAAACATCTTCAAAACTGCTGTGCAAGTGTCCATACTCTCACATCTGGATACTGGCAATGCCTTTCACATATGATCACATCAACTGCATCCTGGTGGAATTTCATTGACTCCTGTTGCTGGCCAGAACCATCTTCAAAACCAGCTGCATCATTTACAAAGTCTTCACAACCATCTTTTTCCATCAACCCCCTTCGATTACCTTGCCGATAAGCTTGCCATCTGTAATGGTTCTTGGAATACCCAGAGCCAGGACACTGTTCGACTGATGATGAAGTATTAGGGGTGGGCAAAGAATTCCTCTCCACCAGAGGAGTTTGCTGAGTTTTTCGCATTCCACGTTTACTGCAGAGTTCCAACAAACTCCATGAAGTGAAAGGAAGAGGAGATTTTTTTTGCGCAGCTCGCCAATGTTAAGTTGGTGAGCGCAAGCAAGACAAATCGCTAAGTTGGCGAACAAGGTTTCTGAATGCGGATGGCCGTGGTAGGTCACTACCGCTTGCATTGAGAAAGCTGCCACACACATTGAGGAAGCTGCAGTTTAAGTAGAAAATCTACTTAAGAGGCAGAAAGAGGTAAGCGCCCCCTGGCGTTCTGCGTGATGCCATTCACACTGATTTTACAGTGCAGGAGAAACTCCTGGTGCTGAAAATCAGAGCACACAGTATGACTTACCCAAACTTCACCGCTCGCAGAACTCCACATAGCATGGCAGAGTTTTTTCGGCACTTAGAGGAGTTCCAAGTAGCAGAATTCTGCAAACTCTGATCAAGCCTACTAAGTATACAAAAGAAAAAGCAAGGTAGGAGAACTATCCCATCTATGAAACCTGGATCTGGAATAACACTCCTGTATGTATCAGGATCACCCTATCACTACTAATTTAGGAAAGATTTGAAGAATCACTTCTTTAAAGAACAATGGGCCAGATTTAATAAGTCCCTTGTGCCGCCTTGTGTCACATTAGTGTCATTTTTCTGACGCTAATGTGGCGTTAGGTTGGCAAAAACACCACACCATATTTACAAAGTGGTGCAATGCATGCATTATGCCACTTTGTAAACTCTTGCGCCACATTATGCCTGCACCAGGCATTTTGTATGCAAGGGGGCATTCCAGAGTTAGGAAGACCATAAAAAAAAATAGCGCAATGGAATCTATGAGATCCCAGTAAACCATTTCTAATGCCATTTTTAATGCCTTCCTAAGGCAGATGTTAAAACAAGGCTCCCATTGATTTCAATGGGCCTCGTTTCACTTTGCAGGATTAGCGTCAATATTTTTGGGGCTAATCCTGTAGTGTGCTAAACTAGCATCCACATTTTTTACGCTAGTTCACTAACGTGCTCTTTGGTGCACCCTATCATAAATATGGTGCATACATGGAGGTGTTAGAGGGCGTAATGGAGCGCAAGAAAAGTGGCACATCATGATATGATTATGCCCCAATGCATCACAGTGTATTAACCACCCACAGCCCAGCTACCATTTCTATCATTCATTACCTTTTTGCTTTTCTTTGTCCATTTACAGTTATCATCTACCTTTTGGCTAGGTTCATGATCTAGAAATACCAAAAACATACACACATACATGCATGTATACATACATACAAAAGCAATCCAGGCTAGCGCTGGAGAGGATGTGACACATATAGCACACTAATTATCATATTATTGCAGTGCCCAAAGTTGTTGATCTTCTGCATTGAGATATTAAACTAATAATGATGAAATGTTTCGGTCCAATATCCCCAGATTGCCTGCATACATTATTCTGTGACTAGCCAATAGCAATCATATCTAATACACTGCTAGAAAGGGAAGTAGAAGGAAAGTGATGTCTAGCACTATCCTTAGTAAAACAAGCCATAAGAAGGCTATGAGGGAAAGCAAAAAATCTTGACACAAGAAAGTGTTTGTATAGAATATAGGACATTTCACATATGTAAAAAATAGCAGCCAAAATAGAGTGAACAACTTTACAACATAAGAAGATATGAACACCATTTCCGAACTACTCATCAACAGAGGTGAGACAACTTATGTGTGCCACATACTTATAAATAATAACTGATAGGGAGAAAGAGACCAGAAACAAAAATAATGCACAAATAAACTGAAACAACTGTTTTGTTGCAGAAGACAACACACAAATCAGGACATATGTATAAGATTTGAGTGGACTTTTAAGTAGCGTAAACTGAGTACTCTATTATTTAGGCCAGCCCTAGGCTCTCTAATAGACTCTTTTCTTCAGTTGAAAGATAAATTTAATGTAGAGAAGTTTTTAAATGAAATAGAGCTTGTTTTTCTAGGAAGCTCCACTTGCAAATCAGATATGGGATCTTCCCACTGTGCTCATTTACCGCTAATTGGGGCTGTACATTGGAGCATTAGAGCGGGCTTGCCCGTCATGTGATATGTCTACAAAATCAGTAGTGCATGTCCTGTTTTTCTGTCGAGAGTACAGTAAGGCCGGGAGAAAATAGTTAATTTCAGTATGCAGGAACTTTGGAATTATCCAGTATATGGAGGCCTACAGAATGTTTCAATCTGACACAAGCCAACACATTGTATTTGTCGTTTCAAGGTATTTACAAAACATATGGTGAACCAGGCAAAAACAAAGTTCTTCAAATGTCAGCTTTAGAGTAACTGAGGTTGATCCCTTACATTGCTAATTGTTTATTATAATTTGCCCATTTTGGACCTCATAATAATGGAGTGCCAGCCATTTATAATGTGCCCCCATCTTCTAGCTTGTTACGTATTTAATGGTGGGGGTGGAGCATTATCATTGTTGTGCTATGCACAATTTGCTTGTTTTTTTTGTTTAGGAATATTCAATTGTTTTTAATGTATGAAGGTATTGTTAGTCTGTTTTTTTTCTTTTTAGTGAGTTTTACTGATTCTATTGTTCTTTTATGGCGTTTAGCTGAAATAAAGAGTACTGATTGATTGGTATGAGATTTGCTATCTGGAAGCTGGCATGTGGGGGATAGGGTTGAAGGAAGGAAGGATGGGTTATTACCACAGTTTATGTTTGCTGAGCAGTGGTTGGAGGCACACCTTATTGTAAGAGTATTGTTCAATGAAACCACATGACAATATTTGACATATTTAAATAAAATATGATATTAGAAGTAACATTAAATATAATATGAGTGAGTCAGATTCCATACAGTGCATCATTGCACCTCCTCAGATGTAGACGTGATATGTTTAGGATATATTCAGCCTTGTACACATTTCTTGAATCAAAACCTATGTCCACCATACAACGATGACTGTAATTAGTATGTGGTGCCATTCCCTCACCTTCTAATTTACCTATATCCCTTTCTATT